>NW_026562420.1:880000-1232500 GCF_027474105.1 Poeciliopsis prolifica | reverse complement strand
GTAAATGAGCTTCTGTGAATGTCGGCGAAACGGCTTCGACGAGAAGTGTGGCCTAAACTTTAACAACACCACAAACATGTTCACCCCTGAGGCCTGCAACCTGCAGACATTCTCTTACACCAGGAACAAAAAAGGCTCATATTCTCCTGAAAATGGTTCTGTACCTTCAGCTTTTTCACATTTTCTCACCTTCAATGTTCTTAAAGAGGCAGAATTAGTCTGTAAAGTTGATTATTTCAGTTGACATCATGTCACAATGTATCAAAAACTCACCTTTTATGCATGTTTGAGAAATCCTTTAATCTCCCGTGGCAACCATTCAGATGTACAAAACGGCTGGGTGGACCTTGTCCTGCCTTCCAGGACAAAGCTCCTCCTCCTTTATGCTTTTTTTCAATGATAAAATCAAAAATATTCATCATCAGCTATTTTCTCCTCCCTCTATTCAGTCAATTCCTCACTTTCAGCTTCCTCCCGTTTCTGGAATAGTCGACCTGATCCAGAAACCCAAGACCCGCCTGTTCATCACAGCCATTTTTCACAACTGCAGGACCCTTGAAAACAGCAGACCCAAAAAATCCTCTGTGAGAATCAACAGATGTGAGTTACGTTTTCCACTGTGGCTCCTGACAATTCGGAAACTTCTAACCAAGAAGGCTTCTTTTTTTTTTTTCCAAGACAATTTGACGAGCCTTCTTCATAGCCTAAAACACAGGTGTCAAACTGGAGGCCCCGGGGACCACATGTGGTCTGCCATAGCTTTTTATGTGGCCATGAATAACATCAATCAGTCCCTCTAGTTTTGTGTGATTTCTTAATCATGGAAATTTATACAAAATCTACTTGTGAATTTATTTTAAAAAAAATTCTGTCGCAAAGTGATTAAAAACATTAAGTTTTACTGATACTAACTCCCACCAGCAGGTGGCAGGATTTCTACCTTTTTCTACACCGCTGCCTCAGCCTCACTGGATTTCCAAGCCTGTGGTAAATGTGACAGGAAACAAAAGATCACATTTTCATAAATAAGCACAAATATTACAAAATTCCTTGCAAATATTTCTAAATTGGCACCACAAAATAAGTGATTTTGATCGCAAAAGATTACAAAAATAACCATGCAAACCTGGATGTTCTAAAGAAGAACTTACTAAATACACAGCTATTTAATATTTTAACAGTTTGTTAATGGGTTTTATCAATACATTCCTCCATAATTGGCCCTTTTAAGAATATTGATGATTTCAATGTGGCCCCCTGGTCGTTAGCTTGAGTCGTTAGCTTCAAATACGTCTACCTGGTATTTCAGTGGGATTGCTTTACTTACAGAGTCACACTTGGAACAAGTCTATATGGTGAAAAACATTCCTGTTTTCTCAGCAGAAACCCAGCTGGCTTCCCCTCTTCCCCCGTCAGTCTCCCCCAATTTTGCAAATCCTCATTTTGTAAAAGCCAGACGACGAACCGCCACCTGCATCACAGCGCGCCGATGCACCCCGAGCGAAATTAGTGAACAAAAGGATTCAAGGAACTAAATAAGGGAGGTTGGCTCCAATTTCAGAGCATGGGAAGACATTCTGGCTCATCGCTGCGCCACACACGGCACCACACAAAATCAACAAATTACTCAATTAGACACATTGTAGAGAAACTTCACTGGCAAAAGAACAGCCTAATTCAAACCTCCTTGGTAATCTGTGCTGTAATTACTGGTTCTTTGGATTTTCCGTGAGAACTTGGTAATATTTTAATAAACTCGTTCTCTCATGTACTGCAGAATACCAGTTATTTCCACCATAATAATAATAAAAATAACTATCTTATATTTGGTTCTTCTTACAACAAAAAAAAATCAGGGATTATGTCCCAACTATAAAAAACTATGTAAAACATTTCAGAATTTTCACAGGCATGATTTTAATTTGACGGCACTAATATTTAACACACATTTTTTAAAGGGTTGTTGAACAGAATATCAAACACTTTTTACATGTTAATAAGAAAGATATGTTTAATCTCCTAATACAAGAAGGCCAGGATTTTAATTCTTGATGGGGGAAAAACAAAAAAGTTTCTGTAATTAGAAACTTGAGGCTTGATTCGCAATGAGAAAACCTTTGGGATTGGAAGTATGGACAAGTCTAGCATTTAAAAATTTGTAAAACATACAAATACTGCTTTTTAATAGCTATACTGACCATATAAATGCGCAATTTGATATTTTGAAAATAAATTCCCTTCATCTGAAAAAAAAACAAACCCTTCTTTTTAAATGAAAGGTTTTGCATGAGGTGTTTTTTTGGCCTTACCAAAACTGGATTTTCTCTTTTGCGAAATTGCAATGGAAACACTTTTTTCGCATCACATGATCAATAACCAAATGTTGCCACTGGCAGAAACCACAAAGAAGTTGACAGGAAGCAGTTTGAAGAAGATGACATTGCATGTCTTCTGACAACTTATCGCGTGAACAAACTAATTCACATCTGATTTTAATTATATTTCTTATTTAATGGAAACAATACATGTGTGAAATGCATGTTTTTGACATTAGTCAAATATGGACAGTTCTCCCTCTAATCTTAAAATATACATGTTTTCATAAAACTGTGAAATGAACAGAATTTCAGTCAGCTTTTTTACAGATTCTAAAAGTGGAGCATCTATCCCACAATCTGTAAATTATAGAAAAAATGTATTCAGAAACACAGTCTCACACAGCGGTGCAGGTGTAGGCCGCAGGCAGCACAGATCACCAGCCCCCCAGAAACATGGAGGACCACCGTGAAACCAAGTGGAAAGTGAAAGACGGACATGAATGTTCACACAAAAGTTAAAAAAAAAGAAGAAAAAAAACATGAAAAACAGAAAGAAAAAAAAAAGCTCTCAAAGTCAAAAAATGTAAAAAGCCCGAGGCGCCACTGGTCAAGGAGAATTTACAGATCACAGGAGATTTCTCTTCTGCTTTAGGATCTCACCGTCTTGTGGGATCCGTTTGAGAAGCCCTGTGAAGATCTGACACAGCAAACTCCCATGATCCCTTCAGCTTCTCTGCCAGGGTAAAGATCTACAGCAGGGGTTTTAACTAGGACTGTCAAATGAAGCAATTTTTAATCTGATTAATTGAAGGGCAGCAGTGATTTAATCCTAAAATAAAACACTTTCATTTGATAAATTATTTAGAGAACAAAATTTGTGCTCAATAAAGCTATTATTTTAAGTGGAAGAAACACAGATAAATCATGGTGTGACAGAAGTTTTAATCACATAAGAATCAAAACGATCACCCGTATTTAATATTCACAGGTTTTCCAACTGTCAGTGATGTGATGTGGAGTTTTGTGTTGAGTGCGCAGTGAGACTGATGTCAGAACGTATGTCTTTGTGAACAAAGCATATTGTGTGGTATGTTCACTTTCATCACACACACATCTTCAGGCACACACTCTGTGTCTGCGCTTGCAACTTGATAAGGTTTATGAAAATGAACCACACCGCCATTCAATCACAGACAGGTTTTCCTCATCCTGAGTAATTCTTGCAAATGCTGGATTTGCTGTTGAAAGGTTTTCTGTTTTCCCGGTTCTCCATTAGAGGTCACTAGGAAAATGAAGGTCTCTTAGAAGGTGGTGCTGAACAGGTGTGCTGCTGCAGGCCTGTGATTCGTCAGACCATTTACTGGGGAATGTGAGGAGTTGGCTGCCAGTTATTTGTTGCTTGATTGTTAACCTACCAACCAACCAAGTCCTCTGAGTTCCTTGTGAGTATTCTCCTTGCTCCTCTGCCTCGCCGAGGTTTTCCTTGAGCTGAGATTGAATCTTTCTGTAGTCCTGGGTCTCCTGCCAGGGCCACCTCCAACTATTCCTTCTCTGCATCATTTTACTATTACTGGCAACTTCATACCTCCACTTCCTCAGTGCAGCCTGTCTGCCCTGCAAACTTTCCGTCTCCTGCCAACCTCTCTAGCTCACCATCATGCACGTCTGAAAAGTCCACACTGGCCACTTCTCCCCGGACTGCATTTACTGCCCCCCACCCCTGGCCTTCCACACCTCTTCATCTTCCTCATCACCTTCCCGTTGAATTTCGTCCTCTCTCTGACTTTATCCTCCTCCTACAGCTGGTGCTGCCCTGAGTTTCAGAATCCCTCGGGGTCAGAACCACTTTGACGTCATTATTCACTGCACTGTACTCAATAAATCTTTAAAAACCTTCTGCCAGTCTCCTGAGAGCGTTCATGCATGTGGGTCAGGCAGCTTCAGAAAACCAAACGCAAAAAATAGGTCAATTTTGTACCCAGTAAATATTGAAGCATACAAATACTCATGATTGTCCGTTTTAGAATCAATTAGTGGTTTCACAAAAACCCAGACGCCCCCTGGTGGACGGCCCCAGTTCTCCTAGCTGCTGGCTGAGCAGCTTCTCTGCAGTTTCTGTCTTCACAAAGGCTGTAGTGGACTTCAGGTGATCAAAGGCGCCGTGCCAGTCAGTTTGTTTTGGTTAACAAGAGATACGAACTGTGCAAACCTGCGAGTGCCAGAACCTTTTTTACTTGGCTTTCAACTCCAGTGAGATCTAGTTTTACATTGTATGTTTGTTTGTTTTAAACTGTAAGAGTTTTTATTTGTTTTTATCTATTTAATGTACAGCACTTTGTATCCGCTTTATAAATAAAGTTGGTATGGTATGGTATATATATATGTGTTTTTGTTTTTTTTGTTTTTTTACCAACTATTGCATGCACTTCTAAACATGCCATAAAGCAACAGCCATAAAACACTTTGGGGTTAAATATGTTCATTAGAAGTTCCACTCCATCTATTTGTTTTCTGTTAAATACAGTAGTTATATAACCTTCAAAGGGGAATCCAAATAGTCTTCAGAGTCCACCTCATAGCCACTAGATGACTTAATTATGATGCTTAATTTAATACAAACCCACATAATAGCCAGTATATGATCCAGTTTAGATGTTTATTTGTATTTCTGTGCCTTTCAACTGCTGAAAAGTTTTTTTAAAAACTCTTCACACAAACACCAAAATGTCTGGATTTTATTCCCTAATTTTCTTTATCTATTTTTGCATGTGGGCACCAAAATCTTTAACAACTGTTGAAACCCACTACTAACCTTTTCTGCTGTTGACAGCTCCTCCTGCTTCCTACGCCTCTGCAACAATACAGCATCCGATATCAAACATAATATCAGCAAAACGTAACCACAGCAGCCAAGGTTCAGCTTTCCATTAGACTGAATGCCAAGCAATTTTAACGGTCTCAATTTCATTCTATAGTTCACAGAAATAATTCTTTGGGCAAGAATTCCTGCTAGCGAGAGCATCTAAGGGAAAGTAATACACACATTCATACATGTAGGACCTTTAAACCTAAGCAGACAGCATGGGCTATGACTCAACTATTAGTTGGCGCTCAGAGACGAGAGGGAAACAGAGAGAGAGCCAAACGGGAAAAAAAACAAAACATGGCTGGTGCTAAAGTTAGTCTGAGTCTGAACGGTCGTGAAAACACATTGAATGTTTGTGCATAAACGACTGGCTCCGAGAAAAGGTCTGGCAGAGTTAATAAAGCGTGTAGACATAATTAAGAAAACAATTACATTTGCATTCTGATTAATGGTCAGTGACATTTATTACAATGTGAGGCTCGAATCCCACAGTGCGTTGACTCTTTTAGACAACGGGAGGGAAAGATGAGTGATCATTAAGAGTATAAACGTTGAAATAATCCCTGATGACCAAACAAACATTTTTATACGTGTCACTGCTCCCATTTACTCCGAACTAGAAGTCATTTTCCTTTGGAGAAGATGGAAGCGATGTGGATGAAATACTGTCTTGTTCTGTACAGGCAACTTGATTTACAGTATAAAGAGGGCTTTGACTACACCCCCAGGCTGTAGTATGATGAACATGGGTTTTTGAAGAACCTCAGACACCCTAACAGTGAGTGTAAATAGACTTTCTACATAATGTACAAGTGATGTTTTCTCCTAATTCTGCAGCTCACAGTCTTCAGAGGCTCACATTTGCAAACGTCTGTCAACTGGATATGTAAAGTGGCTTGTTGTGGTTTATAGTCATGGGTTTATAACCGGGGGGTGAGAAGTGTGTGTTTTCCCACTTTATAGTGTTTGGAGAGGGAGCATTTGGTTGTGGATATAAATAGGTTGTTTTCATTAATATTTAGGAAGGGGTGTTTGCTAAACTAAAAATAAAATCCAGTGACATAAACTGCTGATGTTCATGCCTTCAACCTTCTTGTTAATTCTGGATAAGTGCGCACATGGGAACAAATGACAATAATTTAGCCTGGCAACTGTATTAGAACATTTGAATTTCTTTTATTTAGTTGCTGTAAATTCAAAAATGCCATTTGTAATCGGGGTTCTACACGACAGACCAAAATTAGTACCAATTGATTAACTAATAACATCCGCTTAGACGTTCCTTCAGTGTTGCAGTTTGTCCACCATCCAGACGAGGGTCAGTTGATAGAGAAACAAAGGTGGTGATGTCATACCAGAGAAATGGTCCAAATAGAATCAGCCATTTGCTACAAAGTGCATTTCATGTGGTTCCATTTTGAAATGCAAAAACTCATCTTTCATTTTTACATTCGCAAT
Organism: Poeciliopsis prolifica; assembly: GCF_027474105.1. Taxonomy (NCBI): domain Eukaryota; kingdom Metazoa; phylum Chordata; class Actinopteri; order Cyprinodontiformes; family Poeciliidae; genus Poeciliopsis; species Poeciliopsis prolifica. Next base: position 1,225,858 of record NW_026562420.1, on the reverse strand, counting down.
CTTAGACATTTTGCAAATATGTCCAATTTTAGTAATGTGAGAAAACCCAAAATGTTCTGAATAAGTCTGCATTAAATACTGACACAAAATAATGTCAAAATGACATAATTTTCTTTTTTTTTTTTTCTTTTTAATTCAGCATATTATAAACAATTTTGCCTATTATGTCATTGAAAGAAAGTCGACCCCGGTTGACTTGGTCATAAGATCAATTAACTTAAAATGAACTAATTAATTGATAAATACATCCTGTAAGGAGAAACAGGAGAAGCTTGTCAAAGAACGTCTTCAGTAAATGTAAATTATTTTGGTAACTTCAAACTGTCCAACTTTGTGTCAGTGAGAAAAAAAACGTCTTTGTGTTTAGTGCATGTAAACATATGGGTTTATCTCTATAAAACAATTGGATCAAATCAAAGTAAAGTTATACCTGCACTAGAAAAAGTTCAAAGACATATATATTAAAGAAATATAATCTAGTTCTACTGATCATTAATGAAGTACATGGCTGGATCCACTTCAACAATGAATTAATTTTCTCTATGATGCATTTGTTGGTTCATCAGAAATAGGTCTGTTGGCATCAGTTTTTCTTTGAAGTAAAGAAGCATTATTTCTAAGTCAATGCTTTCAAGTAACTTTTACAGGGAGCCACATCAGAATCAGTGAATCCCAGTTAATCTTCAAAGAATGTGAAGCGGCAACAGCACCACCAAACCCCCCGTGTTGCTTTTTAATTGCTGTGCTATTTTCAGTCTGAATGCACATAACACATGCAAACATGTACACAAATATGCCCTGTGCAATTATCAGTGACTTTTGTAGGCTCATCACATTCACAATGAGCCAGACAAAATTAGAAATTAGGTTTGTTAATTAGTATCACATTAATGACAAAAAAGTCCCAGCGCTTAGAAATTTGAATCTGAATCGTGCCATTTCTCTTTCTCTCTTTTTGTTGAGTCTGTCCTGGGAGGCTTTGAGAAACAGTTGCTTTATTTTCCATTTCCGAAAACAGGACACTGTAATTCCAGCTTAGCTAAGGATGAAATAAGTTGTTTGTCAGGAGTATGTTGTGGTTCATAAAAGATGCACTTGCAAAAATGAGAAAAGCAATTAACCACATTAGAAGATAAGATCATTAAAAGGCCGGTATTATGTATTTTCCAGGCATGCAGAGCCATTTTGTAGCACAATCACTGTAAATTCAGTTGTTATAAAAATTTTATATATGTATCAAAATGCAACATGAAAGACATCTGACTTTGTAATTTCAAGCTTCCAAACTGGTTTTCTTTAAGAAGTTCCTGCTCTTTCTGAAACTCCGCCTTCAGGAAGTCACCACATCACTCCTCTATTAACCCTTTAGTAACATTTTGACCAGCATTTTACTGAGAGAAGGCTCCTGCCAAGAGCTCAGATGATGCTGCAGTTCCACCATCTGTTCGCTAATTGCTGCTGGCTAGTCTGGAGGAACTGCTTGGAGGGCTGCTCTGTGAGGCAGAAGCTTGGAAACTGGATCTCAGGAGCTTCGCTCTCAGAGGCGGAGCTAGGTCCACCCAGGTGTTTTGCACAGCTGAATGGTTACCATGGAAGATTAAAGGATTTCTCAAACGTGCATGAAAGAATCAAGGCAACAATCTAGTTATGTTTTTGATGAGGGGATAACATTATAACATGATGTAAAGTTCAAAACAAGTTGACTTTACATAATTATTCCCCTTTAAATATGAACACAAACGACCACAGGCGTGATGCTGAAGTTTCATTCCCCTCAGGTGGGATTTGTGTGCATCTGTAATGGAAATGTGGACAACATGAGTCCATTCACATCCACTGTGTAACGTCATGGGAGCCTTCAGAGTGCGAGGAGAAGTATTTCACCATTTTTTAAACACGCTTTCTTTCATAACCAGTGTTATTATTCTTCCACACATGTATTCCACTTCCAGCTCTTTAATAATTTAGGGACTTTTCTTGTTGCAGTGAATCTGAACACAGAACTTCCAGGGTTTGAACCGGACATTCATCTGCTTGTGTAAACCTCCTTCTGCCGGCAGAGCAGGGCGTGACAGCGGCTCTCTGAAATGTGTGTGAGTGTGTGTGCGCGCGTATTAATGGGCTGTGGCTAAAGTGCTGAGTAAGACTTGTCCTCTCACCCTGTAAGTATGACATAACCACTGAGCAAAACACCCAAATAAATGTGTGTATGTGTGTGGGCGAGTGAGTGTGCGTGTGTGTGTGTAAGAGCTTAAACATGTTCCTTGTGATTGTTCTAATCACCTGCAGATCATATTTATCAGCCGGCAGACTGTTTCATCTTTCTGTTCAAATAGGGTAGAGATCAGAGTGGTAATATTTCTATTCGCCAAAAGTCTGACACACTAGACTTTTTTCTTCTCTGTCATTTTGACCAACAGCATTAAAATAAAACACAAACCATCAATCATGCTCAATTTTTACCCGTCAAATAATAATCATATTCACATTAGGCTAATTAGCCGGACTTTTATGCGGTTTAGTTAATATTCACCTAGATCCGGGGTCTCAAACTCCAGTCCGCGAGGGTCGGTGTCCTGCAGGTTTTAGATGTGCCACAGGTACAAACCGCTGGAATGAAATGGCTTAATTACCTCCACCTTGTCCAGATAAGATCTCCAGAACCTTAATGACCTAATTATTCTATTCAGGTGGTGCAGCAGAGGCACATCTAAAAGTTGATGTGGCCAGCGGCCCTGGAGGACTGGAGTTTGAGACCCCTGACCGAGTTGAATCGTGAATCCAGATCCCATCACAGATAAAGCAAAGAAATGCATCTAACTTTTTCTCCTTAGTGACAAAACCCCCAATAACTTAAGAAATCAAACGCAGCACGTCTGAGTGCACAGCCTCACTGTTTCCTCCCGGTTCGCATCTATAGAGAAATCTGCGTTGGTTTATCAGTCTGGTGGATCTGTCTGATCCAAGCCGACCAACTGAACATTTTTTTTTTTTTAACCTTGCGCGGTCCATTTGTGCACTTTTACAAGGATTTTTATTTTTTTTATTTTTGCCTGGTTTTATTTCTCCGAAACGGACAGATGTTACGTCTGTCACGAGCCATTTCTACCAAAGGTCGGAATGTGCTTCCCGACCAGACGCTCCGAAGCGTCCGGTCCATTACTGACACACTGTCAGCTCCATGTCAGAAAGATACAGTTAGTTCAGAGTCCATGAGATGATATTCAGAGAGGATTTTTAAAAATTATTTTAGTTGCTTCTGCCATGAACTCTTTGTGTAAAGTCTATCATGTTTGCCCATCTGCACCAATTAAGGGTGTAAATTATAACCTGTCAAAGGACTGAAAATTTTCCCATCGTTTAAGAAAAATAACCGGTCAAATACAGAAAATATTCCATTGATGCGACCTCTGGCTTGAAGCATCCTTCTGAGCCGTGCGCTTTGATTTCCATCTGTGTACTAAAGAGGTGGTTTGAACATTGTCATGCAGAGAGAAGAAGAAGAAAATGACTTTCCTGGAACAGACATCATCTGGATGAGGATGTATCTGGCTTCAGAATTTCCATTTATTGCTCATAGTTTATTGTGCTTTTAAGATGGCGCGGATTCTTGCTGTTTAGCAGCGCGCCGATGTTTGATTGTCCTTCTCATGCTCGGCGACAAGGTCACAGCGTCCGTGATCATCAGAAAGAGTTTCACGCTCGGATTCCTTAAACCACAGAACAATTTTCTGTGGAGCAGAAAATTGGAAACACATTTTTTTTCTTTTCTTTTTGCCGGCAGAGCAGAGGAGGAGTCGCTCTTCCATTGTAAGAGTAACAGTAATTGATACTTGTTTTGAAATTGTTTTCATAAGGGCTGAAAGACCTAAAAGGATGAATCACGATCAATTGATTATTGAAAGAAAAACATTCTCAGAGGAGTAATTAAGCCAAAACGGTACAAATACAGAAGTGTCAACATCTTAGTCTAGATTTCAGTGCAAATGCAGCATAATATTTATCTTATAATAAAACATTGTTATGAGTGAAACAATCGTCCAGTGGAACAAGTACTTTTTCATCAATGTCAAAAAATTGATTTGAAACAATCTCCAATATATTACTGAAAAGTTGCCTTTAAGTTAGCCTTGTCTTATTTCAAGTGTACAAAGACCTTTGTCCTAGAAACCAGGCTAAAAATATACTTGGTAATATTTTGTGTTTTTTGCAATATATCATTTTTCAGAGTTGCATTTGTAAAAAAAATAAACTAATTAATAAAAAAAAATAGAAAACTGTGTATCATTTTCTCTGTTCAAAATATGCACTGCGTTATGTATCACAAATTGCAATAAAAAGCACTGAGGTCTGTGGTTACAAGGAGGCAATATGTGAGAAACCTCAAGAGGTCTTAATACCTCCACGGCAATGCATCAGTTGTTTTAATTCGACTTCTGAAAATGCATTGTGTGCATGGCCGTAAAAGTGATGTGTATGTGCCAGCCTCCCACAGCAATGGAGAGCATTTTCTGCACTAATGATAATCTGGGTTTCCCTTAGCAGTCACACAGACTGTCGCTGCCAAGGAGGCAATTCCAAACCCCTCCCATTGTGGCCCGTTTCATAAATCAAGTAGATTTCAGTGATTCATTTGAGGAAAACACACTCAAGGCAACCACAGTACTCGGCTAATGGCACAATCAACTAACTGTGTCACCGTCAGTTGTTGTAAAAATGCTGTATATCTTAAATAGATACATCATTTAAAATAATCTTTTGAAATTGAACCTTTGTCTCTTTAATAATCTCCTGCTTTTCTGACACTCTGCCTCCAGGAAGTCATCACAATGTTTTTCTTCTCAATAATAGATCGTACATATGCAGTTCCACCAGGTGTTTGCTAATTGGTGCAGGCTAGCCCGAAGGAGCTGAGTGGGGGAGTTGCAGGGTAGAAACACAGCAGCTTTGTCTTCGAAGGCGGGGCTAGGTCCCTCCAGGCATTTGACACAGCTTGAATGGTTGTCAAGGGAGATTCAAGGATTTCTCAAACATTCATAAAAGAATCTTAGCAAAACTCCAGGCATGTTAATGATGAGGGAATAACAATATAACATGATGTGGAGCTCAAAAATTTTCATTTGAAATCATGCTGCACCATTTGACATATGCCTTTGCACATTAAATCTATAGTTGTCCAAAAAAAAATTTACAGACGACACTTCGAATTAAAATCATGCAGTCGATTTGACTTTCACAAAATCCATAGCCACTCATGTAAACGGAAGGATGCATTGATGTCAATCATTGGTGTTATATCACACATCCTGTCACTGCAGTTATCATATTTTATACACACACACACACATAGCACGAGTGTGCGTGTGTGCATGCTGACAAGCGGCAGTCACTGTTATTACCAAACACACACCCTGAGCACTCAGACATATTTTCACCCAGCCTCGTGATTGACAGACTGTTTTATTTTGTCATTCAGAGAGACGCAGACACATGGATGAAAACCCGTGATCCAGCCTTCTCTGTTCCTAACCCCCGTCCCTCATCTCCTGTGTCTCCTGCTAGTCTTTTTATCCGTATCAGTGCTTTCCTTCCAGCGGTCGGCGTGTGAATGTGTGAACACTCGTCTGCCGCAGCTCCCAGCCGCTTATTGAAATGTTATGCAGCCGGCCAATTAGATGTGGAGAACAGCAGGTGAGCCCTGAGCTCTATCCAATCAATGACCTTAATCCTCCCTAATCAGCCAATTAAGATTCTATTATCGACAGCGAAATTGCACACATACACTAGAATGCACATATGCGCCGGATATGCAGGACTGAGGCGTTATCCTGTAGTTTTTGTGGGGATTTAACATTAAAGTTACTAAAGAATTCAGTGTCAGATGTTTCAAATAACACACGACAAAGTTTCATTATTTTCTAGCAAATCTATTTGCTCCCCTGTGGTGGCTGAAGGGTACAACACCTAAAGCCAACTTTAAAAGCGGAAGTATCCCACATATTTCACGGATATAGTGCCATTTTGTGGCACAATCAAGTAACTGTTACTGTCAGCTGCCATTAAAAAAAAAGAACGTTGATTTCATAATTTAACGCCTGGAAAATGCGCCTCTGTCTCTTTAAAAATTCTTCCTCTTTTTGAAGCTCCGCCTTCTGGAAGGAGTCACAGCATCGCTCCTTTGTTAACTCTTTAGCAACATTTTCAGATGCGCAGCTCCACCTGAAAGAAGGCTCTGCCAGGCAGCAGCAGCTCCGAGGAGGAGCTTCATCCTTGAAGGCGGAGCTACGTCCGCCCAGGCGTTTTTGGTACAGCTGATTCAACGGTTTCTCAAACACGCATGGAAGAATCAATGCAACACTTCAGGTATGTTTTTGATGAGGGAATAACATTATAACATGATGTAAAGCTCAAAAGAGTTCATTTTACATTAAACTTTTATTGGTTTGGCAATTGAAGTGTAAATATGACCACCGAACATTCCACCCCCTATAACCGACCTACACACAAATGACCACACCAATTCTTTTTGTTTCATTCTCTTACATCCACTCTAAAATAAAAAGTAGCATAATGTGACATAAATGAGCTAAAATGACATAAACTTCCTAAAATATCTTTAGTCTTATTTGGATTGTAAATGTAACTTTCTTTCTGAAGATGTCCTTTCACCAAGTGAAAAATAACTGAATAACCATAATCAAGGTCACAAATGAAGGAATCAGGACTGATTTATTTAAAGTGATTCACTTAAAAGAACATAACAGAATTATTTATTGTGCTGAGTGAAAAAATATCCAGCAATCCTCATGGTTAACAAGGACATTTCACTTCCTCTGTTCCGCATCCGCACAAGTTACATTGCATACATTAGTTCAAATTTATTTTATTGTGGCGTTTCTCAAACAAAGAAAACGTTTGCTCTGAGCAAATCAAATATGTGGAGTGCAGCTTTAGAAGGTGTAGAGGCAGGAAGAGAGAGAGCGAATTAAGTAAGACCAAAAAAACCAAAGCTGCACAGTAACAAGGACATTTCAGTATGCAGACATGTGTGCTAAGTATTAGTAATGGGAAACGTTATTAATTCAATCCAGTTCAAAAAATACTTTGATTCCAAACAAAACCAGTGGTATATTATACAAGCAGACTTCTTCAGTTATCTCACTGTTCCAGGTCAGGCTTCTGTAATGAAAAGTTGAGTGCATGCTGTAGCAATATGCACTCAACCCTGATATTTTGGTGAGTAGTTAGACTGACTTGTAATTGAGGTCAGACTGGGTTCAAATTTCACCTATAAGTTTGAAACTCAACTGCAACACAGAACTGACCAGTTTCATGTTCTGGTATTGCCTTAGGAGAAAAGTTAAATACACCATTCATAATGGAAACAATACATATTAGACTTACATGAACAGTTTATAATCTCTCGATGGTTATTTACGTTACTAATTTAATTTGAATAATAGAAAATTCCATTGCAGTTTTGCAAAATGTATCTATTTCTGTACAACTGAAAAGCCACCTCACAATGGTGCAAAAACTTATCAAAAATGTTTTGTTTTTTTCAAAATTGCCAACTTGGCCATTATCATAATTTATTAGAATAGGCGCAATTCTACAGTTAATGGAAAGGCATCTAATGATGCTGGGGTACAAAATGTCCCAGGGTAGAGTTCTGAAATACCATAAATCAGTAAAAAATTCAAAAGGGTAAAATCACCAGCAACATTACATTTTGTTAGCAAAAAGAAATATTAGCAAAAGGATCAGCCCTTTTGCTAACCGTGTAACCATTGACCTGACTTAGGAAATGAACCAATGTTGTACCAACGGATTCACAAGTATCGTAAAAGCATTGACAGAGTAAAGCATGACTTCACTTCCAGAAAGTTCATCTTTAAGCTAAAACGATCAGAATCCTCAGTCTTTTCTCAACACACCACACAGTCACTTTCCATTCATGTCTGGCCTTCTGTTTTCCCACACCAGTCTTGTATTTGCACCCATCTTGTGGTTCAGTGACTGCTTATGACTTAATTATGCAAGTCCTTGAAATGTGCCGCTTTGTTTGAATTGTGTTTAAGCGCTTGCATGGCGGAGTGGAGGTTATAAGGTCACCACTGCACTTAAACCTGGCAACAGAAACTGAGAATGGGACACACCTCTTCACTTTGGATTTAATTTATCTGAATCAGTCTTGGTGCTGGTTATGCAGTTTGTACTGTGCTGAATGATGGAGTGTGTACACAAGAAATGCAAAAGATTTGTGCACGTTGTTAGAGTAACTTCTTACACTGTGCCTAGCTGCTCTCCTTTGATGCACCAGCACAAAATTCATTGTTGCAACAAAGAAAGGAATTTGTTAGATTAATTGTTGCTGAAAGAAGTAATGCCAGTAGCAATGCCGTTTATTTTAATGACGTTATTCCCATCATTAGCTGTGTTTCCACTACAAACGTGGGCAAAACTTTAACATTCTGCTAATGTCGGAAAAACACAATTTTGCAATGGCAGTATTTAAATAAGAAACACAATCAAAATCACATGTGAATAAGTTTGTTCACGTAATGAGTCGTTAAATCGGACATCCTCCAATGACTTCCTGTTGTCTTTTTCGTCAGCAGTAACAGCATCACTTGTCATGTCAATTTGTGATTTGCGGGATGCGAAAACAATGTTTCCATTGCGGTTACGAGACAGCCTAAAGATCACCTCATTCAAGCACAAAAATTGATCAAAAATGAGTTTTTTTCTAAATTGGCAGGTTTCCATTCAGCAAATTTGTTTTCGTCCGATTTGTGCGATTGCGTGGTCGATGAAAACAGCTACTGCTGCTCACCTCTCTCTGTCTGACTACAGCACACAATGTAGACATGGACATTGACCACTGGACCACGGCCAATCACTATTTCTGATTGGTTTAGACCACAATACGGCCCTGATGTGCGTCTGTCGATGAACAACAGGGAGATATCCAGTGTTTAGATGCACTACTGAGAAATCAAGTAGCTTTTCCAACCAGACTTGTTGCTGTCTAGAGCCCTGGTGTGTATGTGTGTGTGTATATAAAACAGAAACAGAGTTTAATGAAGTAATTTTTTTCTGATTCTTCTCACAGCTTTATATTTTGGTTCTTCACATCTCTCTTTTCCTCATGGGAACTACATGATCTTCATGATTTGATGTCTTTTCACATTTAACTGTATTCAAGTCTTTCTTGGCAAGCCACTCTCAACGAGATGTTTGGCATTTTACTGTTTTTCTTTACAAGGACAGCTTGGTTCAGTCCTCTGCCTCCTGAACAACAGATTTTGTGTCTCTCTGGAGATTGTCCACTTGAGGATTATTTGCCCAGAAATAACATCTCTCTCCAATTAAAGCTATCATAAAATCCAGTAAAAGGAGATAACTGTCCCTTATAAAAGGAAAATTCAGAAAATGGGAAAGCTCGGCTCAATCCAAAGTGTTCATGTCTTAATACCAAAATGTTTTGATTTCATTTTCATAACGTAATATTACACAGGATCACAATTTTTAAAAAAGTACATTTTACTCAACAGCAGACTTGGGTGTGATCATTCATTAAACATGGCTGAATACCGGAAGTGTCTTTAAAGAGTCCCCCATTTTCTAAAATGTTTTTTTAGAAAATAGAGAACAATTCATCAAAAAAGAGTGGCATGTGTACATTATGTAACATAAAAATATATTTCATTAATATACTGGTTTTAGTTTTAATAGATTGATAAATATACATTCAACATAAATACAGAAAATATAAAATATGATGCATTTTTAATAAAAAATAATAATAAAGCCATTTGTGGTCCACAGGTATTTTCAAATTGACATGGAACATCTCTAGATGTACTTAACTGATATTTATTTCATTCATTAATTTTAAAATATTATGCTTCATTTTATTTTATCGTACATTATTCTCTGACGACTTTGTTTCAAATCCTGTTACCGGTCCTGGAGACTCTCCGCTCTTTGAGTCGGTTGACTTTTACAAAATACGGCGCTTTATGGCTCCGAATCGAAGCACAGCAACTCAGTCACTTATTATTTTATTATTTATGCGATTAGAACATGGCTGCTACAATGACTTCAAACCGCAAAAAGTGCAAGAGGAGAAGTGACTGGCGGCAGTCTTTGGGTTTGTGGCACGGCAGAGAAACAGACACATTCGCTCCTTATTCAGAATGAAAATGGAGAATATTAGTGATCTGATGTGCAGCAGCTGATGAACGTTTAACGTTGACAATTGAAGTAGTGCTTTTTTCAACAAAAAAATAAAATAAAATAAAGCCATCAACTTACTTTGCCTCTTGCTTTGTTCTGCTGGAATATTGGCGTTAATGAGGAAGTTGAGTTTACAGCAGGACTGAGGATTGGTCCACTGTGGAATGTGTCTGGAAAAAAATAACACAAAATATTAACTTAATTTAAACTGGATTATAATTAATGTTAAACATAACCTAATAAATTTACTTGGACAAGCTTAGTTGATTACTTGTGATCAGGTAACACAATATATCTAAGTTCTTTACTCCGTGCAATTTTCAAAAAAAAAAAAAAAAAAAGCATTATTAAAAAACCAAAAACATGATGGTTGTTAAAGGTGTCAAATATTCTCTGATCTGTGAAAGTAAGAAGAAAATATTGTCGCGTTTTCTTTTTTCTTTTAACTAGAAGCAGGTTTCTGTTCTGTGAGAACTTATTTACCTCTGCTGAGCTGAGAAAGACCAACCCGCTTCAACTTCGGGCCACAATTATTGCACCTTTTGTCATCTGTACAGTCTGTTCACCTTCTCCTATTCAGTCCCAGCTGCCTCCTTGTCACTATAGAGACCATAAGCTCAAAAGAATGAGGGCTCACTTCAATCAAACCATGAGGATTCGCACAGAACCATCCTTTCACCAGAAACCATTCTATTCTTTCTCTTTCTTTTAGCCCAGAAATAAACCGTAAGGGCTTTTGGTCGGCCTTTCGCTCAAAATGGATGAGTTGTGTTGGCAAAGACGGCAAAAATAGGGGCCTGAGGAAGAGTAGGGAGAAAGGAGAGGTGAGAGGAGAAGGAAGAAGCGAGATCTGTTTCAACCTAAAATAAGGATTTGATTGCAGTTTTGTTGCTCCTTGTCACGCTGTGGTGTGTGTCTGTGTGTGTGTGTGTGACACACTCAGATCACAAGCTGGAGATCAGAGATTATCGGCATCACATAAGAGGTGAAACTGGGGCAACAAATATCTTCAGTGTGAAAGTGAGGATATATAGCACCTTACAAAAGTCTTCACACTGTTTAAGGCTGCAGTATGTAATTTTTCTCTTTTTTAAAAAAAGTGAAATTGTTTAACCTGTCATCATGTCGCGACAGTATAACATGATAGTTTCTCCACTTCCTCAGCATACTTCTGTAAATACACAGCCAAACCAAAAACAACCAATCACAGCCAGGAGGAGGGTCTTAGCCCCTCCTACAATAATAAGGAGGGTCTTAGCCCCTCCTCCTGGCTGTAATTGGTTGTTTCTAGTTAGCAGGCAGAGGAATTTGATTTATTTTTCACAGATTATCTGTATGATAACATACTGTCATTACTCGATGACAGTTTCAAAAGCTATTTAAACATTTTTTATTTTTGTAAATAAAATTTCATGACTGCATCTTTTAACCACATTCAGCGGTTAAAACCTCTCTGTCTGACTCCACTGTAGCAGCACATGGTTGTGAAGTGGAAGGAAAATCAGACATGATTAAAAATGTTCTACTCATGAATATAAATTTGAAGTGACTCGTGAGTGTGTAAATGAATTCAGCGCCTTTTTCTCCTGGTGACCAAATACGAGAAAAACTTGAAGGGAATTAAAACTTTTGCATTTTGAATGAGTAGGTGAAACTATGTTTCATAAGATAATCTCATTTTCTTACATAAAGTCTTTCTAAAATGCAACACATGACAATGGAGACCCTGCAAAATATGCAAATGCTAAAATAGAAGCACACGCATGGGCACGCTTGCTGAGCATGGTGAATCTGCAGCATGCCTCGTTTCCATGGGACGTGAATATTTTGGGATGTAGATGAGCACAGCCAGGACTTTGGACATTGCAGTCGTGTTCCAAGGTTCCTACTATTCAGATTAAAAATGTGCATAAGCCAAATAAAGAACCCAACAAAATAAGATAAGTGAGATGGTTCACTTTTTTATATGGTTTCCAGGTCAGTTAGGTAAAGAATAAGAGAGCTCGTTGGGTTTTTTCTTTTTTTTTTTGAGCAGATTTCTTCTCCAAATGTTGCATTTATAAGTATACTTGTGCTAAAAGTATAAAATAAAATAAAAATTTTCTAGCAAAAAATGTTGGACATAAAAAAAGAAAGAAACCTGAGAAAACATTAATAACATGATAACAGACATTCTGGACTTTGTGTGGTTTGTTTTCGGTGACATATAGGTGAGTGCTACTCACTCATATCTGCACTTGTGCTCTAGCCCAACAAACAGAAACAAAACTAAAGTTACCTTTGCTCCTAAAGAGGAGCATTTAGAGCCACCTAGAGACAGTTACAAAGTCGGCCTTCTGTCACCTAACGTTCCAGCAAGATCTATTCAATTTTTACACCTCTAGTTGAATTTGAAACCTTTTTTATTATTATTGTAGAATAAAGTTTACAGCCACAATTTTTACTTATGGTTTATGACAAATACCTGAAACTATTTGAAAACTGGTGGGACATGGAGATATAGAAAGAACCTGAAGTCACTGAACCGTACATTTCCAAATACAGTCTGAACTCGAACAGCAAAAGGTGAGCTGTATATTTTTAGGGGTGGCTGATCATATTTCGGTATGACAGCTCTGTGCTACGAGCCAAACTCTGAGATCACAGTTGTTCACAACAGATGCTGCCCAAGAAAGAATAAAAGTATAAGACAAGAGTTTCAAACTATCTTACATTTTCTGTAGTTTCTGTACATTCCTCCAGAATATTTAGAGAGATGAAAATGCTTTTGTGCTCTTGACTCCTGTACGTATAACTAAATAATAGAGAATTGTCTGATGGCTGAAGCTGCACAAGGATCACAGCCCCAACCCTGCGACACCCTCTCTCAGCTCCTTCAGACTAGCCAGCCGCAATTAGCAAACACCCCGTGTATTACATATAGCTATATTTGGCAATTTTTATAACAACTGACTGTTCCATAGTTACTTGATGGTGTTGCATAAAAGCAATATGTGCCTGGAAAACACATAACACTGTTTTCCACACAGTGTTATGTGTGGGAACACACATAACACACAAAGTCTGACTCTACCGTTAACTGTTGCTACTCAAATCAACAATTATCAGACAAACCTATGTTTTTCCCATTTCTGAAAAGTGGATCCTCAGTTTTCTGCTGCTGGGTGTCACGAGTTGCACCCAGTATGATCTTCTTCTGCTGCTGAAGTCCGTCTTGATTTGTTCTTCAGAGATCCTACTAAGCGCACACCTTGGATGTAGAGAGCGGCTTAGTGACTTATTCTATTTCTCTTGTTGCCATCAGGAAAATAATTTACATATCAAGGCCAACATGCTAAATCTTAAAAGATTTTTTTTAAAAGTAAAATGGCATGTTTTGTTTTATACAGAAGTAAAGAGGTCGCCTCAGGGTTGGACTCATTTGATAACGAGCTTTTAACAGCGTGTTATTTTAAAGTCAAAATGCGGTGCTATTATGCAAATTGAAACTTTCTGATGTGTTCTTTTTTTTCTAACAAAATAGCTTGTTTGTGGGTAACACAGCAATTTACTGCTCCTGTTAGGATGAACATTACTGTTAAATCATGACGGCAAACCAAACAAAAGCACCTCTACCGGGGCTTTATTTCCGTGTTTGCAGTAGGTTCCCATGTGCGTGTGGCTGTGGCTGAGTTTTGTTTTTATTCTTGCTGAACTGCAGCAATAATGGTTGCTCTAGGCTATTAGTGATGCTCAGCTGCTCCTCAAATTCCAGACAAAGGCTGGAAATTCAATCAGACTCTAGGCAAAACAATAAAGTCAGGGAGGATAGTACATTAGTGAAGAGGTGATATACTTGGGAGGTTTTAGCGCAAAATGTGCTTCAAAGGAGTTTTGTCCCACGGAAAATTGCTTTCCGAGTTGTACTGCAGAGGAAATGTCATTGCTGGTTGGTTTGTGTTCAGCCTGTCTTTTCTGCAGTTCCAACACAACAGATGCTGTTTGATGTCTGAATGTGTCCAAAAACATGTCCTCTTAAAGTTAGATCACTTTTTAGATATTAGACTATCTTCACAAAAAAATCTGACCCGGCGGGTAATTAGTTAATTTTTAGTTAAGGATACAGTGGTGACTTTTAACATTGACTATTTTACACTGAACGTTCAACATGGTAAGTAATAATTTTAGACATTTCTGTTACAGACTGTGAAAAAAAATACAATGAGCAAATGTGAAATGGATTGTTCTTTACTGAAATTAGTCACAATTTAAAGCACAATGTCAGATTCAGGAAACCTTTTATTCCTTTTTTTTGAAAACCAATATTGACTATTTTTAATGCATATGAGCATTTGGATCAGCTACAAATTCAACAGCATGAAAACAAAGTAATATCCAGACAGACTTGGAGTGGAATATTCTAGACCTGATTACAGATTGTTTCAAAACAGAGTTTTGCATTTGTTGAAGTCATGCAATCCCCTTTTTTATGATTTGTTTTATTATTTGATATTGTGTGTCCAGTAACGGCATAGTTACTTTGAAAAAGTAACTTTAATCGGATTACTGATTACTCCTTGAAAAAGTAACTTAGTTAGATGACTGATTACTTGATTTGGAAAGTAACTAAATGACATTAAAAGTAACTTTTTGAGTTACTTTCAGCAGCTGTTAACAACAACGCTCCTGTGACAATTACATTGATATTTGCCAAAACTTGATTGCAAGTTATTTTATAATGGCAACATCAACAATGTGTCTCCATTTATAAGAAGGGGAGATTGTTCAATGGCAGTACAAAAAAAACGTACATTTTTGTGATTGTTTTTACGTGTTCCAGTACTTTAAATAGGATTTGGTTTACAGCGACAGCGTGGCTATGGCTATCTTCAGCGTTGTGCGCGTGCCCAAAATTTTGGGACTTAAACGATAACATAAAGTAGTTACATTCCAAGCTTTTGTACGTCATTCACTATTGTAGACTTTTGCATACTCACACCCTCAATAGTGAGGAACACACAGCAACGTAGATGCACTCAACCAGACGCTGACCAGCCACAGTAAGACGTCACAATTTAGAGGGGATTGAAGAGGAAGTTTTTGTTTTTTTTCCAAATGGAGGAAAGAAAACCAAAGATAAGCAGCCCTGGCAGACCCTTGCTATGATGCTCTTCATAATGCATTTCATATTTAGGTTAGGCGTAGCACTCCCAAATCTGACATGTGCTTAGAAACAAAGGGAACCAAAACACCATCTGATTGGATCGAGTCGTGGAGACAAATTCTCTTTGGCATATTTTATTTCTGTGGATGCTCACAAAGCAGGATGAGCAGTGCATGCCTTCCAGCTCAGCTATGACACATGAGAAGAAAAACACTTTGCTTTCACTCAGTCAGACAGCATGCACATCTGCTGCTCAAACCTTCAGCCACACAGCACTTTTAAGAACGGCATATGGACGCGCTCGCAGCCTCGCTGAGAACTCCCCCAGCAGCATCATTTAGGTCTGCTGATGCAAGGCATAAGGGACAAGTGGTGCACAACATGAGAAGTGGATGCCTGTTGCCTTTCAGCCTGTGGCAATACATTAAATATGTAAAGTCATTTGGCCCAACATCACTCTAGGGTGCCAATACTGGAACAAGCAGAGAGACGGCTGTAATAATTCTTCCCTTCCACAGCAGTAAAGCTGACTACAAGATGATTTAGACCTTACTGTGCTTGCCCATACTACACTGAAGCAAGTTAGAAATAAGGATACTATTAAAGCTGAAAGCAGCATCCACCGGTCCGCGCAGCACACCAGCAGTTAACCAGTAGGTGCCGCATTTGGCGAACGTATAAATCGTACCGTATGAGTCCAGGGGCAAATTTGAAATGGCAGTATTATGTAAATTCAACTTTTTGAGCTTTGCATCCATGTTATAATGTTATTCTCTCATCAAAACCGTACCTGGAGTGTTTCTGAGAAGTCCTTTCATCTCCCCTGGCAACATCGAAACCAAAATCAAAGTTATAAAAAGTAAAATACGTTTGATAACTTTTGGTCTCCAGTGCCGTGAGACCAAACTGAGTGATTTATGAAGTCTGTAGGTCAAAAACTGTAGGAGGATTTTGCACACGTATGTGTTTAATGAAGACAAAATGGCGGCTTTGATCCAACATGGTGGACTTCCTGTGAGGCAAAGACATCTTTGTAGAACCTGGGAAATTATATATGTGTTCCAAATGTAGGTCAAGCCATGTCTTGTTTTTTTTTTTTTTTTTTTTTTTTTTTAAAGAAACGTTTCTAGGAGACTCTGTGGAGAAATGAGGCCACATCCACCAAAATCATTTGATTGGATTCCTTCTTCAGGATGGTTTGAGATCAATCCTTTTAAAATTTGGTGCAGATCGGATAATATATGTAGAATTGAGAGTCAAGCATGTGGAAACGTCACAATGCTGAACTTTGCCGCAGGCTGAATATCTCTGGGCCTGATCTAAAGGTTTCAGTCACTTTCATAAATATGATCCTCAGTCCACAGTATTTATTCTCAAGTAATTTGTCAAAACAAACATGAATATGTATAATTTAAATACACACAGAGGTGAATCTGCTGTTATCATCCTAAGAGAAGAAAATCCCTACCAACGACATCTGAGGAAATGAGTCGGGTCACCTGGGCACAACACGAGGGACTTTTTTATTAAACAAACATAATATGAAAATCTTCAGTAGCAGCTGAGTGACCTAAATCTTTTCCCTACTATTTTTTTTTCTGAGCCTTAAAGGAGATTTCAAAAAGCCACTGTCAGACTCAGCTTTAGCTGAAAGGTTTGTGGAAAAAGTGTGACATCCATTTTTGATTCAGTTCAAGCAGGTTGGAGACGAAAAAGAGGAAAAATGATCAAATCAGGGGAAGAAAAAGATCTGACTTAAAGCTGCAGTAGGTAACTTACAAAAATATGTTTTGTCCATATCTATTAAAACTGTCACAATTTCCTGACAGTATAAAGTGAAACTGATAAAATGAGAAAAAAGAAAATTGAGCTGCTGCACCTCCTTCCAGGGTTGAAGTGCACCGCTCCCTGTCAAAAACGACCAATCAGAGCCAGGAGGAGGTTCTTAGTGCTGTCAATCAATTTAAAGGAAAACCATTTATGAGCTGTCATTGGTGTTCATGCTAACCAGCCTTAGCATTTGTGGCAGACTGTGTGGTGAACCAGCTGTAGCTTAGCAATAAGCAAGCGGCGGTCAGAACGAGAGTGATTGACAGCGCTACACCCCTCCTCCTGGCTCTGATTGGTTGTTTCTGACTGAGCAGTGTATTTCTGCAGATAGTACTGGAAGAAAGCAAAGATTTTTTTTATTTTTAGTTTGATGATCATTTATATGTAAGACAAAAACAACAACACAAAAAAGCTCACATACTGCAGCTTTGAGGAAACTCACTTCTGGGAAAGAAGTGAGTTAAAGGTACAGAGCGACATCTAAAATCCAGGGGCATTCTGGTCAATGCTGCCCCAAAATATGTAAGTACTGCATTTCACCAACATCAGACCTCATGACAAACCTCACTGGAAGCACTCTGCCCCCCGTCTCACCCAGCTTATCACACAGTCACACTGGTGTTGACTCACACTTGACACATATACACAACACAAGGACATCCATCAGGCAGACAATGAGTGAGGTGGCTGCGAGCCGGCCGGGTGATAGGTGGGGGTGACAGATGCTGCTGTCAGAACGGCCGACAGAATGATATCAAACGTTCTCTTTATCAATTTTTTTCTTTATCCACCGACCTCCCATATCCGTTTTATCACATTTCACTTTCTTTCCCACAATGCCGGCGACCGTCACCATGTCACCTGAAGAGAACTACATCTCCATCTATTTGGAGTATTTGGTTTGACTTGCGAAAATTTAAATTCCGTAGTAACTCGCATGGAGATTGATGATCTAAAATAAATCCAAACCATGACACTGAGTCTATGTGTAAATAAAAAACAGAGATGTGTTGGCACTTATTACCGTCTTATTACTGAAACTTCTCATCCCTAATTAGCACACATAGCAGAGGAATAAGAGAATTTGGTCGACCCAAATGGATTCAATTTCAATAGTGATAACAGTCAAAATAGAAAACACAAAAAGGAGAGGCAGTGGAACATAAAAGATGACATATTCATCAGCTGCACTCATTTAAAATAATAGAGCAGTGAAATATAATTATTCAGAGGAAAGACCATCAGATAATCGATGTCCTTTCCTGAACTTTTTGATATATGGAGCTGTATCTCTAGGCTGCAGGCTCCAGTTCTGACTCCTGAACCTCAAAGGTCACGTTTCAGCTTCAGAAACGCTTTATACTCTATATCACGGTTCTGTTTGGCATACATTTCTTTATCAGGTTAGAACAAAAAAAAGTTAGTAAGATAAAGAAACATAAAAATCTATGCTAATAAGCAACAATGTTCACCATATGGTCTGCTTCAGAATAAAAATAAAAGATAAAAAACAAATCATTGTATTTTCAGTCTCATTTTGTCCTTCAAGCAACTTGAAACGTTGCCTTGGAGGCCGTGCTGCAGCCACAATGCCACTGTGGTGTCAGCTGTGTGGAAGCAAGCTGATAAAAATCAACTGAAAAAAAAACCACCCAAAAAACACTGGAGCCTGCTTTAGTAATTGATTAAAGCTTGAATTTGATAAAAGGAATTTTTTATGGCCTTGCAGTGAGCGAGGAACGAGAGAGAGAGAGAGAGAGAGAGCTGGAGATCAATGCTGAAGCCTTAATGAAATGACGCCAGCGTTTTTTGTCGGCGTCAGGAAGCAGCCCACAGATCGCTGTCGAGATACTCGGACCGACCCGATAAGATGCGACATGCGGGCCCCAAAATGTTCAGAAATCCAGCTGCTCTCCTTTAGGAATCAATTTTTTTTTGAAGGCTCAAGCCCCCCTGTAAGTCTTATTACTTCCTCTTCCACTGAAGAGGTGGTTTGACTGCCATCAGTTGTTGCTTTAAACCCTCCCTCTCTGTTCTATATCTCCAGCTAAGCAGCCATTTTCACATTGCCGAAGGACCTGTGTCACAGATGCAAGGAGCATGTAAATTTGGGGAGGTTTTAATAAGAGCCTTAATCTCATTTCATCCGATCACATAGGCAGAAAAATAGTTCGAAGCCAGAGATTAAGAGACCTGCAGGCTGATAGTCACATCAAAGGCTGATCACTCTTACATCTTCTCTTTCTCTTTTCCACTCTCTTGTTCTCCCCGGCTCGCTGCGAATGCGTGGGTGCAGCTGGTTCCTATGGCAATGCCAGTCTGTCGTCGCTCGACCCCGATGTCACCTCTCTCACAATATCTGCACTTCATTAATGATGACCACATATGGACACAGACATTAGAACACAAGACGACAGAACGTTCTCCGATTTGCTCCGCACACATTCGGGCCCGGGCGCAGAATGCGACTACGTGCTTTGATTTATTTTTTTATTTTAAAGATTGCGACTCCAGATTACCCGTCCAGGCTTGTGACTACGTTTGGAGAGCTCTCCCGCGCTCCGACGTCTTGGCACTGCGGCGAGGCTGATAAGAGAAATATTCTTAGATGATAATTAAAGCAGGTATTTATGATCTGCACATCAGGGTTGCAGATAATTAGCCATGATGTGGCAAACTGTTTATCCCTCTGGGGGTCTCTTCTCTCTGCCCTGTAGTGACAGAGCAGTGGCCTCATTTCGTTTCGTCAGACGTTTCGCCTGACTGTTGATCGCTTTGATTCCACAACCAACCAAGAGACAAAACTGGGGGCCCCGGTCTGCCAAGACTCTGAGTAAGGAGCGCAAAACTGCATTGAAACAAACAAACAAAAAAACATCAAAATGCATGCACAGTAAGTGGACTAGTTGTGTGATTTTGCATATTGTGCTTGTGATTCGACACCAAGTGAGCATCAGTACTGATCCTGATTCTTTTTATTAAAGTTTGATAAATAGACATTTTGCTTGCTATTGCTAACATAAGAATTTTCGCACCTCTAGAGCAAAAAGACGATTCTTTAACTGCGGCAGAACAATTCTGCTAGCAAAATGAAAGCCCCGCACTATTGATATAGTGAGGGGCTAAAGAACAACACAAAACCACTCTGTCTTCTGCCCCCCCACCCCCCTCCTCTCTCTGTTGCCATAGCAACTGACAGACAACAGCTCCGCATCAGGATTCAGTACCAATACAGAGGTTTAGTGGATTGCATTGCATCGTGTTGAGGCATTGCATTAGAAAATGCTCTTCAGCTCCGGGGAACATGGATAGACCTCTGCACTGAACTCTTCCCGAGTGAAAACGTCAGTCTTGTTGTTTCTAAACGAATGCAAACGTGGTTTCTTTGCATTATTTGAGGTCTGAAAGCACTGCGTCCTTCTTGACCATTTCTCATTTTCTGCAAATAAATTCTCAATTCTTGCTTGGAATTTCTGACACGTGTTGTCAGTAGTTCATAGAATGAAAGAGCAATGTTCATTTCACTCAAACATTTAACTACAAAGAGTAAAATCAGAGAAACCGATCATTTTGCGGTGGTCTCTTCAGTTTTTCCAGAGCTGTGCATGTTTTGTATCGTCATGGTGCCAACTTAGTTGCTCCTGCCGTTCTCCTTCCTCATTTTGCCGATGCCATCCTATTTGCATGTCGTTTGTAGATCAGTTATGCTCTTATTTTTACACATGTAAACCCTTAGAAGATCAGGCTCACACAAGCGAGTGTCAAAGCTGCAACATTTGTCAGATTTTCAGCTGGTCTGGTTCGTTCTCAGGCTGCACTGTGTCATTCTGGGGCTCCTTTAGTTTTTTCTAATATTGCCAGTCGTGAGCCCTTCCTCCAGTTTCCCATTTTCTTCACTTCCTCTCCATCATTTTGGAAACACAATATAAAAATAACAGAATACACACTCGTTTTCCAATTGCTGCTGTAATATTGACTAATATTACTGCCAGACCTGTTCTAAATAGCATCTTCCCATCCAAACCATCCTTCAGTTAATCCTCTGACGTAAGCCAACTTTCCAGACTTGACATGGCCTTGTTTAAGGTGAGATATCAGTGTTATGCGTAGTCTTTTTTGTATTTTTTTATTTATTTTTTTTGTAGACTCTCCTGCAAAAATGGGAACAACTTGTTACAGACTGCTTCAAGAAAAAACAGTGATTGAACAACAGCCATGACACATTCAAGTGCATTTGATTTTCATTTGGTCGATTTAATATTCACCAAGCTGAACAGAGAATCCACATTGTGCCATCCGCATGAAACAGATAAATAAATACATGCAATTTTTCTTTTCCAAAAAACACAGACCTAGGCGACGACTTCCTATCAATGAACTTAAAGCGCTGCACTTAAATCACGAGCTATTCATCTGCTGTGGCCTGGACCGTCCAGTCTGCCTGGACCTGAATTGCACGGCTTTTTTTTTTACACACTGGAATCAGAAGCGCCGATTCAGCGAAAGTTTTGAAATCGGGGAACATTTCTTCAACTGAAGTTATGAGTAGAGAAAGAGATAGAAAAAAAGGAGAGTTAAAAATAAAGACCAAACTCAGCCACAGCACTCCATGTTTTGCTTTTCCCTCCTGGCAGATGTTACAGAAGTGTAAAAGTGAGGACTATGAGACTGAAAAACTGTTTTTGCCCCCAGACTACCAGGCTTTTCAAATGTCAGCATGATTCAAGCTTTTTTGTGTAGTTTTTAATGCATGTGACAAATATTTCTTTATTATTCTTAATTTATGCGACTTTTCTAATGGTATTGAAAGTAGCTCATGGAGTACAAACTTCATATCCCAGTTTTTCTCTAAGCAAAGGATACAGTTATTTGTATTTCAAGGACGAATTGTGACAAGAAGGGGCGGACGACGTGAGCATGAGAACAAAACGAAGCGATTTTTGTCACGCGAAAATGAAAACTAATTTCGACATGCAGAGACATTAAGGTGTTGTGGCCTTTGAACAACACTGTCTGTTAAAAACATAAACCATGAAAGCTGCTTCCAGACCGAGCTAAATGAATTAGAAGCTAAACAACTTCAGCCTGAATGAGGAGGGAAAAAATAACAAATTCACTGATTAGCAGAATCATTTTATCTGAATGAAAGGTTGTTGTTGTTGTAGTAGAACAGTTTTCTCCAAAAAGAAGCCTGAGTCTGTGTTTATTTATAGTTCGAGTCTCAAGTCCCTTAAGTAATCAGAATGGCTGAGTGATTTATTGGATCCGGTTAACATCATTATTCACCAGAGCACCCATGGTTCAGCCATACGCTCAGATATTAATGCAAATTTCATTTCCAAGATTCTCCAGGCATAGAGCATTTGATCTGAGCAGAAAACATGTCCAAACAAACAGCAGCTGCTTCTGGTCGACTTTTAATCCGGCATGAGATAATGGGCTGTTACGCCGATGGCGCTTGAGCATGGGGAGATGCATTTTATTTGTGTTTTTAAAAAAAGCTAATATTTTACTCTGTAACAATTCCAGCTTAGAGAGTTCTTGGTGAGAATAAAAGGGCGAATGTGAAACACAAACACCAAAAGTTCAATGGAAAAAGTCAAAATTCAAGCAAGCGGAGCAGCTTCTGCTGCTCTGTTGACAATTAGACTGAAATTCAGAGACCAGATCAACAGAGAAAACATTCTGTACATGATGTCAACAGTTTTAAGGGATTTTGAAGCAAGAATAAGTCTGATTCTAAAGAGATACCTGGAAATATTCAATGCTTCCTGCGGCTTTCACAAATTACTACAAAATGTGAACGTGAACCAGCATCTGCTTTTTAAAAACAAATTAGGTAGGATGTGAGAAACGTTACATCTTACCTAAACTCAATGGTTTCAAACTCAACATTTTGAGTTGGTATTTTTATCATATTTGGTCCTGTGTTTATTTTATTTTATTTTTTTTTGCTTTGTGCTGCAGAGACCAAATGATCAAAAAGAAACTCATGTCATTTTGTACTGTGTAGTTTTCAAAGTCAGTACAATACTGAATTGGCATACATATATTGATATATTTTCTGAGCTGTACTTTGTTCCTTGTTTTATATTTTTAATCAAAGTGTGTTGCTCTCAAGTCCTGCCTGAGCACGTCTTGCTATCTTACAGGCTCCTGACTGCTGAGGTGGTTTGAAAAACCCGTCTTTTTTCTCATCCCTGCTTTTAGACTTTTCCTTTCCTAAATGTGCTTTGGCGTTATCTTTGAGAAATGTTTCATTTTCAACCTCTTGTTCCATCCTAATTGTGAATTCTCTGTAGATCTAACTTTCCGTGCCGTTGTTTTCAGCGTCTTTATGTTAATTGACCATGTCTTCCACATAAAACTCATTTTATGTTCGGGACAGTTCGGTTAAAGAGCCGCAAGTTAGCTTCTTGTTCGCTTTTATCTGCTGATGCACACCTACAAATATCAAGGAGCTTTGATGAGGAAAAAAAGAGTTAATATTTAATTTTAATCAGCGTTAAAAGTGCTGCATGTGACGTTCATAAAAATGTTTTCTTTTTACATATTTGTTAAAACAGTCACCATGTTGTGTCAGGTTATTATAAGGCAGATAATCTGTGAAAAGATTGAACTCCTTCACCTTCTTCCTGACCTGCTCCTGTCATCTGAAGAAATGCATTGTGCCAGACAAAAAACAACCAATCAGAGCCAGGAGGAGGGTCTTAGTGCTGTCAATCACTTGGTGTATTTGCTTCAAAACGAAGTAATAGGAGAGAAGGGATTTAGTCACAGGAATAGTGCTTATCTGCTGTCATTGGTGGCTAAGCTAACTCATCTTAGCTGATGGGGAGAAGGTGTTTTGTTGCAGAAAGGTGTGATTGACAGCTTTAAGACTCGCCTCCTGGCTCTGATTGTTTTTTTTCCAGTTAGCACTGGGAGAAACCAGAGGAACTTGATTTTGTATTTTTTTTCCCACAGATTCAGTCTCATGCCAAATTGTCCCAACATAGCGACGTTTCAACAAATATGCAAAACTTTTTTTTTTTCTTTGCAAAAGTTACATACTGCAGCGTCAGGAGAAGAAACATCATGGTTAGAGTGAATTAACTCTTAAGCATGTGCATACGGGCGTGCTGTGGTGGTGTAGGTGTTTAGCGCGACCCACATTTGGAAGCCTTAGTCCTCGACGAGGCCATCGTGGGTTCGATTCCAGGACCCTGCCGCATGTCTTCCCCTCTTTCCTGTCAGCCTACTTTCAAGTAAGGGCCACTATAGTGCACAAAAACCTTGGAAAAATAAATATATATATATATATATATATATTAAAAAAGCATGTGCATACATCCAAATTCACGTGCGAGGCTCCATTTTGAGCTCATGCGTGCCTCCCAAAAGACCTCATTACTATGACTGGCTTCAGGACCTTCTGCTGATCCAGACACTCCTCCTCGTATAAATTTGCATCTTAAGTAAATAGAGTCCCACAAATGCGGCGGATGCCCCGTGTTTGTCGGGCCCCGGACGTCCTGTTCAGCTTCGCCAAGTGGCGGGAGCTAATGGAGGGAGAAGAGACGAGAACAGTGAGGAGAGCAGGGAGAAGAAAGGAGGAGCGGGGCACACATGGTCAGAGAGGGCATACGTGAGCTAAATAGCTGACTCGGCAACTGTAAGTCAGAGAGAGGGAGGCGAAGGAAGGGTGAGTCACGCTGCTGTGTGATGAGGTACAGTGTAAGGACAGTGGATTTTTCCTGTTTCTTCCTGAGGGGCCGGGGAGGGACGTGTTCTCTGTGGATGGACATCGACTGAGCTGTACAGATTCAGCCTGTCCAGCGTTTTAACTGCATTTCCTTTTAAGACTGAGCAATCCACTCAGTGGCACAGTTTTTAGCCAAATGCATAACAGTAATCTTATTACATGGGCTGAGCAGCCGAGAACCCACTGAGTTCTCCATGAAATCGCGCTTCGTTCTGAAGGGATCTGCTCCCATTAAGGGTTGGTTGTGAAAGTCCGTTTTCACATAATGTTTAATCTTCTGAAGGACTTACATTTGTGCTATTTTTGTACAATTTGGCCACATAAAATGTTCAGATGTCAAGCAACAGGAAGTTTTATGAATTTTAAACACTTTAAAATGGCTTTTTACTTGTTAGTCGTAACATATTTTGACTGATAAACGTGTCAAAATGACTAACAAATTTGGTTCACACAGTTAGTTTTTCTTTCATAAGTCTTATTGCTCAACCGTCTGACAATTAAGACGGGTATTATTTGGATATATTCATAAATAAATGGATTTACAGAGAGCATTTGCATTTACAAAGTGCACACAACAATTCCAGATGGAAATTGGATTGGAACCCACAACCTTCCACTTGACAGACAACAACTCTACCAACTGAGCCAGTCGCCCACTATAAGCAATGAATGAATTGTAATTTCAATCTGCACAATCTGGTCAATGGAAAATCAGCTAATGAAACAGCACGATCTACCTTGAGTATCATTGCAGGCCGAGGTCATCCCTTCATGATCAGAGTATTGATATGGTGATGGCCACGTCCAGCAGAATGAAGCTCCATCTCCCAAACCTCATATCATAGTAATCTTTTTATCATGCAATAGAACAATGAGTTGAGAGCTTTCCAGCGGTTGACCTCCACAGTCAGCAGATCTCAAATTGAAAAAGCTAATTTTGAAATGTGGTTGAACAGGAGACTCAAATTATGAACGAATGGCCAACAGCTCTATGGATAAGATGAGTGGACCAACATTTCTGAAGAATGTCAGACACTTTGTGAAAATCTCTGCCTTCAAGAATTACGGTATTTCTGAAGACAAAAAGGTCTTACCCTGTACTAGCAAAGTGTACCTAATATTCACATTTTCATTCTGTTTGCTCATCTCTTTCCTCCCCCGAACAAGAAGAAATAAAGACCGAAGTTTCATCTAAAAGCTGAAAGACGCCTACATTCAAATCTTCAGCTGAACAAACAACTTCCTCAAGATCTGTTTGGTTTTTGAGCAACTATTTTGCACAACCCGCTCATCCAGAATCCTTTGGGAAATGTTTCTTTTCAAAAGCTTTGGCAACAATGGATGTGTCTGAAAATGTCTTTTGTTGACGCCTCCAAGTTCCTTGTACCTGTCTCCAAGTTGCTCCTGTCACTCATCGGAAACTCTCAGTGTACCAAGGGCAACTTAGGTCATAATTCTCTTTTTTCTCTGAAGGATAATAATGTCTTTTATTTCCCGGTGTTTCCTAGTGTTTGGTGTTTACCTCCAATTTTTGGCTTGGTGTAAGACCTGAGATCTTTACCCTGAATCCTGTTTTCTGATGTTTTATTTCACACTTTCACTCTTAAACAACGCTGAACATCTTCCCTTTTTTGTCTTTTCTTTGATGTACTCAAAGCCTCCAGTTGCAAAAGCAATAAAGCAACCTCACAGCACGGGGGAAACACAATTCTGTTTTCCATGTACATTTCATTAAGTCACATAGAAATAAATACTCTCCTTTGATTTCAACTGTCCTCTGAAATTCATTCCAAAATGATTTTGCATGTATTGCCTCTTGCATAGTGTCTGATCGAGCTGCAGTGAACGGTTTTGGGACTGGGACACACCTTCTGCTTGGTCCAGGTCAGCTTGAAGCGGTCTTGATGTCTTGCATAGGAATTTTTTCACAAACTGCGGCAGATTTATTTTGCTGGGTTTTCACGAAACCAGGTGGCCCTCACCTGAAACTCCAAGATCACATCTTAATCCTTCTGAAGGAAATTGCAACAACTCATCACACCGGACACTGGAAATATGTTCATGACTTGACATATGACAACATTTCTCAGATGAGAGTGTTATCCTGCTTCAGCTTTCAAACAGAGACATTTTTACTTTTATGTGCTCTAAAGTGAGCTTGTTATGCAAAATAGACTTTTTGCATGTTTATTTGCTCCTGTTTGGGTCTCAACTGCTTCTAAAAACCCAGGCACTTAAAAAAAACAACAACACCTAGCTCTTTTTTGGTGTTTGAAGAGGTCAAGTTTCAAAAACCTCCCGAATGTTGAATCACAATTGATGGGCACTAGCCTGTCGCCTAGCAACCCAAGCGGCTGTTTGGTCAGCTGGTTTGCATGAGCTGTACAATGGCTGCTGGGAAATACAAGTGTTATTGATTTATCATCCAGGAACCACTTGCTTCCATTTTGTTGGTTGTGCAGGAAGCTCCACTTATACTTTTCAAAGTTGTTCTGGCAGAGTTTTAGAAAGAATATGAGTTTTTAAAGAGACATAATTTTTATTTCGTATTGTAAGGATTTGTTTTTTCTTTTCTGTGTATTCATTTAGGTTTCTGTGTCTATTCAGTCTCCTTGCTGTCCTGTATACCCCTGGATTGTTCTCAGCTGTGTCTCGTTTCCCTGATTAACCTCTGTGTATTTAATCCCAACTGTGTTCCTTGTTGGGTCCTTGTCTTTCTGTCTAGTGTGTCAAGCTGTCTAGAGTTCGTCTAGTCAGATGTCTTTTGTTTACCAGTTTCTACCAGTTTTGAGTCTTAGCCTTCCACTCATTTTGTGGTGCCTGGACTTTGGATTATTGTGCTCATTTCTCATTAAAATCATAATTTCCTTCACACCAACTTGGGTCCTCTACATCTGCCTCACCACCTCTAAATGCAAGAGTGTGTTCCAACTACAAAGAGATCACACTCCCAAGCCTCCCTGGTAAGGTCTATTCAGGGGTTCTGTAGATTTGGAGAAGGTGTTCGATTGCCTCCCTCAGAAAATCCTGTGTGTGTTCCTCTGGGAGGACGTGCATGAGGCCTTTTGATACTGGCTGCTGTTACAAGCTCAATTTGGTTGTTGGGTCCACTCCACGGTTTGAAATGGCATTCACACTTGCACAAATGAAGTAGCTGATTTGATCTATTTGAAGGAGGGCAAAGATTGTGCTGCCAAACAGATTTTTAACCAAGATTTTTCAAGGCATGGTTTTTGATGCTGAGGACTCAGAGCAGCTCAGATCTTACAAAAAAAACAACAATCCCCTTTTGCCGCCCTCAACTTTCAGTCTGAATTGCTGTGACAAAGGCACATTTCATTTTTAACACAAAGCTCTTTTTTCGATGTAGCAAGTTTACAGACGTAGATACTGAACATCCACAGCTTGAAACTCGTGTGTGTGTGTGTACATTTTGAATTTCGCACATTCAAATGTGTCCCTGACTTGAGAGTGCTCTTGGTGATGCACCAAGATGCTTAGCGTTCTGTAACGCACCCCAACACTCGCTGCTCTCTTGTCTTTTCTGATTCCAACTGCCCGGTGATTCAGGCTGGGTTCTAACGGACGTGTCACGAATTTAATGCAATTTGTAGGGGAAGAAGTCAGAGAGGGATGAATGATATATTGACTTCCTTATAAGTGCAAGGCTGGGGTGGTAATCTCATTTCGGGATGCTGTGATGAGATTCTAGCCTGTTTTCCCTCGGAGATGATGTGACTTTGGTCTTGACAACATCATGACGCTGCTGTGTGTGTGTGTGTGTGTGTGTGGGGGGGGGGGGGGTGTGCGTGTGCGTGTGTGTGTGTGTACTAATTTCTGTAGCATACTCAGGATCTTCTCTGGTATAAATATCTTAAGACCCCTGGGCGTTACAGGGCCAAAACCCGGTCCTAATATGGTGGACCCCGTTTTAAGACTAAGGTTCGATTTAGATATGAATGCAGTCACTAACACGAATGAAAGACAAAACAGAGTCATAAAATGGGTGGAAATAGAATTTTGTGTGTCGTGCGCGCTGCCTGCTTTATGATAAAGTACTTTGATTTGATCTGGAATCTCAGCTAAAAACAGCATCTCTCTATTTTTATGTATGAAGATAAAATCTGCTGCTATCTGAAGTAACTCTTTACTCTCTGAAGCTCCTCTAGAAACAATCTGCAGATTACTGCCGCTTATTTTTGGACTATGACATAGACTGTGTTTGGAATAACCAAGACGTGCTCATGAATGTCGTCGATCTCAGCATCTCAGAAACAGCTGAATGCAGTACATATATATATGATTGTAGAGGAGAAGTGACTAATGAAAGTCAATGACTTGAAGCTGTCTGTTGGGTTTCATTAGCAAACTGTGGTTTAACCAGTTTGAAAAATTAACTGAACTCAACTGCATTGTTTGATGCATTGTTGGATTATTAGGGCTGATAAAAATAGTCAGTATTACCAAAATTCTTGTGACTCTATATGGCAATGACAGTTGAAACAACAAATTAACAATATACACATAACGATAGATAGAAAATCAATATCAATAAATACTACATTTTATACTATGTTCAATATTCAATAGACTATAAACTGATCTGGGAAATGTAGGCATATCGAAGACAAACTGCTAATTTTTTCAGAGCGAGCTAAACACTGTTAGCGACATCTGCTAACTCAGTCACTCTTTGGTTACCTAGCAACAACCTGTAGAGTAAGTAGCACAGCAGCGGTTTCAGATTTCTCCACCACGACTCATAACTGCTTAAAAATAAAAACAACAATGCTGTAAAGTGAAAACCGTTAATTAAGCGGGAAAGGTCACACCACCACATTGGGAGTAATTCAGATATTTAAAACCAAAAACTAATCAATACTTATCGGTATCAATTGATATGAAACGCTTATATTGATAAGTTTGTCAGCCATGTCGTTCAGCCCTATGTTGAGGTAGATTCTTACTTGAACTTCAGAACTAACGTTTTCCATTTTCTCAGCATTTGACAAAACTGTCAAGTCTGAATGACCTGGATTGTGACCTTCTGCCACAATTTGCTGGAATTTTATCTAATTATTCCTGACAGAACTGGTGGAAGTGAGTCGGGTCTAAAGGTCAGTTTGGCCACACATAAACATTCAGTTCAAAACACACTTTTCCAACAGCACTGAGTTGGTGATGCCCCCTAAAAAACATTCAGCCTGTTGTCCTTAAGCTCCTTTCTGACCAATATGGAAGCATAATTTTCATATGGAAAGCCCATTTGCAACAAAGCTTTAAAGTAAGTAGAATAGTCTTGCAAAGCAAACATAAATTACTTGAAATTATGTTCCTATTATTATTTTGAAATTCATCTTATGCTGCCAGTGCCTTCAAATCTGAATGGCCTGGCCTTCAGTATATGTAAGCATTTCCACTGACATAGAGAAAAAGAAAAATGTATTCTCATTATCCTGGTATTTAGTACATAGATATAAATTTAGTAACAACTGACATCAAATCTCTTTGAAAGAGAGGACAAAGAGATGTGTATGGAAACATCTTGTTTCAAATGTATGACCACAGAATGAAGGTTAAAAATGTGAAGCGTGTAGGAATTGTCCAAAAAGTTTGTAATACCAAACACAAATATTTGTCCACGCTGTGAAAGCACATTTACATCATGTCTCCTTCTCCTTTTCTCCTGCCATGCAACATGCACTGAAGCCAAATGGATTTAGCCTTGCTTTTATTTTTGCTCTGCTCTGTCAGTTTTACATTCAAGCATCCTTTTTTCACCAAGCCCGTGAAAACAGCAGTCTATATAACTAGTCACGTCTCCAAGCAACTAGTAATTGTGTGCATAACTGGTATTTTTAGATGTGTGTTTGACAAAGTTGTGTGAATTATGTTTCTGATTTAGTTTCATTTTTTTTCCCCTGTCCTCTCCGAATCCTTTATGCTGTATTGATTGATACTTGACCCTTATCTTTATTTAATTTGATCCAGTGAGTTGGGGATAATACCACATGATGCTGGCTTAAGGCAAAACACACCCAGGGTATGTCCCGAGTCCATCCCAGGACTAACATGGAGATGGATACACCATGCCCACTCCCACTCACACATACAGCCACTTGAGAAAAACCAATTACCACCCATCAGGACATAAAACCGCCCCAGTCAGCAGCAGACTCTTGCTGTGAGGTGATGCTGCTAATAGCTGTGCCACCACATTGCCTACTGCTTCCCTGTTTGTGTATTAGTGTCTCATACAACAGAAATTAATTCTGAGTTTAAATTGTTATGATTTAACTTTGGCAACTTTATTTACATAGCACCTTTCAGCCAAAGACAATTCAAAGTGCTTGTAAAAGAAAGTTAAAAACAACATACAACAAGAAGATGGTAATAACAAATCAAGCAGAGTTTAGTTCTGATTCTCGGAATAGTCGGTAGGTTTAAAACTAAATGATAAACAATATTATTGTTGTTCCTGAAACCATTTAAGTAATGGAAATGGGGATGACAATGCAAGAACACATTCTCAGATGTCAATAAACCTTAAATTCTAATGAACATGCAACACTGGAACTGGAAGACATTTTAAATATCCAAAAGAAAACAAAACAACAAATGCAATGAATCATAAAGTCTCTGTAAACAAATTTGTTCTTCAAAAAAAACGACTAGTTGGGACAAAAACATCAGACCGAAGACTTTTAACATCCAGTTTTTGGTAGAAAGAAAAAGGGAAAAGAGAAAAAAATTGAAATCTTGAGCTCATTTTGATTCAACATGCAATTAACTGATTTATTGCTCACTGCAACAGACCTACAACATGCTGTTTAAAGGAGAAATGTTAAAAGATTTTTAAGTAAAAGCATAATATGCAGTAGTATTTGATTCAGAGTCTCATCACAAAACCTTTTATTAGGAAGTTATTTGAGCAAGTGCAGATGAACATAAGAAAGAGAGACGTTGCATGGTGCAAATATACTGAGTCAATACAATAAGTAGTTTTCCAAAAGTTTCCTTCATTTCTTAAGAGATAATCCACGAACCAAACATAAGTGATTGTCTGAACACAGCTGTGGTTGATTAAGTAATATGTACCCGTGCTGTATTGATGATCTGTTCGTTGGTGTGTGGGTCACCATTTTATGTTAATTGAACCAAGAAAGACGCACTGAATTTTGCAGCATGACTGCTTGTTAAGGTTGTCAAAGTCAAGTCAGCATAACCAACCTACTTCCCTCCGCCTTTCTTATTTTGAGAAAACTTTTTACTGACCTTGTTTTCTAGTTGTAGAGTTGTGGCGCTGACAATCAGCAGCAAAGCACTGCGCCCCTTTTTCTTTTGAACAACACATTTAATATTTAGTGCGTTAGTTTGCAAACCTGACAGCTAAAGCCAATGGAAGTCACTGCAGTTTTTTGCCCTCCAGCTCCTCCTGAAGGGCAGGATCCTGCATGTCTGGCAAGCTAAAACTTTTCTTTTGTCTATTGAAACTTTCCGTGCTGTTTTATTAATCTTTCCTCACTCTAAGTCGCGCTTTCTTTATTTTCAGACCAAAGGTATTGTTATAAGGGTCACTCAAAATGTTCTCTGGCTGTCAGTAGTTTTAATGGTTCATACTCAGGATGACCCATTAAAAGCTCAACGAGGCAGCAGGGCCTTCCTAGCTCACATTGGTTTTAATGTAGTGTTAATAGGAGTAAAATGAGATGTGTTTAATTGATCTTTACGGAATCAACCTGATTGATTCGGACCAGTTCGGCTTGTAAAGTGACCATCCCGATCTCTATAAATAAGCTGAAATGAAGTGTGTTGCTCCCTTTGTTGGCCCCTTGATGATGATTGCCATCTTGCCCAGATTTACAGCACTTCCTACTCAGTGACTGCCAGGAAAGCCTACATCTCCCATCCATCCACCTGCCCACAGGTCGAAGCAACGATGGAAACTGGCTGAGTGAGAAAGGAGGTCTGCTGGTGAGATTTTGTGACATAAATGAAAGCCCAGTACCTGCAGCTGAGATTGTTTCGTCAGTTCTTGTTTAAGGTCAAGAAAGATCGTTCACGCCTAATATAATGTCAGATTGATTTAATGACTCGTGGCTTGACATTTTTAGCTCGTCACCTCTTACAGCGTAATCCTATTATACTGATTTGGACCTAAAGCAGAAAAATAACTTAAAGTAGAATATCTTCCAACAATTCCATCTAACCCGAGACTGAAAGACCGTTCTGCCATTGCGTCCTAGTTAAAGTCCTCCTTATTTTCTTCTTCACCAGAAAAGCCATTTCGAAATGTAATTTTGGTAGCATTTTCCCGTTTCCCCGCTTCACAGGGTGCAACTCTGCCTGTTCAAGCTCTGCAACGACAGAAACAGTTCAGAGCAGTTGACAGCGCCGCTTGTTTGTCGTTACCCATGATTCTGCAGGTTGTCATGGTAATGTAAGTCTGTGGGAGACCTAGGGGGGATAGAGAAATAAGGATAGGAGCTCATCTAACACGGTGCAAGTGTGATACGTTTAGAGACTGTTGGTCTCATCTTTGCCTTTCTTTGAAGCTTTTTATCTGCCCTTGCTGTCAGAGGATACAGATTGATATGTGAAATGTGGAAAAACAGCTTGGAGTGATTTTTTTTTTTCTTTCTAAATGAGACAAATCCAATCTGATGTTAGTATCCCAGCGCAGGCCCTGCGAGGATTTCCCTGCAGCTCTAAACAATATCAGAAATCCGCCTAATTTATAATGTTTGTTCAATTAAATGTCATTACAATAATCTTGTCTCGTTTTTTGTAATGTTTTTCTTGGATGTTTCTCATACATGCCTGTGTGGATCTTTGGTGTTTTGTTCAGTCAGGTTTCAGTCTGTATGTGTTGCCAGGGGCAGCCTAATCTGCCCAGGGCCTTCAGAATCCACAGAGCAGGCCTTTATTAACTAATCGATAGAGCAGGGGAACGGTTTTCAAATTCTACTCGCAGAACATGCTAGAAGGCCCACGATGTTTTGTCAGAAGTTTCCCGCCCACTGACTGGATGGTTAGAACGACCGTTTCGGCCCTAACGTTGGCTAGCGGAGCACGTCCCCAGCATGCTGTGCTGCTTACATGAGACTTTTATGAGTTTCCAGGCCCACATTAGCTGACAGAAGGAGAAATTTGAGAGCATTCTTGGACTCAAGAATGATTAAAAGTCAGGTTCAAGACGGACTTTTTCCGAAGAGCTGGACATCATAAAGCGAGGCCGGTCTCAGCCGTTGTGTCTGGAGAAGTGTTTAAATTATGAATGGTACCACTGGCTCACCACCTCTGAGTAGCATTGTAAATTATATTGCTGGGAATGTCTGCGATTTGCTTGGGATCAATTTGATGTTTGGAGTCACCGAGGGTAAGTTTTCTGACCAAGACAACGGGGGAAACATCAAGCCCCGGTGGAGATCATGTGGTGCTTTTAAGAACATTGGGAAAAGCCAGTGTTGATGGGTGGGTTTTTTTCTACTTTTGTTTTTTGGTTTTAAAAGTTGTGAATGATTGTCCTGAAGACTAGTAGATATTCTTAAACCAACCAAGCAATCTGGAACAATACGCTAATACTACAGACAAATAAAAGCCCAAAACATTTTTTTATTCCAATATGCAACCTCTCAGCTTTTTCATGACAGCTAAATAGCAATATCTATCTACCAGGAGGAAGCAGGGTGTTCAGTGGAGATGAGACCAAAAACGAACTTTGGGAAACTATAGTGAAAGATTATTTGCACTTATTTTATTAGCATACCACAGCGGGGACAAGAACAAAAAGCTGTATTTTAGGAGGAACAACAGTTAAAAACATAAGTATATTAGCCTACAGTAGCTGTGTTTTGATACAAAATGGGATAAAAATTTTGTGAATATTCCTTTAATTTTGAAAAAACACAATCTCACAATCACTTGAATAAGTTTGTTCACACAACAAGGCTTTAAAAAACATGCCGCTCCACAATCCTCAGACTACTTCTTGTCGTCTTCTTCTTTGACTTTCAAATAAACCAACTTGAATATGCTTTAAAAAAACACCTCATCCTAGTGCCAAAACTTTTTGTCAAAAAACTTGCGTTTTTTTCAAAATTGCAGCATTTCCATTAAACAAATTTATTACAGAAATTTCAAAATGTGAAATTATACGGTCAATGGAAACACATCCAGTGATGCTGACAGGGCTGGTGGCTCTACAAACAGAGACAGTACTACAGGTTAGTATCAACTGAAGTGAGAACAGCTCTTTCGCTTTGTGGAAAATTAAGACGCTGCCTAGTGTAAAACTCTGAAAGCAGAATATATGACTGATTTCTACAATCCATATTTATATCAGCTTTTGAAAGGTATTGATGGCTACAGATACACACAAGCAGTGTACAAAGACAACAAGAAAACAATAGCTTTAACTAAAAAAAAAAGCCCTGCAAGATGACAGAAGTGCAAACATGTGGAAATTAAATATCATTTTGTATTGTGAGTCTTGACTACTGAGAATATATGGTTGCAGAAATTAAGACCAGGCCTGTGTGTAAACTAAAACTTGGAAAGTTTGCAGACATTATGTTTGGTGTTTTAACTTGTGTACTCAAGTTGTAAAAATGCATTGATTGCATTATTGATGTTAGCTGAGAAGCAGTACTTTGGTTATCACCACTAGGGAGCAGAAGCCTGCTGTTCAGGGTCAGATGGTGCGTCATCACATTTGTCGTTCATCTAAATAAAGATGCAGGAAGAAACGGAAAGGATACTTTTGACTGCGTCCCATTCTTCCTTCAAGTTCAGCACGGCTGATGCTGCCATTACTTAGCAATCGTCCATCCATGCAGTGGCCATACTCGCTTTTCAGTGTAGAGGCGCTGTGGGGGTTAGGGGACTGGTGCCTATTTCCAGCAGCCATTAGATGAGAAGCATCATACGCCCTGTACCCTGGAAAGGTCACGAGTTCATCACGACGCAACACAGGGACACGTAACCATGCTCACACACACTCCCCCCTAAGGGCAACTTAGAGAGACCAGTCAGCCATGTTTTTGAACACTGAGACATACCTGAAGAAAACCCACACATGCACAGGAAGAAAATGGAAACTTTACTCAGAAGAACCCAGTGCTGGAATTCAAACCTGGTTTTCTTTAATTAAAACAATAAAATAAAATTTTTACTAATAAATCAAACAATTAAAAATAAATATTTCTCGTGAGAAACATCAGTCTGCACACTGTTGAGGCTCATAGCAAGGTGATTTAAACATTGCAGGTAGCTGATCAAAACAAGACAATATTTTTGAAACTTTAAAAACATGTTTTCGCACTAATCTTGTTGTGCCAAAATTCAAATTGCCAATTCTTCATATATATATTATATATATATATATATATATATATATATATATATATATATATATATATATATATATATATATATATATATATATATATATGTTTAATATCATTAGAAAGCTCCGAATCCACTTATTCAGAAACTGTAAGAAAAACTCAAATGCCCCCAGGAAAATTTGTTCACGATTTATTTTTTTTTTCACATACAACAACCTCTCCATCTATCAAGCACAAGGCTTTAAATTCCCTGATGAAATTACTAATTAGTTTGAGCATTAGACTCAGACTGACTGAAATGTGGAAAGTCTTTTAGACAACATGTCACATCACAAAGTGATGCTGGAGAAACCGAAGTGACAGCAGCAAAATAAGAAAAATGGTAGCCTGAATCAAAACAACCATTATAAAATCACATACACCTTACATCGCTTCCGCCCACACATTTAACACCCAGCGTACGCACTTCCAACACCGCAGGCGTTCAGCAGCTGTCACATGTGAACGCTGTAGTCATGCATTCGGATGCGAGCGAACGCACTCGATTCTTCACACAGTTTCAGATTCTTCACGTCGTTCGCTTCAATGTCTGGAGGTTGCCTACACAAACTCTGGGAAATGAAAGGCTTACATACTAAAGAAGGAGGTTTCATTTCTATTGACAAAGTTGTAGAAACAGACATACTTTCCTACTTCATTGCAGGCCCATAAAACTGAGAAAACTAGTGCCTGACCTTGACTTTCTTCTTCCCCTGTCAATCATTTGAGTTGAACTGCTATCACCTCGTTTGTGCATTAAATTGCTCTCTATCTTTTTAAGTCTGTCTTCATTTTTATCATAAACCCATTTGACGGCATATTTCATAAATATTGACAAGCCATAGTGTAACTCCAAAGTGACACACTGGCACGACTTTCTTCTGACCGGCTCTTTTATTAAACAGCGTGAAAACTACAGAAATAAAAAACAACGCTTTAGACATAGGCACTTTCAAAAAACAGGTGACGCGTGTTTTGACAAACTACCTCATGGCCACCTGCCACTTCAGAGGGCTTTCACAAATCAATTATCACAACTCAATCGTCCACTCTAAATTAAAATAGCAAGTAATTAAAACACTATAATTGATAAATTAAAAAATTACAAACATAATCGGAAAATACCTTATAACCACGAGGCTGCTACCTGTAGCTTTATTCAGGCTTCTGCTCCTTTTTTCTTTTTTTTTCTTTCTTTCCTTTAAGTCTCGCAGTCTCACATACATAAAATCTCGCGCCAACTCCAGGCAAACAGTTCGACACGACATAAAATACAATTATCCCTCACAACTCTCGAACTTGAACCAAACTTAAAATACATCATCCTAATTATCAGAAATAAACAAATCTTTTCAAAACATAAATTATTTCACTGACACACGTAGAATCAAATTTATTATGCGCCCTTTTTTATTTCACCTAAGTTCACTTTTTTTCTTTTTTTGAAACGTTTAAATTGGGGGTAAAATAAATTAATAAAAATAAATTAAGTAGGAAAAATTTAATCAAATTTCCCCATAGATTCATAGGAATTGAGATGTTTTTCAAATCATTTTTTTATCTCAGGAAAAAATGGCACATCCAATTCCATCAAAACACATGTAATTTATTATTTTAACGTGATAGCATGTGGAAAGATTAAATGGGTATATATCACTTTGCAATGCCACGTTAATTTATTCCCTTAAGTTTGACCGTGTTCTATTTCTACACAATTAAAAACTCAGCATATTACAACAACAATCTGTGCTGGCTCCAAAACTCTCTGCCCCTGTAGGTGTGAGTAACTTCATATTAAGCCACAGTTCCTGGGGCAAGAGAACAATCCACATAAAGATGATGAGTTTCTGGAAAATAAAATGTCACTGCTCTCTTTTTAATAATGGTGCAGAGAGGAGGGCAGGCGTTTATGATTGCTCTCTGGATGCCTTAAGATTTAAAGAAGCTCCCAGACACAGTGCATCCCAGTGTGTCTCATTTGTGTGCGTGTTTGTGTGTGTGTGTGCACAGAAAGCATCACCCATTAAAGCAAGATACACATAGTGGCTTCATAGCATAGCTTCACACTTATCTGGGTCATAATGCATGGCTGCTATGTGATAAATTATTTTATTAATAGTTGTCAGAGATGATTGGATGCAATTCTTTTTGGCCTTTAACTATCAGCCTTCTAATTTAGACATCAGTAGATGCGTTTCCATTCCAAATGTGAGCAAAACTTTTTTGATATTCCACTAATGTTGGAAAAGACACCATTTCCATTAAATAAAAAATGGAATTAAAATCAGACTTGAAAAAGTTTGTTCAGGCAATATGTCTTCTTTAAAAACATGCTGTGCCATAATCCACCTACCGCTTCCTGTCATCGTTTCCGCTGGTAGTAACATCCGGATCGCCTAATTTTGGCAAATAAACCGATTTTGATAAATTGGAAAAAGTGTTTTCATTGCAGTTTTGCTAAATAAAGCAGCTTTCATTCAGCTGGAAAACCACCTCATCCTAATGGAAAAAAAACTTTTTTGATCAAAAAACGTGTTGCTGTTGTTTTTTTTTTTGTTTGTTTGTTTTTCAAAGTTGGCATGGTTATGTTCAGTAAAAAACATTAAAAACTGGATGTCAACATTTCCAACTTCCTATCATCTTCTTTGTTTTTTAACCCAGTAGTAACATCCAGTGTTGATCATATGACTACAAAAAAAGTGGATCCATTGCAGTTTTGCGAAATACACAAATTTCAATATGGCCAAAAAAGAAACAGCTCATTCTAGCGCAAAAAAAAAACAACAACTTCCAAATTGGCATATTTCCATTAAACAAATGTATTTTCTTTATCTCAGCTGATTGGCTGGGCAAACGCAGAGAGCTTCGTCTACGTTCTTCCTTCTTGCCTTCCATTCTGTTGAAGCTGCTCTCCAAGCTTCTCAGGCACCAGGAGTGGTATATATATGATACACACATCTCCCAGAAATCTGTCACCAGAGAATGGAGGAAAACAACGAAGGTGCCTGGATGATGAAAGAGAAGACTACTACTACAAAAAAAAAAAAAAAAAAAAATTACAATCTGCCAGCTTCGTCTCATGCTGCCAGGGCTCGAACCGCAGATCTTTGTCTGGAAATGGAAAAACAGACAATGAGCCACTTGCTCTGGAGAGCTAATACGATTTCAATAGTTCCAGTCTCTGATAGGTAATGGGACAGCCAGAGAAATTTCTCCTCTCAGCCCTGAAGAGCATCTCAGAGCAGAGAACAGGAGAGATTGTTAGGTATGTGCAAGGCCGTGTTTTTCGCCACAAAGGTTGTGCTGTCTAAGAAACAGAGGGTAGAGGTAGCAAAACAGGTTAGAGGGGAGAAAAGCATGTAATGAAGGATTTATCCACCTATAATGCCCTCTTATATTTTCCCCCTCATATCAGTGTAGCATCTCAATCCCGCTCTCAAGTTTCTCTCAGAATCCTTCTGCCTTCTCACCTCCCATCCCTTTTTTGCGAGTTTGTCTACTCCTACTTTCAGCACCGCACTGAATTTTTTCCTTGATTTCCAGAGAGGGGTAGTGTAGCAGTAGCTGGAATACAAACTAGCTGACTCAAAACACACCCTCTTGCTCATTCACCCCCAGCCTGCAGGAAGTGGGTGTGCGCAGCCAGGAGATAGCGAGGAACGAGAATAACAAGAAGGAGGGGAAGAATAAATGTTCAGGGGAGGGGAAATGGAGAGGCTGCAAGGCCTCTTCCACAGAGTTTAGGTCGGGATTAGCCCTCTAAACTGCCACGGTGGCAACGTGCAAGTTATGCGTCATCAAACATTAAGCAGCTCATTCATCTTTCACGCGATGAGCGCGAGGTATGAGGTCATATTTGGGAGCCGTCTCATCATTTGGCAATGCAACGTTCCGGCTAATATAGCTGCCTCTCCAAATTCTCGATGCTAAGAACCCAAAACGATTCCCGTATTTGGGATAAGATGCGGCTTACAGTGCAGTCTTAAGGCGTGTTCACACAAATTACCAAAGAACAGAGGAATATTCTGTCATGTCCCTCAAGAGTGTTTACTGTTACAAGTTTAATACCTTATTCAATCTGCTCGATGAACCTAAATAACCTAACCTAACCTTAAGTTGTATATATTGATTTATCCATTGAGGATGTGGAATTTGGGATAAATGTTGTTTGAGAGTAGTAGTGGGAAAGCCTAACAACCAGAATCACTATGTATAAGTATGTACACTAGGTGTAGTTCAATTGGAAGTGAAAGGGGAGGAAAAAAGATTATATGTGTAAAAGTTATAAATTA
The DNA here is from genome assembly GCF_027474105.1 of Poeciliopsis prolifica. Classification (NCBI taxonomy): domain Eukaryota; kingdom Metazoa; phylum Chordata; class Actinopteri; order Cyprinodontiformes; family Poeciliidae; genus Poeciliopsis; species Poeciliopsis prolifica. The sequence continues at coordinate 1,185,220 of NW_026562420.1, read as the reverse complement.
GAGCACTTTTATTCTGAGGGATCTGTGCTTCATTTGGGAGGAGATTGGATGTTTTTGTCCTAAAGTTTTGAACTCAGATGAATATAATTTCAAGTTCCGACCAGCGTTGCGACTTTGATGCCCTCATCATCTTGCCTGAGTAAATGTGTCACCACAAAACTTTATAGATACCATATAGATGCACAAACTGGACTCACAAAAATCTGCTTAACAGAAACGCGGCAATTTAAAAGAAATAAGTCGTCTTTTTTCCAATAAAAAGTTTTCTGCACTAGGATCAAAATTAGTGCACAACCGGCTGTTTCTTCTAAAAAAAACGAAGAAGACGACAGGAAGTAGGAGGACGTGGTGCGGCATGTTTTTTTTTTTTTTTTAATGACTTTGCGTGGACAAGCTTACTCACAATAGTGTTATTTATTAGAAGCGCAGCAACTGTGAAATTGTGTTTAGCGGAATATCAAGAAAAGTTTTGCGTACATCTGGAATGGAAACGCAGTGATAGCTGATCAAACACGTTATTGTTTGGATTTTGTTAAATACATTATTTTCTTATAACACAAAACACCTTATATTGGCTCCCTCTGTTTATTGCGGCCCTTCAGCTGGCTGTAACAGGCAGAGACTCCTCTATTAGTGTTCTGTCTGGTTTGATGATAAAATTAAGAATGGGCGCCTCTGTTAGCTTTCTGAATGTAATGCGTCTGCGGTTTTGTTTTATTTTTTGTTTGTTTCTTCCGTTAATTCCAGGTTAGGAAGGATACTTTTGGGAATAATGGCAACGGTTGAGTTTTTGAAGGCACCAACTGTGTATTATTGGGTCACTGTTCAAGGAGCAGTCGGTGAAAATTGTTCATTTTCACCTGGATGTTGGCGATAAGAGGCTGAAGGAGGATGTGAGGCAAATTCAAGGAGAATTTTCCTGAATCAGGGGTTCTTAAAACTGAGTAAACTTCAGCAAAAAAAAAAAAAAAAAAAAGTTGCTCAATGAAACCCAGAGTTAACATTTGAGCCATGTGAAAGATTATTGATTCTGGAAATGGAACTGAGGAATCTTGAACATGAGGAGCACAGATTAAGTGTAAGTAGTGCAGTACAGACTTTGCATTCTTGATTTGTGCCTTTGAGAGTTTGTGATGTGTCCACTAACCTTTGTTTGGTTCCTCAGTTTAATAAATTTGATCCCGATACACTTTTTGAGAAGAAAAGTGAGAAGAATGTATCTTGTACCTTTCACAGGTAAAAAGCTCAGGAAGCATATCTTCTCTTTAGTATGTCTCAGTCAACATTTATACGTCTGTTAAATAATGCTCTGCTCAAAGCATTTGAGCAGGTTAAGTATACTGACAGATTTAGAACCTGGGAGAAGTCTAGTAGGTGGATGCATATTTTGTCAGAGACCGGGTGTTTTTCATTAGAGGTTAAAACATTTGAATCTCTGCGTGACCTGATTGTTTTGGAGCAGTCTGAAACTCCCAGTCCCATTGCCACTTACAGTATGTGACTCATTATAATGAAAGAACAGCTGCTGAGGCTGCTCCTCTATGAGATGAATATGTGTTGGTCAAGAAGCGAATAGAAGTTTCTGCTTTGGGAGCCTCTGTCATGGAGTCGTCTTTGAGCCATGAACTTTAGTGAAATCAAACCATGCCTAAATACAACATGATAGACAATGTATTTTTCAGCCCAAAAGAAAGTTATTTTCTTTTCTTTATTATAGCTACTAGATGCAGTTAGTCAGTCAACTATTGCTAACCCGCTTTGTCACAAGATGCGTTTCCGTAACTAATGTATGCAAAACTTTGTCAATATTCTGCTAAAGTTGAAGAAACACAATTTCACAATTGCGGTGTTTCCTTTGTATAAGAAACACAATTAAAACCACGCATGAAGAAGTTTGCTCAAGTCGATTAAAAAACATGTCACGCCATGATCCTTCAACTGATTCCTGTCACCTTCTTCATGGTTTGCACCTCTGGAAACATCTGGTTGTTGATCATGTGACTCGTGTGATGAAAACTGAGTCTCTGGTTGAAGAGTAACTTCACAAACCTTCATGTTAAACCTGTTGCCAGATCTATTTCTACTAAGCCCGACCGTCCATTCTCTCCATGTACTTTCTCCCCTAGCAGATGTGAAGAGTGAAGCTTTCTGTATATCAGTTCCAGATTTGCTGCTTTCCATTTCCACAAGAGATCTGGCAGCTGAGCAGCGAGCTGCTCTGTCACTGAGTAAGCTGTATACCTGCGCATTGTCAGATCATGATGGTAAAAGTGTGGCAAAGGGATATTTGTTGAAAAATGAGTTGGTGAGAAAATGGCTCTCATATGGTGAGCACTGCCTGCAGAACCTTCCTGACTTTGAAAATGGATTTTGACACAAGGTATTCATGGTGAAAGGCCTCAAGAAAATGTTGCTTCCTCTCAACAAAAAAAAAGGAAGAGACTATATGACCATAAGGTTGAAAGCTATCATTTCGCTCTTTTAGAAGAGGTTCTTGTTTGGTCACACAGGAGTGTGTTCACAAATGTGAATGCACTCATGTGAATCCTGGCGAGGACCAAACAACCAGACCCAGACCTACTTTTTGAGGCAACTTCCAAATGAATTCTGGTACGGTTTGCTTCTGTTGTGAACACAGACCAGCCTTGATCTGAAGCAACAACAGAAAATGTGGACTTCACAAGCCACCGTTGCTGGCTGTTACAGTAAAAATTAGCCCTTCGGTCTTGCTCATATTGTTAATGTATGTGCTGAACTTGTGACATAGCAAAACATGTGTTGTATGAGCTGCTCTTTATATTCAAAATGGTGTTGAAGATGTAATAACAACACAAAATGTGCAGATCAAAAATGCAGCAAGCAGGACTTCTAAGGGTTTTTTTTCTCAGTCTGTGATCTGTGCCGTCCCCGACATTTCTGCCGAACGGGAGCATCATTTGTCAACCGATCACCTGCCTTTCCACAATTTGAAAGCAAAAAACACCAAACAAAAAAGACATAAAGTCCACTGTTTGTCCAGACCAAAGGAATTTCCTGGCGAGATTACGCACCAACAAACAGAGAGCACTCTTCTTGGACCTGGTGGGCTACTACCGCAGTCACAAGAATGATGTGTCAAAAATGATGACACACCTTAGCAGCATTGATGTGTCATCATTGCTGTTAAGGTGTGTCATCATTTTTGCCTTTTGATCAAAGCTCTCCTTCACAATTTGAAGACCTAAAAGTGCTTGTTGGCCTGCAGGTTAGGCCCAGAGAGTTGGATCAGAGTATGAAAGTTGGTGGGGATGGCATTGACCGACTCTGAACATATCCATTTTAAAATGCTCAAAGTTTTTTGTATCAATTGGGTTCTCAGTGTAATTAACGCCTTGATCGTCTGCGGCTTAATCTACTAGAGCTAACGGCCACTCTAGTTGAGTTGCAGCATCCTCTTTGAAGGCAAGATTCACATTATTTTACAATCCGGAGGCACAAAAGTGTTTCAAATGATGAGATTATTTAAGAATCTTACTCATGTTTTCTGGAACATCAGGGAAAGTAAGAGTGTCCACTCCATTTAGTCTGTGTTGCCATTTACATATCCAAGGTCTTTTTTGTAATGGAAATAAAATCTGTTTTTTTTGTTTACATAACGCTGTACCAGTCGACTTACAAAAGCCCTTTCTGCAAAAGAACAATGCATTTTGGAACAAGTTTTGGGCCTTGAAAAACAATGACGAAGTTGAGTATCATATGAAACTTTCATACAAGCTTTCCTGGACCCAACATATCATATCCCTCCTTTAATGGAACCGTTTCACTTCAGCACGCTTTTTGGTGGTCCTGTGATTCAGGATTTATCTTTTTCTCTGACTTATGCAAGGAAATTACATGTCAGCCGCTGACATGTTATTGCTGCCTTTCTCAGGCCTGACAAACATCAGCATGAAGACTGTGGCAAATGACTGATAGGTAAGTACCGATAATAACTAGCGCCCTCTTTTCTCCATTTGCATTCTCTGCATGGGCATGTGTGTATGTGCCTTCAACTGTGTTTGTGTGGGTGAGTTGCAACTTGTAACAATAACTTCCTAATTACAGTTCCCCAGTGTTTGTGCAATCTTCCTGAAATGCTAACTAGCCCCCTGCAGGGACGGTGGTACATCATTAATCCGTGTGCTCGCCTGGGCGTGTGCACTCTAGGCTGGAAGGTGTGCATCGGCAGCGCGTGCACGTTTAGGGCGCGTCTCTCTACTCTTGGAAGTGCGTCATTTACATAAATGTCGCTGATGTGTTTTTGTATTTAAGTCGAAGAAATTTCTGGTTTTAAGCTTCTCTGTTGAATCATGTGGTAAAACTTTCCCACATCTTCAAGACACACAAGTTTTATTTTCAAATTTCGCACATGGATCTAAAAACAGTCAGTTCCATTTATTTCTACAGCGCCAATTCACAAAGATTGTCGTCTCGAGGTGTTTACAGAAACTCATTTCAATCCAGACATTCATATACACTACCTGATCCCAGTTATCAAACATATGATCAATTAATTAGTCAAAGAAGTTGAGAAAGTTTCTATCAAGAGTTGTTTTGAAATTGCCGTGTTTTCATTAAGGAAATTTATTTTCGAAATAAACATTTGCACAATTATTCAGTTTATTAAAGATAAAAAGGATCAAATCATCAAACGGGTTTTGTTCAATTAAATACCTGAAATTAAATACCAAAATCGAACACTAACTTATTAGAAAGTATTTGTCAAAAATAAAAATTTACCAACTTAATTTATTTAGTTGGATAAACATAATTTGATTACTTGTGACAAATTAACAAATTTTTTTAAAGGTTGGATCCCATTTTCTTTCTTTTTTTTTTCAGTGTAACAAGTACCAAATCTGACACTTTATTTTTTCAGAATATAGCATTTATATGATACCAAGTTGCTTTTTTTAAATAACCCAAACCTGAGTTAAATATCTTGGACAGTTTCTCAGCAGATGCACTGAATGCTTAAAATATGTCTCCAGATCCAGCCAGCGGAGAGGTGTCACGTTTACTTTGCATGCAGGTTTGCTTCCACAGTTTGGGGCATTCGCTCTCAACAGACATCAACATTATGACATAAGACGCTGTGAATATTCTGCGCTCCAACATGCCTACGAAGAGCAGTTTTCTGTTGAATTAGGGACGTCTACGGCACATAACAACTAATGTGATCTGATGGTGAAATTTAGCAGCTCCGAGCTTCATATTTATGGAAACTGTACTAAGGAGAGATGCAGGGTTTCCACCAATTCAAATTTAAGACTTTTCGAACCATTTTGAATGAAATTTAAGACCTATACAGCATCAGAGCTGTAAAAAAGAAGCAGTCTTAATTCCTTTGGAGTAACAAATTTTCACTTAAACCTTGACAGGGGCAAAAAAGTGAGCTTTTTCTCCGTCCTCCATTTCCATTCCAGGAACCAAAGCCAATGGTTCCTGCTAACGTGACTGCTAATGTACATTTTCTGGCTAGCAAGGTTAACAGATATCAGTAGCCTCAACTGCCTGGAGTCACAGAACGCAATGAAGAAACGACTCAAATGTTAGCATGACAGAAAAGCCTAATGAGAAAAAGAGACTATGTAGAATATACTAGATTAAATAGTCATCCCACCACAAAATTTAATATCTGTGATATTAAATTATTAAAAGCCAATTTTAAATTATTAAAGCCAATATTAAATTATTAAAAGCCAATTTACAACTAAATACAGACATTTTAAGGCTTTGTCTTTAGATAATTAAATTTAAGACTCTACATGGATGTGCGGACACCCTGAGATAGGAACCGATGCACTTCTACTTCAAGCACAACCCCAGGCACAAAGACTGCGCCTCGGGTAAAAGTTAAGATAAGCGAGAAAAAAAAAGTCCTTCAAAACTTCAGGTGAAGGTTAGAGCAGAACTGGAGATTCACATTGATGTGACAGCACCGACGTTAAACCCATCACTGTTCATCCATTTTGTACTTCCAGACATGCCGGCAATTGCTCTCCACTAAAGATGTCACTTTTCATTACAGCTGATTTTTAATGTTTCCTCCTGCCTTATTACCGACGTAACCATCAGAGTTCCACTGCCGTTGACACTTTTGCTGCCAAAGCAGGAATAGAACGGATTTTGTTGTGTAGCTGCATACTGTCCGTGTGTCGGAGTTCTTTATTGAGCAGGATTTGTTAAGGTTTAAGAAGTTGTTGGGTTTTTTTTTCCTTCTTTGCACTATCTGAAGTGCCCCTTTACAACTCGTGTGTCTGCTGCAGCAAGCACTGCAGTACTAATGCAGGATGAAAGCAAGATGAGCAAACCTCAAAGATGGTTATCAATGAATTCCCAGAAATAGTGACTGCTTCCCAGTGACAGGGGATGTCTGGCCCCAAAACGAGCCAGTCAATCATTTCTCAATCCCCAAAACCATAATATGCGAAAAACGAGTGAATGAAGCCGTTATACTGGAGCCACATCATGTCTATTTATAATGATCAGAGTTCCCTTGCCCTTTTCATTTAATCTTTTTGCCTTCATTTTTTTCTTTTTTCTCTTCTTCTCTTTCTTTCTCTCTCTATCTGTGGCACTCAGCCAACAATTGGAGTCAGTCAGTGGGAAAACTCTGTTAGTAGTCCATGCCCTGTGGGACGAAGTGGCAACAACATCCGTTACAAAAGATAGTGGGGCAGCCAACGTTTAACTGGTTGAGTGACTTTGCTCCTCACGGATCATCCAGTGAGCGTCTGTGTTTTGAACTGCTCAAACACAGGCGTGGAGGTAGGTGCTTGCACATCTCTGTCTGAGTCGGGGCGTGCATGCTCGGTTGGAGCTTCTGAACTTCTGAAGCTCTTATGAGAGCTTTGCTGCTCTTTGTCATGTTCAGTGTGAATTCCTACTGGATGGATAAATGCCACTCTTCCGTTAAATGTTTGCTTTCTTGACGCTTTCGTCATGGCAGTAAGCAATGCCTACATGCTTTGGTGCCGCACTCAAAACACTGAATGTTCTTAAGCACCCACGTTGAAGTGAATAAATTAGCAACATGCTACATTGTTGTTGGAACATGTTGATAATTGATATGACTTTCAACAATACTGCAGAATTCAGGTAAGATGACTGAACAATAAGAGTCAACGCAAAAGGGGCAGTATTATATAAAATTGGCCTTTCAAGGTTTACATTGTGCTACAATGTTATTCACATACCACGACTGTGGCTTTGATTCTTTCATGGATATTTGAGAAATCCTTTAATCCCCAGGGCAACCATTCAGCTATCTAAAACGCCTGGGTGGATCCAGCCCCCCCTTTGAGACGCAGCTCCTCCTTGGAACTGCAGTTTCCAAACCTCTCCCCTCCCCCACTCAACTCCTTCAGACTAGCCAGCAGCAATTAGCAAATACCTGGTGGATCCGAACATCTGCTGAGCTCATTTTACGAGCTACTTTTCAGCGCAAAGCTGGAATAACGTTGAGAAAGGGTTAATGTTCTGACGGTGCCATGTTCTGACGACTTCCCAAAGGCAGACTTTCAAAAAGAGCAGGAGTTTTTTAAAGAGACAGAGACCCAATTTCAAGGCAATAAATTATAAACTCAATGTTCGTGAAAGCCATATTTGATTATATATAGCATTCTTATAACATAGATACCTGATAGAGCTATAAAACTTTAGCTTTAATAACATAAATATACATAATTTTTAAAGATTAACCAGTAATAGTTTTTATAACTAATTTATGTGAGATCATGTTTTCTTGGTTAATGTCAAATTGTCATAACAAAGAGATTTTGAATCATGTCAAATTTGTATTAAAAGTGTCTTGATTTACCGAATGACACTTTATGACAACAGTAATAAATACTCATGAATACTTACTCATGTTTATGACGGCGTTATGACAGTCTTATTCACAACCCGTCAAAAAAAGTGTTACACTTTATTCACACAATGTTGTAATGTTTTTTTTTTCTGTTGTGAGTTCACCATGACTTTATTTGTTTTAATTAAACTCACACTTCACAGAAATACAGTTTGCTGTGACAATTTGAAAAACAGCAATATTGGCGCACATAAGGTTTTCATGACAATGGTTTAGACACAGATGTTTCACATTAGATCAAGTAAAACAGGTTGAAAAATGTTACGCATTGGCATTTGTGTGGGAAATGTAAAGAAAATATGTAAAGACTACAAAAAAACAAAGATTACAAAACTTTCACTATATTGAAGCTTTCATAGAAACTCTAAAACATCTGAATATGTATGCAATAACGCAGTAACTCATTTAATCCTTTCTTCATATGTAAGGTTTCTGCAATAATAATGTGTAATAAAATGTAATAAAACAACAACCAAGGAATCTTTTCTTTCTTTGGGAGATAAAAATGTTTAAAAGTAAGCGATCAGTGGTAAAATTGACATGTTTCTGCTTTTAATCTAAATTGTTGTTGAACGTTCATCTGCAGAGACAATGCACTGAAAATAAGAGATTCGTTTGACATCAGAGATGAAGATCTGTTGTTATCACACAAGATACATGTCTGCTAGTCAGCAAAATTCACAATTTAACCTTAACTACTGCACTCTCCTACAGAGAGAGGACCTCATGGCGGCACCTCTGCCATGAGGTCCTGCAATAAAATTCTAAATATTGCAATAAAATTCTAAATCCACATCGCCAACCCGTACCGGCAGTGCACAGCAACAGGTGGGGGACGATACAGTCAACATTATTTTATGTATCCATAAGCTGAAAAATAAACATCTGTCACTCTAACTGATATTTCAATAAAGTAACTTAACCTCTATGGGACAGCATAACCAAACATCTAAATGGGTTACAACTGCACTTGTTTAGAACCAGGTTTTAGTGAAACCAGGAGGCACGAGTCCATTGGGACCTAATAGGTTGCTGCTTCATGACATCTTGCGTCCTGTGAGCACTGACTGAGGTGCACTGAAGTTTAGAATCCCAAAATGCTTCAAAATCTGTCAATTGAGAGCCATAGTTCAGCATGCCTCATGTTGGACAGGGACTGCCTCGACTCCCGTCCCGGACTGCAGCACGGATTCCAGGACTCCGGCACTGCAGCCCGTCCTGGGACGTGATTAATGCCAAGCGACCGGCTAATTAGTGCCAGGCTCATCAATAAATACCCATGATAAGACTCTGGCCGAATTTGCACAATTCAGACTGAATCCACTGTACACGTTCAGACAGAGAGATGGTCATTTAAATCTGGATCAGCGCCCGCCTCACCCACCTTCTCTCCGGCTCCCCTCACCAATCCCCATTATCAGCGCGCACAAGGGCTTGGAGATAAGATGATCGGGCCAATCATTGAATTCCTTCCATTCGTCACCAACATGCGCGCACACACACACACGCGCTCGCGCACGCACACTCCAACAGAGAGGTAGCAATGGGCTGATTTCAGAACCGCAGGAACGCCATATAGATGTTGACATATTTCAAAGTTGCCCATGAGCCGTTCGGTTCCGGTCCTCCTCAGAAAGCAGACAGCGTCCAGGAACCGAAACACTCTATACATTGGATGCTGGCGGTTAATGGGGTCTGCTTTAAAAAAAAATTTTTTTTAAAGGAAGAAGAAGAAGACGCGAGTCTAACCTGATCTGGATCCAGATGTGGCAGCACGCGGGCAGACGGCGCTCCTCCAGCACGGCGGGTCCGCGCGCGCTGGCTGCCTCTGGCGGTGTTGTGTACGTGCCGTGTTGTTGTTTTCTGTTATCGGGCTGTTTCACCCTCCGGCTCGCGTCCTGTGTGACTTCGCGCGGTCTCCGAGAGCAGCTGTGACCGGGAAGAGGGCTCCGCCGGCTCCTGACGGGGTGATTGAGATTTTTTCGGATGCAAAGCAGCGGCTGATATAATGCCGCTCTGCCTCCCTCTCTCTCTCTCTCTCTCTCTCTCTCTCTCTCTCTCTCTCTTTCTCTCTCCACCCCAGCGCTTCTTCGTCTCTCTCCTCTGTTTCTGCTTCTCACACTGCGTCAGGCGCCACTTCCCCTCCTCCTCCTCCTCTTCCTCCTCCTTTCCTTTCCATCTCTCTCTCTTCTCTCCTCTGTTTGACTGCTTTGACTCTATCTCCCTCTCGCACAGGAACAGACGGTGATTAATTCGCTGGAATTCAGTTTCTCTCTCTCTTTCTCTCCGCCTCTTTTCTTCCTATAGCGCTCGCGCTTCAATCACCTCCATCCCGCCGCTTTTTCCTCTGAACTGAAGCGAACAACAGCCAGCTGTTTCGGCGCAGGAGAGGAGTCTTCGCGCCGCACTTGATGCAGTGAGATGGTGCTTGTTCTCCGCGTGGAGAGCAAGATAGAGCCCCCCACCCCCACGCCTCCCTCCTCCCTTCAAAGTCAATCCGGGGAAACTTTTTGATGAAATCATATGAAATCCAGGCGAGTGGGAGTTCCTTGGGAGAGTGAAATAGGCACGCAGATGGGAAATGGTCTTGCTGTAATTTTCCAAGAGTTATTGGTCTGTTTTATTATTATTTTTTCCCCCTCCTCCTGTATTAAGTCAGAAACCCTTCCAGATTGAGCATTCGGTGCTATTTGAAGCTGGCTGCTTGCCTAAATGCACTATAGGGCGATGTAATGTCCTGCCAGCATTCATGTGGTCAGATTAACTTTTGCAGGCAAACAGGCACATCAGATACAGACACTGCTGGCACTCTGGTAGGGATGTGCAAAAAGCCATAAAATACATTATTACTGTGTCATAATCTAACTCTGAAAATGATTAGAAATAAAACAACTTTGCCGTTAGAACCCCTGCTGTTAAATCTGGACTGTAAATTTAGTTGAAAGAATTATTGTAATTATTCAAAAAAAATGCTTCTACCGGAAACAAACAGCTCCCGGTCAAAAACAACCAATTAGAGCCAGGAGGAATGTCTTAGCGCTGTCAATCACATCATGTATTTGCTACTACATGTGCTAATGGCAGATAAACAATTTACCATTTCAGGGAAGCTGTAATGGTAAATGGTGGCCATGCTAACTAAACTTATGCATCTTTGAAAAGCAGAAGTGGGACCTCCTGCACAATTAAAAGAATACAGCACGCGATTTCTGTATGGTAAGTCGACAACGGAACACTTTTCTAGCAGTCATTGCACAGAGCATACAGTGGTAAAACCAAATGCGTGCTGGAGCTCCACTTGCTAGGTCACAGCACAGTGAGGTTTTTGAAATGGCTCAGACACCAAAAGTTTAAGCACTAAAGACTTAAACTGAAGTATAAAATCTTTCAAAAAGTGAATTTGCGAGTGTGTAAGCAGTGAGCTGGGGGGCATGGCCAGGAGCGGCTTATTTGGATTTAAAGTGACAAGAGGCCCGAAAACGAAACTGAAAATAGGCAGAAATGAGAAGACTTCAAACTGATTTAAGAAAGATGTAAAAAATTAACAAACATGTTTTGTGTAGCCCATAAACCTATCCTAACCTGCACAATGAAGCATAATAAGCCACCTTTAAATGACAAACACAATAATAATAGTAATAATTTCAAACATTAGCTTATTCTCGTCTTTGATTTAATTGTCTCACATAGACATGAGGTTGATTTCTGATACTGTTTCAGTTCTGATTATGGTTTGTTCAGTAGATGTTGACAGCAACATCCAACTTCCACAGCACAAAAAATTTAACAAAAAAAGGGGAGAAAATGTGTCATAACTATGAGCCAATGTGACTATTACAGCCTGTTAGCGATGTTTGTGTTCCCCCTGGAGAATCACATTGAGCTGAGCAGTGCGGTCTGTAAACACAAATCATCTGGACCAATCACAGCTGTTGAAGTATGTCGTGCTGGTTATTCATGTGACGCAGCATCTCTATTCGAAATCTCAGGCCATAAAAAGCTACCATCTGGTCACCTAACTTGAACATTCAGTCTGTTCAACTGTTCAAGTTCCTCACAGCTGCACTCATTTCCTGATGAGTGCAGGAAATGTCTTATATTCTGAAGAAAGTTTTAAATAAACCTGTAGTACTGAAATTAAGTCGACACATTTGCATTAAGGGAAGATAAATCAACAATAAAGAGGCAGTATTATGGAAAATAGAATTCTGTGAGCTTTACTTCATGTTATAATGTCATTCCCTCATCAATAACATACTTGGAGAGTTGACTCGAGAATTTTATGTTTGAGAAATCCTTTAATCTCCCGTGGCAACCATTCAGCTGTACAAAAACGCCTGGGTGGACGTAGCTTCGCCTTCGATGAGAAAACTCCTCCTCAGAGCTGCAGCTTCCAAGCTTCCACTCACAGAACACTGTTCCACTAAGCTCCTTCAAACTAGCCAGCAGCAATTAGCAAACACCTAGTAAAACTGCACATCTGCTGAGTTCATATGAGCTATTTCTCAGAGCAAGCCGACTGAAGCAACTCACACCGGGGTTTCAGTGGTACGTTTGGTAAACTCTTTGGAGACATGCGGTTCTTGCATAATGAGCAGCAAGAACTGAAGTTGAGAGATTGATTGTCGATTGAATGTTTGGCAGCAGGGGCTGATGCTCGTCTTCAACGGGGTCTTTATTTTTCAGGCATTTAAGGAGCTTAAACACTAGATCACTTAGAGAGGTTTTGCTCTGTGAAGATAATGCTCTTCAACGGTACTCATAGTGAAAATTTCTGACATATAGGCTCAATTTTATCAGATAAAGTTTAAGGTTTTTGCTCTTTTCACCAACAGAATGAAGGTAAATAGTGCAACTAAGGTAAATAAAAAAAGATTTAAGCAGGAAGTCATTAAACTGACACACCGAATGATTTTTTACACAAACTGCCTGGGAAGGCTTCCAGAAGAAACAGCTGGACACATACTTAGTGAGAATGGATGAAGCACCTGGATCCCCATCTATCACAGGCAAGCTAGTCAGATTAGCAAAGCTACACGACAGAGGTTAGTGAGGAACTATTATTGCTGCCAGCTTTGAAACATCCATTCATTTCGAAATATAAACCGCATGATTCTGAGAAGCTCAATTGGAAGTCTGAGAATTTATCACCATCTTACAAAATCACATTACAAAAATTTCAGACGCAAACATTTTCCCACGAGAATGCGGTTGAACAAGTCAGAAACATATTTGTTTTCACTTTGAAAAATCAGGCCTGATGTAAAAGCCCAAAAGCCACATGTGATATTTGCCAGCTAAGTTCATCACAGTGAAATGAGTCATTTTGTTAATTTTGTGAGTCTGTGATACACCATCTCAACCTGATACCTAGTTTTGGTGAAACAGCCACCAGTCAACATTCTTCTTTTTCAACAGTAATCAAAAAACTGATTAATCCAATATAATTCCTGTTTCGTAAAAAGTCTCATTATAAATTCTGATTGTAAAACTATGCCCTGTGAGGTAAAAGAATAAACAGTTGTGGAAAAATCTTACATTCAGTTCTTCTGTTTTTTTGGGTTTTTTTTACTGTATTTATTGCCACTTTGACATAATGCTTCCCTTAAAATGGCAATTTTTTCCACTTACAAAGTATGGAGATGTCTTTAATTTCCATGTGAAGTACACCTCATCTTTGAGAAACAGAATCAAACATAAAAAAAATAATAATAATATAAAAATACCCCACTAATTTAAAGTTTACAGTTTGTTTGTTTGTTATATATTGAGACCCAAAGTATGTTAAGCATGTTTTGGCTTTTTGAAATATGGGGGGAAACGAGTACATGAACATAGTCTCCATGAAAGTGAAGATTAAGTACAAGACAGGCGAGAATCAATCCAAAAGTAGAGCCAAGTGTCTTTGGTAGCTGGATAATAATTAAGTTAAAAACCCTGAAAATAACGAAACCCTTCAGAAGAGTCAACGTTTGTTATCCCATGTTTTCTACCGACTGAGTGAGACAATCATATGCAGTTACAGCTGAGTGATGCGATACCAGGCTGGTGATTATATGCGCTTTCCCTATTTTTGCCTTTCTGAGTGCAACATGCGGGCAAACATTTGCCAACATTCACAATCCTGCAGTCAGAACTGTCATGCCAGAGGAGACCAGCAGAAACAGACTGACGCGTTGACAAAGCTGGCAGACAGACACACAGACAGCCAGGCAGAGGGGAACGGCGACAGATGGAGAGTTGCAGATGAATGACACCGGGAGAGCAGAGGAGGATGGAGCGGAAATGGAAGTCAATCACGAATTGTCGGTTTTTCCTTTTCACCCATGTCACCGCACAGCTGCTGGGAATGTCAAACCCACGTCTGCAGAAAATCTGGCAAACTGTTTTTGATCGCGAAAGTAATTACGGTCTCAAAAAAATAATTGCTAACATAAACACTTAAACTGAGAGTTCAACAGATTTCAACTCCAGAAATCCGTTTTTCATAGGTTTGACAACAGGTGTCCCATTGTAGACGTCAGTAGGATTGTAGCGACAGAGCTACATACTCTGAAACACTAACAGCTGCACCATATTCTGCTGTACACAGGGAATATTTACATCTATTATCAGATGACATGTCTTGCTCTTACTAGGGGAACATCATGTCCCCTTTGGCTCTGGATTTTGTTTCCACTGTCAGCCCTGCAAATATGATTTTCTTCTGTATCAGAAATCTAAACTAAAAAGTAGATTCACTCTTTTTGTGTAAACAGGAATCCTGACTGTCTCCCTGATAAATATTAAAACAAGATAATACATTTTCCAACAGAAAATAGGTTTATTTTAAAGGGTCAGTATTATGGTTTTTCTAGCCACATAAGTTTCATTTCATAACACAGTCAAGTTATTATAAAAATCCTGTATATATCAAACAATTTGACTGAAAACAATTTGACTTAGTAATCTAATGCCTTGAAATTGGATCTCTATCTCTGTAAGAAACTCCTGCTCTTTCTGAAACTCCACCTTAATCACAACATGGCTCCTCTATTAACCCTTTAGCAACGTTTATACCAGCGTTGTACTGAGAAGCAGCTCACATAATGAGCTCAGCAGACCCACCAGGTGCTTGCTTATTGCTGCTGGCTAGTCTGAAGGAGCAGAGCCGAGGAGTCGCAGGCAGAGGGCTGTTCTGTGAGGCTGAAGCTCAGAAACTTCAGTCTCTCCAGGTGTTTTGTACAGCTGCATGGTTGCCACAGGAGATTAAAGGATTTCTCAAACATGCATGAAAGAATCCAGGCAACACTCCAGGTGTGTTTTTGATGAGAAGATAACATTGCAACATGATGTAAAGCTACAAAAAATAGTTTATATAATACTATCCCTTTAATTACAAATGTCCATGTGAACATAGAGAGAAGATGTGATTTCAAAATAACCTTCCTGATACCTAATGAAAGCCCAATGTTGGACTAACTAGCTTAGACGAGAAAGAAAACATGAAAGCAGCAGCTTTAATTATTGTTAATACTCAGGCCTGAGGAGAGATCTGGTGATGCACCGTCTCTCTGCTGTTACAAAAGAGAATAAGAATTTCAATTTACCTTGGCATCTTTACATAAAGAAAAAAAAACACTGAACAAATACATCAAATGCACATGTGCAGTCTGATAGAAGAGAGAAGGAAGTAGTTTTTCAGAAAAAAAAATGTTTTGCTTGAAATGTTCTAAAGGCAGTATTTATAATTACTCTGTAATTAAGTCCAATACTTTAGGGTGGGATTGGACATCCAGCATCTCACCACCTCCGTAACACACACACACGCACACACACACACGCAGTCATGTATGTGAACTCATTAATCTCAGTGTAGTAACAAGACTAATGATATCCCATGGGTGCCTCAAAGTACAAAGTGGGTCTGAAGAAGGACAGTGGGAAAACGAAAGAGTGGGATAGTTAGCCTCTTTGTAGCCTGCCTGGTCTCATCTCTGTTGGCAGGAATGCCATTTGCGAGTCTGTATGATGTTTAAATAGACTCCAACAACATGTGCTTGGGAAGGCTCGCGCACAGACTCAAAGATGAGTGCGTGTGTCAGTGTGTGTGTGCTGACTGGAAGACGGACGGACGGAGAAGAAAAGAGGATTTAAGCGACACTCGCAGCTTTCACCAGTGTTTTTAGGTCAATGACAAGAAGCCTATTCAACAGTCGCATGCAGATTCACGAACTGAAAAGTGCGCCGACGCTTGTAGTGCTCTGCACACGGACGCAACTCCTCCACACATGCAAGTTTGAGTAAAATGTGTACTTGGCTCCATTTACCATCACCCTTCTACAAAGGCTCCCAGTGGGAGAAACTTGCTTCTTATTGTTTTAACTTCTGTCTCTGTCTTCTCTGTGCTTGTACAAATCTCACCAGGAGGAAGTTGATCCAGTTTTCTGAGTGGACTTGCTCCATCTTATTTCCAGTTTGGACGCTCTGAAGCCACAGACTTGGCCGTGGTTCAAAGGGATAATGCGTGAGTGCGTGTGCGTGCGCGGGTGTGTTTATGATGATGGGAGATTGAGGGAGCAGCAATTCAGATCAAAGATGGTTGAGAACAGTCTGTCATCCCCCAGGAAGGATCAAACCCCATACATAATAACAGTAGTATTTGTGCGAGGCCATGTTCATGTGTCTGAACACGACGTATGGAATATTCAGCTAGCCAATAAAAGCTAGCAATACCAACCTATAGGTCTGAATAAGGCTGTGTTCACACCCTAAGCTGCAGTATCTAACTTTTATAAGACATACATTTTTATATTTGTTGAAAACGTCACTATATGTCACAACTGTTTGGTACGAAAAGGACAATCTGTGAGAAAAATCAACCTCCTCTACATTCTCCCAGTGCTAACTAGAAGCGACCAATCAGAGGCAGGAGGAGGGTCTTAGCGCTGTCAATCCTCCTGAATGTGGTGCAGCTCAATCCCCCTAGTTAGCACGGCCATCTATGTTGGCGGTTTTTGAGCTCTTACGTACAAACGCTCAAAGTCTGAAAACGTGCAGCACCGACACACAAAACTGTTCAAGATCCAAGACTTCATAACGTGCCCTAGATGAGTTCTGGAGGTTTTTTTTTTCTGGTCTTGAAGATATTGTTTTATTGCTAATTTTCTATTTAAAAAAACAAACTCCAAGGCCATCATAAGACTGCTAATTTATGATGAGATTCAACTTTTTATTTATTTTTTAGCTGGACTACTTTTGAAAGAAAGTGTCATTGCAGTGAATTTTATTTTGGTGTGAAAAGTGAATACCTAAACATGCCGCATTTAAAATGGTGTAACTATAAAAACATTGAAAACCAAATGCCATGTTCCAACACTTTGTGTTGGTTTATTACATAAAAATTCCCCCAGAATACAGTGAAGGTTTGGATAGAAATGGAACAAAATGTTGAAGGACTTTTGTCATGTTTTGTAACAGCAGTAATTAGTATCTGAAATCTCTCATTCAGAGATTATATTTACATAATCACTACAACCTCTAACAAGCAGAAGACAGTAGATACTGTGAATGATCGAACTTGTGACAGAATCTTGGAAAAACTTAGGGGAGAAACATAAAAGCAAATTAAAGTTCACACACAGAGACTGTGTCAATACTTAATGACCATCTGGAAGAGAAAATAGTAAAGCCTCGGCTATTTTCATATCGTTTGTGTTCCTCGGGGCAAATAGAATATCCAGTAAAGCGGGGAGGAAAAGTTGAGGGTGAAATTCGAGCAGAAAAAGGTGAAGATTAAAAAAAAAAAATCAATCATGGCCTCTCTGGGGATCAGCCCAGGGTTGAGCCGCACATGGTCGCCGGAGTAGAAAATCCAGCTGGTGCTGCATACAAAACTGGAACTCACTTTCTTCCTGTTAGACCTTCTCCTTAATTGTATTTTTGGATTTCTTTATATTGTTTAAAGTCCTACACTATCAAATCTGATAAAAAATAAAATAAAATAAAACAATCTGAGATCTGACAGTAAGGCTCTTTTGGACAATGCAGGACAACAAACAAGAGTGGGTTTTTCTTTGTGCTTTTCAACAAGATCAATGAAAACTATAGATGTTCAGAAGAAGTGGAGCTATTAATAGCTGTGGGATTAATTATTAGATTTGAATTAAAAATGGCGGCTACTCCTTTGTACCAAAGTAATTCTTTTGCTGCATTTCATGAGACACAACAGTCTCATTATCACTAATCAAATCACAAACTAGTAACGTCTTTGAAGGCAGAGATCTTATCCTCAATAAACCATATTTAAGTTGTATTTGTTTGTATGAGAATTTTCCGATTTGCTCTTTTCAGGCTCATTTTTATTCCATTTGATTTTGGCCATGGGCGAGACGCCGGCCTGGTCTAGCTGTTTCCTTCATATGCCTGTTGGCTGTGGTATTATCATTACAGTTCATTTTATGGGGGGGATGTAAAGCCAACCCTTTTCAAAGATTTTAAAGATAACTTTAAACTAGTACATCTAAAAAAAAAACCAAAAAAAACCTGAATATTGTGTAAAAGTGCAACTTTCATCTCACTCATCTCAAACAGTGAAACTCGCATGTTTTATCCAGAATTGTCTCACATTGATAAATCCCAAAACCCAAAATTTAGTCCATCCATCCATCCATTTCTTTGTGCCTCGTGGGGTCGGGAGGTGCTGGTGTTTGTCTCCAGCTAACGTTCCGGGCGAGAGGCGGGGTCACCCTGGACAGGTCGCCAGTCTGTCGCAGCCCAAAATTCAGAGTCTCAGAAAATTAGAATTAACTTCAAAAGTTAGTTTTTTGTTTTATTTCATGTGTACTAAGATATTTGCAATGGAAACTGGACCAAAATACTTGGTAAGATTTTGTGTTTTTGCAGTGTAGGAGCTTGTTTTCAGTTAAGAATTCCTCACACTGATATAACTTTAAGTGTGATAAATATTCTCTCTTTGTGAGAAAATGTTGCATTTTTATGCAATATTGACATTTTTTTAGAAGCACTAGCAGGGGAAATGAATCATTGTAAAAAAACTTTACATATTGTAAAGTTATTAAAGTTTAAACAGCACTACAGTTGTTCAATTTACAACTTACATCCTTTACATTTTTCCACGTTTTTGCTCACCACAACCACAAATTTGAACGGTTTGACTGGGATTTTGCTAGACCAACACTGAATAGCGCATGAGAGTGATGTGGAAGGAACTAAAAGTGAATGTTTTCCAACTTTTGAAATTGAAAACTAAAAAGTGTAAGATCCATTTATCTCCAGCCCCCCTGGAAACAACGCCTTGCAGAATCGTATTTTATTGAAATTATTACACCATCAGTCTTTCAGGTGTACCAGCTTTGCACATCTAGAAAAATGAAGATTTGCTGATTCTCTTTGGCAAAATAGTTCTGGAAAAGTCGGTACATGATTTCGTTACGTTAGAAAGCCATTTGTTACGAGATCATTAGCTGTATGTTTTGAGGCTCTTATTTAAGCCTGTTTGTTTACAGAGTTTAGACTGACATCCGTGTTGTGAAAGCAGTGGATACGTGGTCTGCAGTCTGGGCCGGTCCTGACTGCAGGACTCTTAGCAGATTTTCATTTGGGGTCCCCCTGATACCAACATGTCAACACATCATTCCTGCATGTGTAACATGATTAATATCATTAGCGTCATTCGTAATTAGCTTACATCAGAGTTGTGATGGTTGCTGATTTCAACCATACAGGAGTAGCAAACAAAAAAAAAAAAGGATTTTGAAACGCAAGTGGTGTTTAAATGTGCTATGCTGTTATTTGAAATGATCAGCTTATATACATTAAACTTACAGTAAACAAGTAAACCAGTTTGAAATCTTACATTTTCCCAACAATAGTATTCAGTGTTATTTTGAATAGATAGATAGATAGATAGATAGATAGACACACAGACAGACAGACAGACAGACAGACAGACAGACACAGACAGACAGACAGACAGACAGACAGACAGACAGACAGACAGACAGACAGACAGACAGACAGACAGACAGACAGACAGACAGACAGACAGACAGATGATAGATAGATAGATAGATAGATAGATAGATAGATAGATAGATAGATAGATAGATAGATAGATAGATAGATAGATAGATAGATAGATAGATAGATAGATAGATAGATAGATAGATAGATAGATAGATAGATAGATAGATAGATAGATAGATAGATAGATAGATAGATAGATAGATAGATAGATAGATAGATAGATAGATAGATAGATAGATAGATAGATAGATAGATATTTGTGTTTTTTTTTAGCTTGATGCTCTTGGGGCCTCCAAGCAGCCAGTTAACTTGCACATGCCTTGGGCTGGCTCTGTGTTTAGTGGGTGTTTTTATAAGAACAGAACTGCAAGTCTTGGATTTGGTGTTGTTCCAAAAGAGCAACACAAAGTGTGCTCACAGTTCAGGCTCTTTCTTGCAGAGCCTCCATGACGGAACAGCTGCATTTCATTGGGGCAGCTTGACTGGGATTCTCTTAAGAAACTTCTTATCTTGCACGTTCACGCCAGCAAACAGCAATACTTGATAACGTTTTTTTTCTTCTTCTTCTTCTTCTTCTTATCTCTGAATTCCAAGTGAGTAAACAAACTTTAAGACAGCTTTTTACAGATTCGGAAGTTCTTAGCTCCATCTGTAACATCTGTCAACGATCGCATGTTTTATTGAGCGCATGATGTTCCGAGGTGACAAACTGCCCTCCTCGTTATCAAAGGCACTCAGCTCATGTTGCTGTTTTTTATGTTTTACTCATTCTAGCATTTAGTAGCAAACAACTCGTCTGGCGGAGGCAGAGGATCTGCAGATTTCACAGCTTCCACTGCTCACCGTAAACACTGATTATGGTGACAAATGGACCGTATCAGTCGCTGCAACAGCAACCAACAAGCAAGGAACACTTCATGTGAAAACCTAATGGCTGCTATAACTCTGCTGCACATCGACACTTTGGTTTGAGACTCCGGATTTCCATGTTTGTGCATGTAAGCCTGTGTCTCATTGATTTGCCTGCTGTCTGTCAGACAGCAATGCAAATGAGTCGATCTAACGGTGCGCCGCTTTAGCAAGTTTAGTGTAGTCCTGAAGAGAGAAGGATATCGTTAAAAAAGGTACTTTATTGTTTCCACTGATTGAACTTAAAAGTCAAACTCATAACTAAAGACAGAGATTCATTGCCTGGACTGACATGTTTCAAAGGGTTTTTTTGTTTTTGGTGAAAGAAAAACAAAATTCAGTTTATCTGAAATTTTTTGTAGAGCAATGAAAAAAAAAAGAAAAAAAAAAGATAATATTTTAGGAAAGTGATGTTACAATAAAACATTTATGGGCTAATATGTCTTTAATATTAGTATTTTATTTTTTAGTATTTTATTTTTTTTTAAATCTCACTATAAAACATTTTCACAAAATGAAAAATTTTTAGAAAAGTTTCGTCTTCTCTGACCTCTTTTTGATGACCTTTGTCAGAATTGTGCCGTGAGGAAACAGGCTGCTTAACTTTGAGTTTGTGCGTCTGCGTCTCTGTCTTCGTCCACATGTCTTCACAGACATGCGCATGTCTCAAGGACAGCAGTTGCTTCTCTTTCTTAACAGGGCTTTGGGCGAATCCCCGTGCAACCTGTCCAAGCGCTCGCTCGCTCGCTCCCGGAGGGGACAGCCAGGGAGCGGCCGCTCCTCGTCCTCAACGCAGCCTTCCCGAAGGCCCGCCACGCAATTTGGAAATCTCCACTGCTCAGAATTTCTGTTTGGATCACTTCAGCGCCCGTAGCCTCAGAACTGATAAATCTAATTTCGTCTTTGCCTTGCATCACTCTCTGAAGTGAAAATCTTTTCTTTCTTTTTTTTCTCAGATGCTCCCTTTAGGGGTCGCCACAGCAGTTCATCTGCTTCTATCTGAGCCTCTCTGTGGCAGTCCTCTTTCCTTCCATATTTAAAATCCTTTGTTCAATAAATCATCGCAGCCTGACAGACTGAACTCTCCATTTGATATGTTTATTCCTGACATTGTTCATTTTGGGAGACACCCAATGAAAATAGAAAAATCTGTCCTTTGACCCTTGAAGGAGTTTCCGTAACCCTTTTCATAGTTTCAAACGAGAGCTCTCTCATTGGATCCCTGTTTCCTGTCACTCAGCCAGGTAAAACAGATAAGGTGTGAAAGCAGCTTTTTATAAGTGCAGTGGAAAAATAAAGGCAAAATTAGATTGGCTTTACAAATACAGATTACCCGGGGTCCTGGTACAGAAGCTCTCAAGCAGAGTGGAGATAAGATAAGCATCGTCTGCCTTGATCCTGCACGGGGTAAATAAACTGCGTTTCCACTGACCATGTAATTGAGTAGTTTGACATCTCGAAAATAAATTTGCTTAGTTTCAGAAATCTCCCGTTTTTTGATCAAACGTTTTGATGCCAGGATGAGGTTTTTTTTTTTTTTTTGTCCATTTCAAAATTGGTTTATTTCGCAAAACTGCAATGGAACAACAACCGAACGGCACTGACAAAACCACGAAGAAGAAAGCAACAGGAAGCGGTTGGAGGATGACGGCTCGGCGTGTTTTTAAATGACTTTCCACGTGAGCAAACTTGTTTTGTTTTCTCTTTCAATTTTTGCTCTTCTGAATTGCAGGGCATTCAGGCAAAAAAAAAAGAGAGAGGAAAAAAAAACACTAAACACCAAACTGAAATCATCAAGCTGTTAGAAACTTTCTGTGCACACGGTTGCATTTGATTGGCCCCACACTTGAAGCAATTCCGACGTTTAACCATGCACAGAGAAACGACCTCTGCAGGACTTACCTACCGGCTTGATTGGAGAAGTTTCATCCTTTCCTTTCTCTAAAACGTTCTTCAGTTCAGCAGAACAATGAGCTCTAAAGGCCACAATAGCTTTGTTACCACTGACCTTAAAGTTACATTACGCCACAACTCTACCTGTTTGTAATGTATTTTTAAATGGAGACTCTAAGGTTCAGGTTACTTGAACAGATAACTCAAGAAATATTGAAAGGCCGAAGTCACATTTAAACCCCAAAATGCAATTAAAATAATCAGCTTAGTTACATGGCATTAGTGAGGTTTTTAACTTACTGTTGCTTGGCTGCTTTCATGCCTGAAAGTAAACTCTGATAAAAACCTTCACTGAGAAGAAAGAAGAGTGTTTGCCACATATGTGACCTCTGCATTTAACCTAAGTGAAGCTTAGCAGCTTCACTACACCAACTATTTTATTCATTGTTACATAACATTAACAAGAATTTATAGGTGTACATTGGCAAGGAGTTGGTAATTGTTCTGATGCTTTGTGTCCCGTTGTTACTTAAATTGTCATTGTTACTATTATTATTATTGTTATCTGTAGATTTTGGTGTCTGGTTAGTTTCTGACCATTTTGTTTATGTAACATAATTTATGTATTTGGCTCTTCAGTCTAATCTATTGAACAGACACGTGAATATTAAAACGTGGCTTTGATTACAATTTTTTCCATTATTATTGAGTCAGTAAGTAATTTCATTAAATTGAGATAAGAGGTAGGATTAAATAAGTGGTAGTGGTAATCATATTATTTGGTTCTTGGTTGTGTACGCACATGTTTTTCCCTGTTCCACTGATTTCCTGTTTTCTTGTTTTTGAAAGTCTGAAATAAACCAAATCAAATATGCAGGCCAGCCTGAGGGCAACTGGTGCTGACCAGGAGGCGTCAGAAAAAAGAGGAAAAAGATTTATTTATTTATTTGTTTGTTTGTTTATTAAAGCAAAAGGTGATAATATAATTCCTAAATATTACAAATCCTGCATTAATTTACCTGCACAATATATATATATATATATATAGTTCTGCTACATCAGATACACATAAAAGCAAAACTGCTTTTCATTTACCTCAAACTACCTTTTGTACCCAATGGAAACAGAAAACAACTGAGACTGCAGTGGTATAAAAATGTTTCTTCCTTTAATAAAATCCATAAAGAATAATAAGAAAAAAATATTTATGTTTTTAACACACCGGTTTCCTGGAAGTTTAAATATATTTACACTCTGCATCAAACAGTTTTATAAATTAGAGTTAAGTTTCACAAACTTTTTTTTCTTGTGGAGAAAGAAAAAAAAAAACTGTGATTTCGGCATGAGGAAGGACTCTGGAGTTCATGAAACTTGAAGAGCAACAATGAGTTATTTACGGAGGGAATTTTTTTTATCGAAACGCTTTTCTGAATCCAGCCTCTCCACTTTCCCATCGCCTCTGTCAGCCTGTTGTCACTCTTACTCAAACGGTCGGTTTGTTGCTCCATTTAGTAGTTCGCACTTGTTGTTTTTTTTTTTTAGGGTAAGCCAAGATTTTCTCCTGTTCTTCCTTTTGCGTTTCGGCGTCAGCTCTTCCAGAATCACAAGTCAACTTTTTATTCAGACTGAACAGTCGGCTCACAAAACATGTGCCTGAATTCTTCATCTATCGACATTTGGCCGCATTGATCTGCGGGTGTTTTATACATCAAACTCAGTCTGGCACACAGGTTCCTTAAACGTTGCTTTATCATCTTTCAGCAACTCCCCGCTTCCTTTCTGCTTTCCATTCCCTCTGTGTGCCTCGGGTTACAAATGATTTCCTATTTAACCTGTCCGCCTTGGCGATGTGTGTATGCAGAATATAAAACACAACTCCACTAGTCTCTGCTCACTGGAGATATTTGAGCCCCATGGGTAGGCCAGATTCATGGCTGCTATTAATTATTCAGTTGCACTATAAATCCCTGAAATTACAGCAATAAAGAAAGAAAATTATATGACATTTTCGATATTTGAGAGTATATATTCGGAGCGTGGGAGAAACTCAAAAACGCCGTCCAGTCATTTTTGTTGTGGTGGCTCTTCGTCCGGATGAAGAAGTGAAGTGGTATTTTCATTTCTGATCAGAAAGTATCTACGTCCTAAAGACCAACTTCAACTTTTAATTATGATGTGGAAACTTCAACTCGCAACTTTTGCTGTCGTTTTGCTTTGCTTGAACGGGGCATAATAATGAAATCATAAATAACAGCTCAACAACAACAAAAATCAATACCAATTTTAAGTTAAGTTAGGAAAAACTTGATCGCAGATTGGTTGTTCTGTGAAAAGATATACATTCAACCCAGGAGGAAATGTGTTTAATTGAATAAAATAGCATCACCTGGACAGGTCATCAGTCTGTCACAGGGAAACACAGAGTGTGTGTGTGTATATATATATACACACACACACACACTCCAGCCTTAAAGCCTGGATTCTTCCACACTTTCTAGTGTGAGAGTTTGCTACAACTATAAAAACTTTTCAAAACACAACTCCAGGTGTCCTACAAAGCTTTATCGGTGGTAGTGGTTAGCTGTAGCGGTTCAACTGAATCCTGAGGGGAAGGATGTGCAATCCAGTGATGTTTTTTGAAGGTCAATGGGAGGAACACAACAAACAGACCTCTATTAAACTTGTGAAACAACCACATAGCTCTCCTTGCGCTGGTAACTGTGCGAGTGGAATTAGTGCTTCACTCTGTGTGTGTGTGTGTGTGTGTGTGTGGGGGGGGGGGGGGGGGGGGGGGGGGGGGGGGGGGGGGGGGGGGGGGGGGGGGGGGGGGGGGGGGGGTGTGTGTGTGTGTGTGTGTGCGTGCGTGCGTGCGTGCGTGCGTGCGTGCGTGCGTGCGTGTGTGTGTGTGTGTGTATTCGGCTCAGCCGCTCTTCACAGGCATGAGTGGTGTAATAATAAACAGAGGCCTGGCCCTTGAGCAGCGGTCAGCATGTCTGTTACTGCTTCAAGCTGTTAGTTATGTCAATGCCAATGGTCTATTAGAATTAGCAATGATTTAATCAACAGGGGCACAACTGGTCATTCAGTTTTCCCTCAAATCATTCATTCCCACAGGCAATTTCCAAGATTAGATTTTAGAAGGTCTTTTGGAGACTAATGTCTGGATTTTGCAATTTAATAAGTTGGTCAAAATGAGTATTTATATGTTTTCTGAGTAAAAGCATGGCAAAAACAAATTAGGCATTTCATTTCCGGGATCACAAACTGTTTAAATAACCTTCTTTGTCCAACACGGGTAAAATGAAGCTTAATCCTGGTTGGTGCAAACTTTTCAAATATAGTCTCTCTTTTTCATCGTAACATAATATCTTTGGCCTTTGTTCCATCTTCCTTAGTGGTCTGAAGTAATGGTTTCTGGATTAATCCTCACAATTTCACTCCGACCAACATAATTTCAACAGCATTAAATGTTAAAGTTTTATTCACTCATATTTAATTAAATGTAATTTTGACAAAGTGGTCCGTCTCAAACATTGGAATTTAAGCACCAACATTTTTATTCGTTGAATTTCTTGTGCAGCTTCAATTAAGTATTCAGTTCTGCTCCTTCAAAAAGTGGAAATGAATTCTCCCAGGCTCCAATCGACAGAGAAGTACGGATATTGTAGATAAAGAAACAGAAGAAATATATGCCAGCAATTTCAAGATTAATCTCAAAAGGTTTGAAAAGTAGAAATTTCCAAGTTTTTTCTAGTGTACCTTCTGAGATTAATCAGAAAATTTCAGAGTGTTTTTTTCTGGGAAATCTCTGTAATTTGAAAAATAAAAAAAATTCAGATTAATTTCAGACTTTTTCTGACAAAAAAACATGAACATTTCTGAGTTTGTGAAGTCAAAAGTGACTTTCCCTTTAATTTTTGAAAACAATCTCAATGTTTTTTTATGGCAAATGTTTGACTTTTGAAACCTTTCTAGAAAGTTTGAGATTTATCTCAAAAATGTAAGTGGAGAAAAGACAAAATTCTGTTCATATAAACTATCATATTTTGAGTTAACCGTTGACATGTTGCTAAAACATGGTTTCCAGCAAATTTGTAACTTTTCAAACACGGAGATTTCCTTGATTTTCCTAGTAGTTTCTGAGTCTTTGGGTGGAAATGTTCTCCTCCAAAGCTTCAATAATGTAGTGAATATTGAACAATATTTACAAAGAGCAGAAAAGGAGCAAGTGCCAAAGAATTATCTAAGTAAAGCAAAGAAGGAAACGATTACTTTCATAGGATGTTTGTCCTCAAAATTAAAAACATTCTAGAACATTTTTTTTCAGCATTTTGTCACTTATAAGCTGAATTCTTCACATTCATTTGAGATCCTTCAATATTTGTGTCCCATGTGCCATTGCAGGAATGTCTTTTTTTATTGTGAATTTGCTTTTGTTTGTATAGATTCACTTTTTTTTTTTACAGTGAAATAGCATCTGTTGTGTTCATTTGGTCCATGAACTGCGGATAATCTTTATCGACTCAGAATTACTCAGCAACACCTCTGGAGACAAGAGAAATCCTTTCTAAGCTGCAAACCTTTTGAGACTGGAGAAATCCTCTCCAAGGCTGGGATATCGTTTAAATAACTGTATTCGGCTCTTTCTAAACAGTTTCCTGCAACGCGTTCTCTCACTTTCTATACCATTGCTTGCATTTTCTAAACTATTTGCTAAACCCGACTTTACATTTCTGCTGTAAACGGTTCGATTTCCAGTGTTCCCCAAGGCATGCTTCGCTTCCATTTCTCCTGACATTAGCAATATAAACCTTGTGGCATCTGGGCAGAATGGGCTACTTTGTGTTATTTGTGTCATATAAATCTGAACACACAAAAGCACATGTGGGGCTCTTATCTTGGCGTATAGTTATTTGACATCTCTGTAATCACTCTCATACAGACACAACATACAACATGTCTTACCGTGCAAACACAGACCACACATAACCTCATATTTCTGAGTATAAATTAACGAATGCATGAGTCACCGTGTTTATTTTTGTCTTATTTTATGTAGAAAGTAAAATAAGGGTAGAACTCAACTTGACTCAGTAAAAGTGTTCCCGCTTCAGTTTTGGGAAATAAACCAATTTCAGTAAGGCCAAGAACAATGTGTCAAAACCTTTTGTAAACAGATGAGAGCTTTGTCTAAATTGTCATGGTTATTTGTGAAATATCAAATTGTGTAATAATATATTCAACGGGAATACAGCTTCTGAGGCTAAAAACCAGAGTGTTCAAATGCTCCAATCATCAACTCAGACCTGGGTTCCAATACAGAAACATAGACAGTAGCTGCGCTTCCATTACAAATGTGTGCAAATCTTTGTGTATATTCAGCTGCACATTGTCTGAAAAATAAAAATAAAAACAAAGCATCATCCTGCTACTACTTCTTGTCATTTTTACCCTTTTCTGCCAGTAGTAACCTCTGGCTGTTGATCACGTAACTCCGTTGGAGTTTTGCAAAAAAAAAATAAAAAATCTATTTTGATCGGGCTGAAAAAAACACACACCTCATCCCAGTGCAAAAACTTTGTTTTTTTCAGGAATTGCCATGTTTCCATTAAATAAATTTACTTTTGTCATTTCAATTTGGGCGATTTCATAGTTAATGGAGCCAGTGGCTCGTTTTCCTCATTCTCTCTAGTTTTGACTTCAGGCTGTGCTCACCGCTCCTCTATTCACTCTGTTATCAGACGTCTTCTTCTTGCGCCAAAGCTTTCCGAGTGAATCATGATCAATAGAGTCCTAATGGGAAAGCACCTTATTTTCCTGGTGGGTGAAAAGTATCATCATTCTCTCACTGCAGCAGTTTGTGAACTCAGTGCTCTCCTTTTCTAGATCCTCAGCTTCTTGCGTCCATGTCCTCTTGCTTCATGAGCTTCTACTGAGCATCCACTACCTGAGAAGAAGAGTTCTGGTCAGCTTCAACAAAAAAATAAAAGAAAAACAAACGAAAAAAAGAAGAGGATTTGTGTATGTTGATAAATGAATATAGAATATTATCAGGTGTGTATTTACAAAGCGATAGCTGAAAACCCCTGGGATTGTAAGGCATGCTTTTGGGCTTTGTGTAGCCTGGCAACAACTGAGCTGATGATGTCATATGAGACATTAGAAGAGTCTGAAGGTAACACAGATACACAGATATAACATAATCTTGCAACTAACACCTTTTGTCAGTTCTCATCACTGTATTTTGGTGTTTTATTTCATGCATCTTTATTTTCTTGCTGTTGCAAAAACAGTTTTAGCACAATCTCAAGCAAATCCTCACAATTTCTTTCAACCTCACCAATATCTGAACTGCTGAGTTTCCTCCCAAAGTTTCAGATTTTTTTTCTATCAAATTTTCAGTTTGAAGTCAAAAGTTTTCAACTTTTCAAACATAGAAATGTTTATTTTCTTTATTATTATTATTATTATTATTATTGTTTTCAATCATTTCTAGTTCTCTTAAGGCAAAATTTTGACCTTTCAAACTCAGAAGTTTTGCAAGTTAGATTAATCAGAAAAATTAAGTCCGAAAATATTATTTTTACGCCAGCACTTAACTGCGGGTGTGTTGACAATCTTTGCTACCTCATCAGATTTTTCCGCCGTAGGGCGTCTGGTTTCTGTCTGCGCTAACGTTTGAAAACTGCCTTCTTCATGTCTGAAAAACCATTGGTGTTAGTGTTAAAGGGACAGTGCTCTGTTTGGACAGCAGTCTTTTCAGGAAGAAGACTAAGAACCATGTCATGACCTCTGTGCCTTTTCTCACTTTGGTTTGGTACCACCAATCAAGGCCAACAGGAATGTCCGCCGGGCGGCTCCTTTCACGTGGCTGACCTCGGTTCAGCTCTGCCGCCGTCGCCGGCAGATTGAGGAGCTGCAGCACGACAACAAACCCACAGAGGTACTGCAGATACCAGAGGAATGACACGCAGACAGGATTTACATTTTACCAGCCTTACCGCAGAAAAGTGTCTCACCTGAAAACATCAACTCTTGATTTTATTTCTTTCTGTTTTGTATTCCTGATTCATTCTGTCAGGTTAGCATATTGCTCTAGACTTAATTATTAAAAACCACAAAATTGCACACTTGTATGCCAGAAAAAGAAAAATCACTTCTCATAAAAACAGAAATCTTTTTTTTTTTTTTTTTTAGCTTTTACCAAGTACTAGAAACAGTATGTAAATTTGACTTTTTAATTTGATGCAGTAATCAAGGAGGGCAGATTTAGCAACTAGTTCTACTGCTTAACAGACATGAGAATAATATATTCCACAAAGATGATCATATTAAATTATCAGAGGCGCTACTCCTGGGATTGAAGTGCAGCCTGTTTGTGTTTTATTACTCTGTGATTCAAATGATTCTTCTTGTCCTCTGATTTCGAAACCAACGGTGGCTCATAAGTGAGGATGTTATCTCTCCAGTCAGAGGAAACTGATTGAAAATGAAATGCAACCAACAGATGTTAAAACAATTCAGCTCATTTAAATGATAATGTATTTCGTTCAAGTCTCTTTCTTAATTGACTCGTTAAAACTTAATCAAAGGTTGGCATTTCAACTCTGTTCAGAGATCCATGGCTGACTGAAACAAAAAGTCAGATTTGGCTATTTTAATTTCTGCAGGTGTTTTATAAGTTTAGCATCAGTGAAAATAGCATCAATTAAAATTCACCCGTCAGTAGAAGATTCAGTTCCACCCAAAGCCAATTTTTTCATCAAATGCACTGACACCATGCTCTTTCTTTCTGCATTCCTGTAGAAATATGAAGAAAATTCATCACTAGAAGAGAGTCAAACAGTTGTAGTTTTAATCAAACATTGTGTTTGAAGCCATTTTAAAAAACCTTTCAGTTGAGTCCTAGCTGCAGGTACGATGCATCTGAAACCTGCACAGCCGGAGACACTCTCAACCTTGTGAAGATATGAATTATTAATTTAATAATGGGTCAACTGTAGCTGCTTAGCACTGTCTCCTGACAGGAGAAACGAACCAGGGTTGAATCTCAGCTGTGCAGAGCTCTCAGGTTGTATTTCTCACCATACTGGCTTCAATTTCTTCTTGGTATTCCAGTTTTTGGC
Organism: Poeciliopsis prolifica; assembly: GCF_027474105.1. Classification (NCBI taxonomy): domain Eukaryota; kingdom Metazoa; phylum Chordata; class Actinopteri; order Cyprinodontiformes; family Poeciliidae; genus Poeciliopsis; species Poeciliopsis prolifica. The sequence continues at coordinate 1,154,374 of NW_026562420.1, read as the reverse complement.
AAACTGGTTCTCTGGCTTCCTTGTATAGTCCATAAACATGTCTGTGACATTAACTGGTTAGTTGAAATTGCCTTAAAAGGATCAATGATTAGTTGTAATTTGTGAAGATAACAATCACGTCCTCAAGCCTTCGTCAGTTTTGCTCGAACAAAACTGATGAAGTTTTCCTCATCAGTGTTGTGTTGAAATCTGACCTCAACATTTCTCTCCACAAGACAGAAATGGTGAGGTCACAGTTAGGTCCTTTGGAAGTTATGTTCAGCTCTCTGCCACTGCACTCTACTTGTTTTTTTCATGTAGGAAGCAATCCAGACTCACTTCACTGTTTCCTGAGGCTGATAGGAAGTGTGGATGAGAATTTCCTTGACTTTAAAATGCGCAGCATTACGTATTTTCTAGGCACATAGTGCCATCTTATAGCACAATCAAATAACTGTTGCTTTCAGTTATTATAAAAATTATGTGTATGTCAAAGACGACTTAAAAAAATTGTGACTGTTAGTTGTTAATTAAGGTTGATTGACAGCGCTAAGACCCTCCTCTTGGCTCTGATTGGTTGATTTTGGCCTTGACCGAAGCATTTCTTCTGAGTGCAATAGTAACACTGCAGAGATTATCGGTGTGATATTATTCTGTAACAAATATGTAAAACGCATATTTTTGTAAAAGTTACATACTGTAGCTTTTAGTTCATAAGTTGGTGTTTAACTTCAGTTTTCAACTCACTGAATTGGGTTTTATGGACTGTTGGTGCATAAATCACATCAGTCTAGACATTTGTGACCCAGCATCACCTTCTTTTAAATTACAAAGAGGACTCCAGCAACTCCTGAAGTAATAATAAAACAACCTTGTTGCCAGTTGCTGGTATCGCTGGGGACAAATGGATGTTCACTGCAACAACTTTGTAGTAGTATCAGAAAATTTTATAAAAACTGTGAAGGCCATCATAAGACATCCTCCATAGGAATTACATGCTTTGCTAGGTCTCTTTCTTGTCATTCCTGTAAAGGAGAGACATGAAGCAGACAAGTTTTAGCTGAACAGCATCTTGACAGCAGCTCTTGTTCTTGGAGAAAAAAATCTTTTTGAAAGAGTACAAAAAAATATCTGGCAACGATTCCAGACTTTTCCACAGGACTTGATCGCACTCACCTTCTGTAGGAATCAGTCAGACTCAGCAACGTTCAACAAGTTTTTAAGCAGTGCATGAAACGTCCATTTTACTTCGGTACTTACGTACAAGCAGAGCTCTACGATTCAGTCGTCAAGAAGAACACAATCAGAGTGTGTTGTTGCAGAGAGCCATTAGCTGTAGGTCTTGATAAGTATTACCGCATGGTTAGCTTCCAAAGATAGCTTGCTGGTTTTAAACTTTGTCTTGACATTGCAGTTACATTTTCCTCTGGCCATGTTATGTCACTTTGAATTTTGCTCCTGCTGATGTCTCGTTCTAGATGATGATCCAGTGAAACTCCTCCTTGCTCCTCCTCAGAGACATTCTTTAAGACACTCGCTGAGTTCTGGGACTGAAGGACCTTTGGTTTCTTTAACCACAAAACACAATGTTGGTGTTTTTTGTGTTTGGCTGCCTCACAACCAGGAACTGGTTTCTTATTTGATGAAAACACCATGATTGTGACATTTTTCAACTGTTGCAGACTGCAAGTTCCCTGTAAAAAACAGGGAGTACCAGCGATACCAGTACAAGTACAACTACCCTCTCAGTATTATGTATGTATTCATAAAGTAACAAGTAAAAAATCTGTAGTTACCCTGTGAATATGGGAAATTGGGGTATCCATAGATACCATCAGAGCCTCTAGCTGCTCAGTAATTACAGATACTTGGTGTGCATGCATGCAGTGATAGTAGCTCGGTGTGAGGACTCATCTCTAATGACAGTCTGATAAGAAGCCTGTAGTTACCCTATATGTACCATCGTCACACTAGGTAAGCATCATAGATATCCCTGCATATGTGCCTAAGGCAACCCTGCTGGCCCTTTGGACACTTGACTGCATTGCTACACAAAGCTGCAACATACGTGTACATGAAAAATCTGATTTATATCAGAAAATCATTTGCTTTGGGTTTGGCGGTGGTCATCGTTTGCAGAGTGATCTTGACTATGTGTCACATATACATATTCATAGTGCACTCGGGGATTTTCTCACCCATTGACTTCTGGATAATTGACTGAACCCACCAGAAACCCCGGAAAGGACAGACTGAGAGAACGGACAGAGTTCACTCTGAAGGAGCCCAGGCAAATCCCATTTTTTGACAGAGTTTATGCATTTTAATGAATGTAACAAAGTTCATTACTGGCCCATTTTGATTGCACTATTCTGGCAGCAAAAATGTTTTAGGACGGAAAATTGAACCCCTTCAAAGTGGGTTCTGTAACTGCTACAAAAATATATATATTTCTCATTTGTTAAAATTGTCACATGTAAACAAGCTCCTCTGCCATTTCCAAGTACTAACTACAGAAATACACTGATGGGTCAGAAACAACCAATCAGGAGGGGGCGTCTTAAAAGCAGAGCCTGTCATGAATGCTAATATTAGTTATCATGAACAGCAACAGGGATCCTGTAACAATGACTTGTTTCTTCACCATTAGCACATTTAGGAGCGATTACATGAGCTTGGTTGACAGCAGCAAGACCCTCGTCTTGACTCTGATTGGTTGTTTTCTTCATCAATAATAGCTCAGGGACAAGGAGCAGCTCAGTCTTTTCACAGCTTATCTGTCTCATGTTGTCCTGCCAGGACATGGTAACAGTTTTAACAAATGCAGAAAACAACATTTATTCTGTGTAACTTACAACCAGCAGCTTTAACTATCATAAAGACATAGATGTCAGAATTTTGAGGGTGACAGTTAACGGGATAAATATATTTTAAAAATAATAACAAAACAAAGCTTATTATCCAATCAAGTTCACATTTACATTTAAATGACCAGATAATGTGCTTGTTGTTTGGTTGGACTTTTTTTTTTTTTCATAAGAGCAGCTACAGAGAAGTAATGGTGGTGTAAAAATATTACAAGTGTAGTTTCAAGTCTATTGTGTTGTATATTTGGTTTTTTTTTTGTTTCCTTTGTGACATGCAGAGTTGTGTGTGTGTGTGGGGGGGGTGTCTGTGTGTGTGTGTGTGTGTGTGTGTGTGTGTGTGTGGAGAAAGAGGGGATTAGTGGGTGCTGAGGGAGCGAGGACATGTAGATTGCTGACACAACAGAGGAGCACGCCACCAACAACAGGGAAATGACTAATCTGTTACATTAACAATTGCAGCCAAGAGAATAAATAAATGATAGCATTAATGTGCAGCAGCATTGCAAATGAGATCATGTCCAGGCTCCCCTAAGAGGGCGGCAGATTCACAGCTGAGGCCCGGCAAACTTCTTCCTTTCATCCGAATCAAGCACCCAACATTTTTTTTAACAAGTTCTTTTGAGGTGAAGAGACAACCAGTTAGCCAAGCCCATTCCTCCAAATTGCCACAAATTCACTCTTTGTTCAAGTTTATTTACGTTGCTTCCACAACTGAGGAGGACGTTTATCGCCTCCTCAGCTCTGGCTCCTCGCTTCTCCCCTGACAATTAGACTAGACTGAGCTCTCCAAATCAGCTTGTTTTCACTGGGAGAGCAATTGAAACAGTCACCGCGTTTCCGTTATCAAATGTGTTTAAGTCTTTGTCGATATTCTACTGATATTTAAAAAAGAAGGTATCAAATTTCATCTGTTTATATTTAAACAAAAATAGGTTTGTCCATAAAATTCTGTAACTTAAATTATCAGCATTAGGTTAGCTTAGCTGACTGCCTTGTCGGAAATTATATATATATATATCCAAAGAGTTACTCAAAATATATACATCAGGTGAGATGGGTTTCTAACGTGATGTGCCGTAAACTTGTGAATTGGCGAGACAAAGAAATACAAATTAAAATGTGTTTTTAATTCGATTTTTGAGCATTTCGAATCGGTTCTGAACCCCCAGGATGAGGACGATTCTCTGTACCTTTACCATGCCGGACATGTCACCATCAGCTTTTTGCTTGTGTGTTAATCTCACGCCTGATTAACAGAGCAATAACACAGCTGTCCGGGCTTGTTAGGAAACCGTGGGCTTCCGCGTTACGCTGCGGCTAAACGTGTGTCTATACCTTCATGTGAATGACAACCAGGAAAATATTTACTGAATTCTTGAACTGTTGCATTTTGATCAGACAGTTTCTGTGTTTTACATCTCCTCATAGCTCCACTTCAGTTTGTTCTCTCAGGAAAGGTTGATTGCTGCGGTGCTCACTGGTAAACAATGGACACGCTCACCTGACAGTTACTAATTGCATGCTCTCTTCTTAAAAGGGTAATTCTGGATTTTTGAAGTCTGAAGTCTCCTCTGCCTTCAGCCGACCCCTGCACAGACTGATATTACACAACTAAATGCTGTTTAAATGCTGAAATGAAACACTATTCATTATTATTTTTAATTAACTGTTTAGTTAACAATGTCTCTTGCACTGAAACCCAAATTCCCACCTACGACTCCCAAACTCAACTCCTCCAGACTAGCGGCAGCAGCAATTTAGCAAACACCTGGTGGAATTGTGAATTTGCTGCAACTTCTCAGAGTAGCACTTTACCAAGTGCTGCTTCTGGTAAAAATGTTGTCAAAAGGTTAAAAGAGGAGCCATGTTGTGATGACTTTCTGAAGGCGGAGTTTCACAAAGCGCTGAAGCTTTTAAAGAGACAGAGGCCCAATTTTAAGGGGATGAAAAATAATGAAGTCAAATTTCTTTCATGTCATAGTTGGCATATGTAGCTTTTTTTTTCACATTGCAACTGAACGTAACATGGTTATAGTTAGATAGTGCTACAAATAGCACTATGTGACTGAAAAACATAATTTAAACCCATTTAAAGGATTTCTTAAACATGCCTGAAAGAATGAACACAACACACCAGGTACTTTGAGGAGGGAATTACATTATGGCATCATGTAAAGCTAAACAACTTGACTTTACTTAATACTATTAATATTCAACCTCTCTGGGTTTCTCCATAACGTCTCATCTTCTCATCTCTCCAGCTGTCTCTGTCCACTGTCTTTGTTGTAGTGTTCATTTTTGCTTTGCTGCAATAATGTCACATAATGCATAAAGATCTGTAGATCTGCGATCTGTGTGTCAGAAACTGCCCAACAGGAAGGCAACATATCGATGTTGCTTCTATTTGTAAACCAACAGCACCTCCATGTGGTAGTCTTTCATGTTGCAACACATTTTGGCCAATTATATGCCATGCAATGTTGCCACAAGTTAGAAATATGATTCAGGACTGAACACCCTTCTGGTTTTTAGATTGGAGTTTAAATTAAAAGGCACTTAGTTCATGAAAACGATTACAATATTGGAGAGATGAAATATTAGTTGGAGAGTTGATCTGCAAGAAAATGTCTTTAAGTAAGATCATGCATCAAAGCTGGAAGTGGCTAATTTAAAAATTTCTCTGTTCTTGGGTCGTGTGAATGACCTCAAGCTCAACCTTTCAACACATATCAGGTTGGATCAGCGCAACAGTGAGCCCACCTCATTTTCTTGTATTTTCTTAATAATAATAATGGCATCTTAATACAACAATATTACTAACTCCAATTATTCTTATCAAATATTTAGGATAATAAAAAGATGAAAATTAAACACAAAACAGAAAAATGGAAACAAAAATAATAATTTGATGTGTCACTTTTATACCTTTTTCTTTAAGAGTCCGAAAGAATAAATTTCTTATTAAAGTGATCGCAGGACATAACTCCGGCACAAAATACTACAGTAAGCGAGTCATTGTGGGTAGAGATTGTGTGTTTTTCCAGGAACATGAACGCATCATAAAATCACGAAAAATACAAAAAAGATAAATAAAAAAAAATCAACAATAACAGCAAAACGTGGCAAAAACAAAATAAAAAGCATAAAAAAACATCATAATATATTTAGTTTTTAGGTCTTAAATGATTCAAATTTTATGTTTTATCTACATGTCAGCAAAGGGATCCACAGTTCCCACGGTTGATTTGCAGTGCAGGAACGACCAGCGACAGCAGATGGCGCTGTTTCATTCCCAGTTCAGTGGGATTTAATGGGGGGTGTATTTTAGCTTCAGTTCCAGTGGAGTTTATCCAAAGTTTTAAAACTTTGATATAGTTTTATAACCTAACTCTCCTTTAACAATCTCCTAAACTTTTTTCAAGGCGCTGTTTGTTTGACAGTCAGTCAGTCGGAGCCTTTCACACAAAAGCTGGGGTTTTATGGCAATGATTCTATAGTTTTTATGGACAAATGAGGACTTCATTTATTAATGAGGTGATCATTTGGTTGAGTTGTAATGAACTTTGTTTAAAAAATATATCTTTATATGTATAACTAAATAGCTCAATAATTTTATTCCCCTCCCTTTCCTCTTCTATGTGCTTCTAGGTCTATCATAAAATTGCAGTTTCTGGTTTAAAATGTGACAAAAATGTGTAAAAGTAAAAGCAGTAGAAATACCCTCAATGAACAAGACGCTAAACCAGCAAATGAGTTAATCATATTTAATATATGACATCAGCAGATTAAAATACATGTTTATTATGTACATATATGCAACAAGGGTGTTTGATAAAGTGCCAAATACATTTTTTGTCTTTTTCTTTCTCTTTTTTTTTATATTATTTTAATTTTTTTTTACAAAAAACAAAAACATACATTTGTGGAAGACCATCACACCCGTTGGCCTGGTCCCACAGATTCATTGCTTCGTGATCAGTAGCCGTCCTCTCCGGAAGCTGCGTTGCTCAGTGCTGGTTGTGGGACGTTTTGGCACAACTCAGGTGACAATGTCACAATGGCATAAACACTCGGTGCGATTATTTATTTGTAATCTCCACACGACTGAACATCGACGACATACAATACACCAGCCTGGTAGGTTTTCCACTGTGACGAGGACAGTCTGGGGTCAGAAAACCAGTTTCATTGCTGGAAGTGAGGAGTTCTGGCTGATTCTGTGTGTGAAACAATCTGCTCACAGGTGGAAAACGGGTTCGTATTCAATAAATGATGGCAAGTTACACCTTCCTGGTGGTGTTTTTATAATCTCTTTTCTGAATTTATTTTACACAACGGCGTATTAGGGTTATTGTAGGTACTCCTTTTTGTCTATCTACAATGGCCCTAATATGGTGTTGTATTTTTAAGATCTGCTTTAGAGTTATTATGGTCTATGCGTGTGCGTGCGTGCGTACGTGCGTGTGTGTGTGTGTGTGTGTGTGTGTGTGTGTGTGTGTGTGTGTGTGTGTGTGTGTGTGTGTGTGTGTGTGTGTGTGTGTGTGTGTGTGTGTGTGTGTGTGTGTGTGTGTTATGGTCCTCATCAATGGGACATTAGACGGTGACCAAGAAACAACGCGTGACAGTCTATAACAACCGAAAAACAGGCACACACTTATTTGCATGTACATTATTTCAGCATATATTTTTTTCCTTTAAATTATTCCCAAGAGCTACAAAACGGTTGATTAAACCTCCCCCGGCCCCTAACACTCAGTCTTGTTACTAATTTGTCCCCATTTATCCCAAACGGCAGTGATAGATGCACCGACAGGATTGGAAGACCCCAGTTTCTGTCACTACCTGATGATCTGCTTCCTGCAATGACTTGGCTGCTTAGAAAAATCCAAAGTTTCCTCGCCTCTGATGCCTCACCGTTGGTGCAAAAAATATTGCTCTAAAGAAAAGTCCAATCTGACTTTCAGATAGTAAAGCAGTTAGAGTGCGTTCTCTGGAAAGACGGCTCTTTTTCACACTCGTTCGCGGTCGCTCTGGGATCCTGATTATTCCCCCTTTGGCAGTTTCCTCATTGGTACTTTCTTCAGCTAACTCTCCTCTTCCTTTTGTTCATCATCTTCTTCAACCTCCTGAGGTGCTTCTTCTTCCTCTTCTGCATTGTCCTCTGCCTCCTCGTCTTTACTGTCCATTTCTGTCCCGTCCTCTTTATCGTCTTCTGTGCTGCCTTCAGCTTCATTCTCCTCTGTTTCCTCCTTTACCCCTGCATTCTCTTCCTCCTCTTGGTTTTCCTCCACTTCAGCTTCCTCAATTTCAACCTCATCCTTGTTCACCTCTTCTTTATCATCCTCTTCTTTTTTTTCTTCATCTTGCACACCATTGACTTCTTCTCCTCCTTGCTCTTCTTGAACTTCTTCTAGCTCCTCTTCGGCTTCCTCCCCTTCATTTCCGTCAGCACGTCCCTCTTCTTCCTCCTGTATTCCGTTCTGTTCGCCATTGTGGTTCTCCTCATCCTCTTCTTCATCATCAGCCTGTTTCTGATCCTCCTCTTCAGGGTCGTCTTGCGTTCTCTCCCTGTTGCTGTCATCACTCGTGGCTTTCCGGCTGTTCTTGCCGCTCCTTCGGTACATGTTGTTGTGATTGTTGTGATTGTTGTGCTCCAGCTCCTCGAGTGTGAGTTCAAACTGGAAGCGGTCATGCTGGAGGTGTCTGTCAGGGGGAGGCGAAGGCGACTGAGGCATGGTGCTGAGGTACCAGTCCCTGTTCTCCTCTAAGGTGTCCAGGATCTCCTGGGCGTCTGGGTGCACCAGGTCGGCCCAAGTCTCCCACAAAGGGTGAACAATGTAGTCAATGAAGCCGACCTTGAAAGGAGACAACAGCAAGGGAAAAAAAAATTTTACCCACTATTTTAAGACATGTAAGGAAAGTAGGGCTAAGTATGGAAAAAGTACATCTTGGTGTTGGTATGTGGAGGTTTCATCCTAACTTTCAGATTTCCACCAGAGGGCGCAATAGGACTAAGGCTGTCTTTACTAGAGGGTGGAGATGGACAGGTGCTTTTTCCACACACCTGCAAACAATCCAACCAAGTTCCCACTGTTGAGGACTGCGTGCTAAACCTGGTAGTAAGTGTTAAGTGTTAAACCAAGTGTTACCCCGTTTCTCTACTTTAGAATCAAAAATCTAAATGCACTTTATTGCTCCCCAGGGAGAAATTGCGTATTTGCTGACAAGCTACTCCCATCCAGTGTTAAATATTAGCAAGTAAATATAACAATAGAAATATAAAATATAGAATATGAGTGTGCCATGACAACTAATTTAAATATGACCTAAATATAAAGTAAATTAAATAAAGTATTTACAAGTGTGTACATGGAAATATGTGATTCTCCGCAATGACCAACATGGCGACGCTGATCAAATAAGACGATGCTGTTAACATTTTGTTCTCGTTTAGTCTGATTTTTCTGTAAGATGTGAGAGGAGAGCTGCTGCCTCCTACTGGTGCAAAGCATCAAAATTCAAGCAAATCGTAATGTGCAAAAAGTGCTGGAATCAGAAGCCTTCACATCAGACAAATCTGGCAACACATTCCAGTGAGGAAGTTCAAATTGAGAGGAACCAGCTGTGTGTCAACAGATGAAACTATGATAGATCACATGCGGTGGAAGATTGAGTCTGCATTTGTCAATATCAATATCATCCGATAGAATATTCTAAGATGCTCCGATAGAATATTCTAAGATGCTCACATGAACAATCTCACCATCAACCAAACGATTTCAGATTTTCTCTTCTGGTAAGCCCAGAAGAGAGTGGAAGAGAATTTTTTGAGTGAGCTGATCTTACGTCGTTAGCGCTAGTGTTAACCCAGGTGAAGTTTTACCTGACTCTTCTCCACAGAGGCAGTGTGTTTGTCGCACATGGCGCTGATCTCCATCCCCCTCTCTCGCTCTTTGTCGCCCTGTCGGAAGAACTCCTCCATAATCCTCTCCGTCCACTGCCTGTACAACGGTAGCGGTTTTGTTGGGTTGCTCAGGTCGGCACAGTGGACTATGTTCTTCAGCACCTGCGAGACAAAAAAACAAACAAACATTGAAAGTACTTTTTTCATCTGTTTTCATTACATTTCCTTTAGATGAATGCACTGACACAGCCGAAGGTTAAAGGCATTTCAGGCATCAAAACTGGCATGAAGAACATTTTCATGCCACCCTACCTGTATCCTCTCTGTGTAGTGATCCAGCAGCAAAACACCTGAACTCGTCACCTTCTTGGTTTCCACCATGGTCTTCAGATCACCCAGTAGTGTCATGTGTTTAGACATGTCTGTGGCCAACACCTGCACACCGACAGTCAGTTAAATCTTACTCCTCTTTTCATTGTTTGGTTATTTGTGTAATATGAGACAGATAATCTTTGAAAGGAGCAAGCTCCTCCACCTCCTCCCTGAGCTACTATTGGAGTCCAAGGAAATGCACTGGTCCCAGTCAAAACCAACCAATCAAATCCAGAAGGAAGGTCTTAGCGCTGTCAGTCAACTTTGTGTACACGCTGCTAAATGTGCTAAAGGAGGAGAAACAACTTTGCGTTCCAATAAAACTGTTTACCTGCTGTCATTGGTGGCCATGCTAACTAGCTTTAGCATTTGTGGCAGATTTAATGTAGCAAAGAGCAGGTGAGAGGATGTGAGCAGCGCATATGCGATGGTGACTGACAGCACTCAGAGACTCCTCCTGATTCTACTTGGTTGCAATAACTAACTTTGCTGTCCTCAAAACTATTGCAATAAATGATAATTGTTTTTAAGACAGTTTTCAAGCAATATTTTGATAACGGCATAATAATGCAAGTTTGCCTTCTCAAAGATCAATAGACTTTAATTTTGCCCAGATCACTCCACACTGGAACTGAAAAACATTTCAAACATAGAAAATAAAACTTGAGGACCAAAAATAATAAATAAAATGGAAATAAGAACCACACACAACCAAAACCCGAATTAAAGTGGATTAAGAAGTGTCTGTAATATGTCCCTTGAAAAAATATTGATCATCAAAATGGTATAGATCGAGTTCATTTTAATTTACCATGCCATTAGGTGGTTAATTGCTTACTGGGACAGGCTTGTTTATGTATAGTACTTCACAAAATCTAATTTGAACAAAGTGGCATCACCAAAGAGTTCATTTCATAGATCAGTGTGAAATGATCAGTGTGAGATGACATAGATCAGTGTGAAACTTAAACACAGAAAACCAACACATGTAACCTGAAAGCGTCCAAAGACAAGTTGGATTCCTGTAGCATTGTAAGGAAAGACAGAGAGTGTCTGTGTTGTTGGGTGTGTGTTGGGTGTGTGCTGGTTTTTTAATCGAGGCCCTGACCATATCGATGACGAGTTTGCGCAGGCTCTGCCGCTGCCTCTTGGTGAGGTTCTGGAAAATGTCGCAGTTCTCCTGATGCAGGAGCTTGAAGCCCACAGCCAGGTGGTGGTTCTCCAGGACCGACTCGTCGTTGTACATCAGCGCCAACTCTGAGTCTGATTGGGAAGAGGAGGAGGAGCTGGGCGTGAACACCAACGGAACAACATATGAGGCACTATGCTGCGGTGCGCTCACTGGTGTTGATGAGGAACTGGTTGGAAACTCCGGGGTGGTCGACATCGTGGATGGCTGCGGCGAACAGAGCGGCGAGGATCTCCAGGTCGGTGAAGGCGGCCTGGCGGGATAAAGAAAGAGAAGAATACAGAATGAGCTTCGCCAGCTGCATTTTTAATTCAGCTGCTGCACAACTGATTCTGCTGTTGCCATTTTGCAAACTGGCATGAGAACCACCAAGTGGAGGATGGAGTGACGAAATTTGCCGATGTAAACTGTTTATATGCGGGGTAAAAAATCCATTTCACATCAGTTTGAAAGGCTAATAAATAGGTTAATAAACTGAGTAAATTTCAAATCGGTTTGGGCCGATTAACCTACATCCAGAGCCGGCGTGGAGAGGAGCACATGTGTGGACTGGGCAACATCTGCAGCATGGAGGCTGTTGTGGTAAGCTACGTTTCCATGGTAATGGTCCTCCAGGGTCATCAAGTATGTGACAAAAGTGTCAACAGGGATTCGAAATGTTTTCAGGAGCTCACGTTCCTGGTGAGGTAAGCAAAGAAGGAGATAGAGCCTCAAAAATGAAACAAAATAAAACAAAGTTTTAAACATCACAAAGACAGAGACATTTCGGAGACTCTGCTGCTTTTTACCTGGAAAATGGCGTACATGATACAGCTGAGTGGCCTGTTGTTGGAGAACTCTGCTACTTTGAATATATTGAAACTCCACTTGTTTAGATCCTCCAGTTCCTGTTCCAAACATGACAAAGTCACAAAAAATGATTTTATCATCTGGTCTTAAAACTCTAAAAAAATAAATAAATAGAAAGTGTAGCATCTTAGAAGTTCTGGTTTTTCAGACCAGATATATGTGAACTTGAATCCTATGACGTTTGTGCAATAATGTGGCTCAGACCAGTGTCTCTTAAAGTGGAGATCAACAGGGAGCGCTGAGAGGGCCTCAGGAATTTGGAGGGAAGATGAGAAAAAAAATTAATCACATACATTTTTTTTTTATCTTAAGCTTTTCATCATATATATATATATATATATTAATAACAGTTAAAATAATTGGTTTAAGTGTTATTTTCTGACTGGTTGCCAGTCAAATTCGACAAGCTGCCAACAAATGGAAAAGTGGAGGACACTGCTGCAAAAACATCATAAGAACTGTGGGAATAAAATAAATCACATGTTTAATAGAAAACATTACATATTTCCTCATAATCAAAAGAGGAAATTTTGATGAAAAATTTTATTATCTGGTAATAAAGTCCTAATATTTTATAGGATAAAAAAATCCCACCGCAGAACTCATGGCTATCTAAAATCCAACACTATGAGGCAGAATTTAAATGTAATAATTGCTGAATAAGGAATTTAAAAACGCACACTAAAGGTTGACGTTTCTTTACATATTACGACGAAAGGCACCTTGGCGAGCTCGTCCTCGTGGTCTGTGTTGACCCCAAAGCGAGGCATGGAGGCACTGGAGAGGCTGGAGCTGTGGGACAGTTTCCTCACTCCACTGATGTGACTCATGGATTTGTCTTTGAGCGTTGGAGATGGGATTTCCACCTCGTTCTGCTTGTCTGCAGGGGGACAAAAAGAAACGGATTCGTAGCTAAAGAAACCACAGCAACTATGGAGCTCCTTTAATTTCAACCAGTCGTAAACATGGCGACAGACATTTGGAATCGTGATCCGGCTCACCCAGAAAAGTGCTGGAGATGTATTCTGACACCTGGTTCCCAGAGCGACTCATCTCTGACAAGTGAGACAGTTCCCTGTTCAGCATCCTCTTAAACTGCAGCAGAATAAGAGCAGAACAAAGGGCAGTCTTGGTCAAAATGGTACTTTTATATCTTATAAAATGCATGTTGCGTTTTGATTTTTATGGGGCAAATTGAGAATTGGGCAATATGAAATAGAAGCTATCAAGGATTTTGATAGTAGCAGATATGGGTTGTGCAATAATGTTTGTTGTGTATAATCTCCATTTAAAAAATGCATATACCAAAGAATTTATGACAGTAAAACCAAATATTTACATACCCTGTACAGACAAAACCTTAACCGTTTTTTGTCAGCTTCATCAAACCTATACCAGAAGCTCAAGTTTCTTTTCTTTTTCTTTCCGTTTCCTGTATGATTTGGGTCAAAATCTCTGTTGCCTTCCAGTAGTTCCTCACAGTAATTTGCTCTAATTGTGGCCCTTTCCTTCTGACAGAATGTTTTGACTACATGTGTTGTCATACATGATAATCCAGTAGTTCAATTAGGGAATTAAGTTGCAATTTTCGCTACATTTTCAGCTGCTGCGATTTTTAAGAGTCCAGTGAAAAACCTTTTCACCTCCTTGCCTGTGGTGGCGCTGCACCAAGAACTACTGAAGGAAGCTACAAAAACCTCAGAAGAAAAAATGAACGCAACTTCCTTCTTTAGACAATGTTAAGTAAAATGGAATAGCATCACATTTTAGTGGTTGTCGCTGGTAAAGGACCATGAGCCATTTCTCCCACTAAGAATAGACTCACATGTTTGTGTAAGTTGTAGTTACCCAGATTGCATTGCGCAATGCAGTCTACTTCCGGCGTTAGGAGCAGTCTCCAGTCAGCTTGCATCCACATGTACATTTGAGCCACACCAAAGTTCACTTCAACCAAACATAGGTTTGTAGCAGTGACGTGTGGTGAGGTTCATAGCTGGTGAGGCACTGACTTCATCATAATCAGATTTACAAATGTAGACCTCCTGCATGTTATTTTTTGCATAAGGAAATTTCACATGCGGAAATCAGTTCGTACATTAAATGTTTTTTAGCCATTTTATTGGCGACGTACAAACAGGAGGAACATGCTCCCATAGAATGGCAGCCAGTGCAGTTGGCCAGAGGTTGATCAATCCCAGGACAGGCTCAACTCACTGCTGCCTCACCAGCTTCACATTTGAATGATAAATTAAGAAAATTCAGCGATTTTGAAGAAAGAATATAGTAAGAATTAGTTAAGCTAAATGAAAAATAGTTACTTCATATTACAATCTATAGGGTGAAAAAAGCAATATAAATTATTTTATCATTATATTTTATTTTTCTATGATGACAGGTGAGGCTTTGCCTCAACTGCCTCCTCTGACCACAGGTCACCGGTTTGTAGGAGGACCAGAGTTCATGTTTTTGTTCAGAGTTTGATTACACCTCCCCAAATAAACCCGACTTTCTAAGCAGACAAATAGAGTTGGATTAAAACAGACTCAACATGGCCGGAGTGAGGCTAGTAGGAAACCTTGCTTGCACGCACCATTTCATTAAGCTCTAAATACTTTTCATTCCAAACATAGCCCTACATTGACAGTAAAAGTCATCCTGTGGATGTGTGGTCTACAGGGTCAGAGACATTTCCCTACCTTGTTGGAAGCCATTTCGCTGACGGAGCGGTGCGTCTGAATGGTCTCTAGCTGGTCCAAACACCAGTCCAGCTCCTCCAGTGTGTCCAGGGCCAGCTGTTGGTACTGCTGGTCTGAGAGTGTCCCCCTGGGGCTGACACACACTCCCCCTAAAGGAGACCTCCTGGAAACACAGAGAGATGATCAGATCAGAGAGAAGACTGCAGACTGGACTAATTACTGGGAGATTTTCCACAACCTACTTCAGTTGTGTATTGAAATACATGCACTGGCCAGATAGAATAGCATTAAAAATCAGTTTTAGTCATATACTGCAATGTTTTTACATGTTAAATGTATCGCTATGACATGACATTACATTAGGCAGATAATCTTTGAAAACATCAAGCTCCTCTGCCTTCTCCCTATGGACTTATTGTTATCTGAACTAATACATCACTCACTCAGAAACAACCAATCTGAGCCAGGAGGAGCTCCGATTGGCAGGCAATCAAGCTCATGTACGCGCCGCTCACAATGTCTCCTTTTCTCTCTGATACTGCTAAAGCTAGGCAGCGTGGCGACCGATAACTGTGAATAGTTTTCCTGAAACAGTAAATAGTTTTTTTCGCCATTAACATATTTAGCAGCACATACACAAGATTGATTGGTGCACTAAGAGCTTCCTCCTGGCTCTGATTGGTTGTTTTTGACCGGTAAAGATACCTTTCTTCAGACAGCAATTGTAGCTCTAGCAGAACTACAATCTTTTCATAGATTATCTGTTTGATATTATTATGGCAAGACATTGAGACATTTTGAACAAATATACAAAAAGAAAATACTTCAAAATTATATACTGCAGTTTTAAATTATGTTGAAAAAATAATTAAAAATATATATGTAAGAAATTGTAGTAAAACTTCTTACTTGTACTCAAACAAAAACAACACTTTCTGCTGATTAGCTGAAGAATAGCAGAGCGCCGTTCTACACTAGAAGTAATTTCTACAAGCTTGGAAAGACGCTCTGTCCCTTTATGTCATACATCAACGTCAAACCCAAAGGAAGCCTATTTGTCAAATCTCTATGAATCATGAGGATAATTCTGAGCTTTTGCTCGATAGGCCCTTTGGTGTCATGACTCACTCAGAGTAGGTCACTCCTAAAACAGATACAAATACATAGCTTTCAGAAAGTCCCGCTACAATTTGGAAGCAATAATATTCACCGATGTAAACCCTGACTTTTCACACAAATCAAATGGACCAGTTCACCTGCTGCTAGATGATCATTTCTCATCAAGCTGTAGCTGAATGAGGGATTTCTACTTTTAATTAGTCTGTCGGATGAGATGTGATTCATATACTGAAAGATAAGAAAAGTCAAATACCAACATATTTTATCGCCGAGGTCTGCTTTTGGTTTGTAACAACAACCATAGAACAAAATGTTGCCAGTTCCAATAGTGCTTGTTTCCAAGTGGCGCTTGCATGCAACAGTTGCTTTTATTAATATTGCAGAGTTTTTACTCCATTTATTAACCTTAAAGGTGCAGTATTATGTGTTTTCCAGTGACATAATGCCAGTTTCACACAACATGGCTCCTCTATTTACCCTTTAACAACAATTTTACCAGCGTTGTAGTGAGAAGTATAGCTAACATAATGAGCTCAGCAGATGTTCAGTTCTACCAGCTGTTTGCTAATTGCTCCTGGCTAGTCTGAAGGAGCTGAGTGCGAGAGCTGCACTTTGAATGGAAGCTTGGAAAGTTGAGCTCAGAGGAGGAGCTGCACCTTGAAGGCGGAGCTAGGTCCACCCAGACATTTTGCACAGATGAATGGTTGCCAAGGGAGATCAAAGGATTTGTCAAACATCAAGGCAAAACCCCAAGAATATTTTTGATGAGGCAATAACGATGTAAAGCTCGTAAAAGCCACTTTTCCATAATACTGTCCACTTAAAGGTATGTTTTAGTGATAAGAAGCGCTCAGAACAACAATCCAAATTTACACAAAAGGAAAATATCATAAGACATCTCCCAGAGCATTTATATTTCACAATTTTTAATTGTGTGAGCTGATAATTTAAGAGAAGTTTGGTTCCTACTTGACTATTGGTGTGGAGACATTGGCGAGGATGGTAAAGTTGCTCCGTACTGATCGCAGACTGGCCAGTACCTAAAATCATCAGACAACATCACAGTATCATTCATTCTGAAAAGTAAAATAAAATGCCTTGCAGCATTGGATTTTCACAACCAGTCATATTTTGTCAAACTCACTTGAGCAAAAGGTGTGACAATGAAGTCTTCTGCTGTGTGCCTAAAAGGAGGAGGGACAGTTGGAAAAAAATGACAAAGACAACAGAACTGATGGGAACACAGTACAATCTCTACTGTGTTTGTTTTTTTTAAGCCCACCCTTCGCTGGCGAGGGAAGAATTACGGGAGACGGCCTTAGGGGACATGTCGTAGTCCGAGTCAGATCTGTAGAGGAAGGACTCTCTTCTCTGGCCCTGAGGCAGTGAGGTGTTCAATGTGCGGCTCGGACTCTGGGAGCCCAGAGGAGTGTGAGCGGGAGACACTCCATTCTCTGCTTCATTACTGAAGTAAAAAGAAAATATCAAGTCAAGCTTGGGAAAAAAAAGTATCAAGAAGCTGTTTCTTGGGGGCCTGGCGGTTAAAGTATGCGGTACCTGTCCGTATCTGCTTGTGTGATGGAGATGCGAGGAGGAATGCGGAGAGGAAGCGTTGTGGGACGTGACATATTGCTCAGGATGTCGGGGGAACGGGTGCGATCTCGAGGGCGGAGCCAGCAGGGCACCTGACGAGACATTGATGGAAGCATTGTGACTAAAAGATGGCAAGAAAGTTGAGATTCTGAGGGCGTGGAGTGAAGCCATTATGCTGTTTTATTCTTGCTCGAAACTACACCGGGTTTGACATCAACAATTACACAGTCCACCATTTAGCTCCCAAATTTCTAACTTTTCTTGCTTTATAGAGATGATCAGAAAATGAACTTAATGAAATATTTACGTTTTCGCTCTGTTTTAGAAACTTAACATGCTAAAATGAAAAGTTGCATTATCTATCGATATCCATTGAAAGTTAGGTCTGGGCGATATTGGCTGAAAAAAGTATCACAATATAAGAGTTTCATATGAGTCAATATCAAATGCTACCAATAATGATAATTATTGATTAGTTTTTGTTTTGGGTATCTGAAATATTGCCAAACTGGTGTCGTGATCTTTGTTTTATCCAGTTTTCTCTCCACGTTATTGTTTTTAAATCTTTGAGCAGATATTAGGCACGATGGCAAAACCTGAAACTGATGCTGCACAACAGGTTGTTGCTAGGTGACCAAAGAGTGAGTTAGTTGATGCCACCAACCTTGCTTAAGTTGAGTAGGTAAAGTTGTTGCTCTGCCTACATCTCCCACAGTGCTGTGTGGTTCTGGATCTATTTATTTTCTGAAATATTTATCATAATAGATATTGTAATTGATTAATAGATATTGTTATTGTCCAGCCCAAGCTAAAAGAGAGCTAAACCTAAGTTGTTAGCTGAGGTTTGGCTCTATTTTACCTGAAGCTTCAACTAAAATAATCTAAGCTATTTTAGATATAAAATATGTATTGTTTTGGAGCCCAAGTCGCAGAAACTTTGACCGTGGCTTCAATTGAGTGATCCTGACTCATCTCATCGACTGAGATGCAGATTCTACATGTTGGTATTTAAACGGTCAAAATGTGTGTTTGTGTGCTCCCCCAGTCACTTCACTTCATCACACTTTAAGACATGGCGTCTAAATAAATTTAAAATGATAGCTGTCAGAGGGTGAACAGGATGGGCTGGGTTGGCGGTCGGTAGTGCTTCACGGTTCCTTTAAGCTCCATGCCCTCCAGGCACGTTAATGTGACCGCTCCGGTCTCCCTGTACCTGGAGACTGGGAGACAGTCTTCTAGTCCGTCCTCTGCGCAGCTCAGACCCCAGCGTGGCCCCGGACGTGTAGGATCGGCTGTAGCGAGACGACTCCGCCTTCTCCACAGCATCTGTTACATCTAATTCATTCCCCTGTGAGACAAGAGGGACGTGAGGTGAGGAGGGAAGCGAGGCAGATCGTTGTGCAGCACAAACTGAAAGCCATGAGAAATTCATTTGTTGCAAATATGAGCTGATTTGCTTAAAAGTGGATACAACTTCAATGGTAATGCATAAATTAGCAATGAATGCGTGTGTGAGTGAGAGAGTGACTGTGCATGTGTGAGGCCACGTATGTGTGTGTGTGTATGTGCGCGTGTGTGTGTGGGTGTGTGTGTGTGTGTGTGTGTGTGTGTGTGTGTGTGTGTGTGTGTGTGTGTGTGTGTGTGTGTGTGTGTGTGTGTGAGAGAGAGAGAGAGAGAAAGCCCCTCAACAGACTCAGCTCTAAGAGGCTGATCTGCACTGCAGCACCGTAGCAACAAAACACTAGGGGAATGGTAGCAGTTGCTAGGCAACAGTGCCGTGTTGCGTTTGATGTCGTCCAGACCCAGATGTGGATAGATGCTCTCAGCCACCCGCATGTACAGTGCGTGCAAACACACACACACACACACGCACAGACTCAGAAACATATGGTCACCTCATTAGCATAATCAATGACTGAGCATTTGAATAATGCATGATTTAAAGTCACCTTTGAATAGAAGAAGGCTGATTAACACTCATTTAGCAGATGCTCATTTATACAAGGGTGCGGGATAATAATTGTACTCCCCCTTGTGGTGAGGGATTGACAGAGCAACCAAATTCAACAGTAACGTCATCCAAGCAGCGGCATCTACAAAAATTACTCTTATAATTAGATACTAAATTTCCACTTCTTGTTTTGTTTATGTGTAAGGCAGAGTTATTACTGCAGCACAGCTAGCTGCTAAAAGAGTCTAGAATAGGCTTGACAAGAACTGTTTCTTCGAAGAGAGTTTTTATTTCTTCAAAAGCTCGTAAGCAAGAATATGATACAAATGGTTATTTGAGAAATGATATGTAGATATGTAAATTGTAGTCATTTTTAATTGAACTTCCATTGGGCTCCAGAAATGAAGACTGAAAAAAAAAGTACAAAGCATAACACTTTTAAAATTATTAACAAATTCTGTGTGGGATGCAAAACACACTTTATGTGCTTCTCTCTGATCCACCTACTTAAATTTCACGTTAGTAACAACTTTCTGATTTTAATCTTCTGAGCTCAAAAGTCAGAATTATTTTGTTTTTTCCAGTGGCCCTAGTCAGTAATGTAAAATTATTGTTTATTTTATGGTGGGGATTTTTCTAAGTCAACATATTATGAAAAATTTAGCCCTTTTTTTACGGAAACCCTCTTGATACAAGAAAATTAGAAAACAGACATTCATCAATTAATTGTTAGTTGACCGGCAAGATCAGTCAACTTTAGATTAAGTCATTAATCGATAACTTGAATCCCTGGTGCGCAACTAATAATTTTACAACATTTGTCATTGTAAATTGATTAGTATTCACATTACTTTAAGTTTCTGCCAAATAAACATAATCAGACAAAATACACGTTAAAAATGAATGCTTTTTGAAATCAACATACCTTGTCTCGGAGGGGCTGCCATGAAAGTTTATCATTGCTTTGTGAAATACAAACCCCCATACTGAATCACGAATAGGATGCTCATGGTTGTCTGTAACTTTCTTGGTTTTATGTAAATCCTTCTTTGCATCATCATCTCCAGAGGTTCCTCTGTAGCAACCAGGTCAGAACTAGAACAGAATCAGCCTTTTTCCTCAGGTTGTTGAGCCTTTTTAAGTTCCAGGCTCTGATGCTGTTGCCCCAACAGATGTGGGCAGCTTTACTGTGCACACGAAGGTATTTAAACTCCTCCACCACCTTTACTTTTTCTCACATGATGGAAGTAATGTCAGACCTAATTGTTCCTCTCAAAATCTACTGTCATCTCTATTTTCTTCACATTCAAGATGAGATGACTGTTCCTGCACTATGTCTCTCTGCACTCAGAGAGGCATAGTGCAGAGAGACACACTCTGAAGTGTCGTCACACCTGGTGTGACGACACCTAACGACTACAGAGTCATCTGAGTATTTCTGTGGGTGGCAGGGCTCTGACTTGTGCTGGAGTCAGAGTGAAAAGGTCTGGTGAGAGTACAGATCCCTGTGGTACGCCTGCGTTGCTAAACACCTGGCAACACACATGACCCAGCAATCTCACAAATGCTGATAAGTCTGAAACAATTGTCCATAAAAGTAATTTCTCTAGCAGAAAAAGAGGAATCAGACTTTAAGAAAAGAGAGAACTTATACCAGCATTTAAGGAACAGAGCTTTTCCAACAAAGCAGTGCTATTCTAGAACGTATATATGATCTTATGTTATCTTTTTATTTAATTATTAGTGTAAAAGATTTCTGGGTGTTTTTTTGTTAAACTAAAATGCTTTTTATAGTTAATAACAATTGCATTGTAGCTTTCTCAATTGCAACTGAATCAAATAGCCTGTCACTGACAGCTGGGATTATAGGCAACGAGTGACTTAAAGAGGCAGTGTTATGATTTTGTCCAGGCATACCATGACATTTTATAGCACAATCAAGTAAATATGTTGAGTTGTTACAGAAATGTTACATATAAAATGTTATATATTGAATATGACTGATAGGAAATTTGACTTCATAATATGATGCCTTGAAATTGGGCCTCTGCCTCTTTAACAACTCCAACTCTTTCTCAGTGCACTTCCAGGAAGCCATCACATCACTCCTTTATTAAAGATTTGACCAGCGATGCACTGAGAAGTTGCTTGTAAATTGAACTCGTGCAGTTCTTCCAGGTGTTTGCTAATTGCTACTGGCTAGTCTGAAGGAACTGAGTGGAGCAGGGCTCCTCAGTGAGGCGGAAGCTCTGAAGCTTGGAAACTCCAGCTCCGGGGAAGAAGGTGTGCCTCAAAGGCGGTGCTAAGTCCAACCAGGTGTTTTGCACAGCTGAATGGTTGCCAAGAAAACAGCCTGCATTTTTACAAGCCATTTTATCAAGTTAGATAAAATGCTGACTTGGACTTTACACAACATTCAGTCATTGACCCATTCACACAGTATTTTATAGCCACAACTAGACTGATAGAAGCCAGGCTCTCACAAAATCAGCAACACAGAACCTTCTTACCAACACAAGCGGGAAACGTGGGTGAAATGTCTCGCCCAAGCACACAACAACTCGATGGAAAACCAGGGGAAGGAACCGGCAACCCACCTGAGGCAAAAACTACAAAGAGCTCAACACATTTCTTCCACCCTATTTCCTTGTTATTGGTTTTTCTTAAATACTTATGATTTTTTTAGGATAACACAATGAAACTGTTATAACGATGTTACTGTGATAAGCCTAATTTCACCTCACTATGAACTCGGCTCTTTTCTTATTTATGACTCTTTTCTAGTTAAATACTTTGCAGTCATGTATTACAGTTTCCAATATATAAG
Source organism: Poeciliopsis prolifica (assembly GCF_027474105.1). NCBI lineage: Eukaryota > Metazoa > Chordata > Actinopteri > Cyprinodontiformes > Poeciliidae > Poeciliopsis > Poeciliopsis prolifica. The sequence goes on along the minus strand of NW_026562420.1, from coordinate 1,132,028 downwards.
ATGATACTTTACAGAGCAAATGAGAGAGGTAACTAATTGTAGTATTTAAATAATGTTGATTCATGAAATCATTATCATTACAGAATGCCTACAAATCAATGTGTTCTATTGTTGCTCTATTGTTGACCCGATGAATATCCAGGACAGATGGAAACGGTGTACATGAATAAATTCTCCCACTGTAAAGAACCTCGCTCTGCTTTTATCCTTTAGTTAAGAACATTTGAAGGTCGACAATGTCAATTGTAGATGTGACTCCTGATTACATACACAACAGAATCTTCACTGTTGTGCAGCTTGCTGATACAGGAAGGTAGTTTTTCTTGCCACATAACTTTTTACTAAATATAAATAAAAGTTACACAATTTGAGCGCTAAATATTCACAACCCAGCTGTTCTGGCAGCCAGAATCTCCGAACAATACATTTTTTAAAATTATTGTTTATGTTACCTGTCTCACCTCCTCTCCAGTCACCGACAGCACGCTGCGGCTCTTCTTCATTCTGATTGGCTCGTTCTGGGCCCCAGGGCGGAGCGTTCCGGAACCCAGGCAGCAGAGCAGGTGGAGAGCCAGGACCGGAGAGATCAGAGGTCACCGCAAAGCTCGAACCGGGGTCAGACCGGGTCAAAACCGGCCCCCATTGGAGCTGAGTCAGCCCAGCTAACAGCAGCGCCTGCACTGTCTCCACAGTCCAACTCTTTAGATGGACCAAATCAGGTGTATTTCTGCTGTAAAACAGTAAAGGGGCATTTATCTACCCCTCAGAGGCTCCAAGGTGCAAAAAATGTGGGCTTTTTACCCCAAAGCCAAAATCAGAGGCAAAGGAGTTAAAAACAATTGTCATCCCGTTAGATGAGCCTGTGGAACATCCAGATAAAAATACCAGACGACGCCACCAAAGGTACCATCATCTCCTCAGATTCTTCTTGGCACGTATCCGGCTCGAAGAGTGGATCACATGATGGCTACGGTAAATGAATCCTGCCAGCCAGTCGTTTTCCAAACCATCCAGAATCCAGGAGAAGCTTAAAAACTCTGCAGCAGGTCTGTAACGTCGCTCAGGTTGGCTTTCCGTAAGAGGACCGGTCACTTGGATCCAATCTCGGCTGGGCAAGTCTCTCTGGATATTGCTGCCTCATCTGGGACATCAAATTCCAAACTCCTGATTTGATTTGGCGAAAGACATCCTTGAGTCTTCTCCTTAGGCATAGCAAAACAAAACAAAAAAATAGGAGTTAGCATAGAAATAGAGCTAATAAACCGGTTTTATCTTTGTGTTTTTATTAATCAATAGTGTAGCTACTCTTCTGCTTTCATACAGTAAAATATTTTCTGTAACATATTACAAGATAAAGCTTCTCTCCACTCAACTCGTACAGCATCAAGATTTAAATTATTGTTTTTGTTCAATTAAAGTGTTTGAAGGAAAGGCAGCAGGACGTCCTTCGTTTCCCTTCAACCTCTCTTTACAAGATCAGTTTCAGTTTCTCATATGGATCAATTTCATGATCCAGAAATTCAGAACGCTGCTGCTGGTGTTCTCATTAAAACCAGAAAGATAGAGCACATCTCTCCCAGTTCTAAAGTCCTTACGCTGTCACTCAGAGACTAGACTTTAAAATATATCTGTTAGGTTATAAATTACTGTACGGCTTAGTACCAAAATACATTAAAGGTCTGCTGATGTTTTGACTAGAGCTTTTGACAAAATGTAATGGTTATTGCTTGTTCCATAATTTGTTGCTGAACTATGTTTTAACTACCTTTTAACAACTTTGGTGCTGAAATAAGCTACACAATCTTAACTTCATCAAATGCTACATTTTGAAACATCCGTCAGTTCTTATAAATTGGTTGTTTCATTATAGGTCAAAATTTTGACTTTATTATTTCTTAAACCTTTTGCCCTGGTCTTATCTTCATCGAAAAAGGAAGGAAGTCCAATTGCATTCACCTCAAGTACTTGTGATTATTTAAAAAATATTAGGATTTTTCCTCTAGGCTGTTGGTCATATTAAGAATAATCTGTGGACATTTTCATTTCTGCACTAAATTTTAAAGAAACACAGCGACAAGTCCCTTATTTGCTTGGTGAAGGTAGATGCATTTCCACTACAAATGTGTGAAAAATAAAGTCAATATTTGTTAATGTCCAAAAAAAAACACAATTTAGTAATTTCCATTAAATAAGGAATGCAATTTAAATCACACATGAATAAATGTCTTCATGCCATAAGTTATTTAAAAGTATAGTGTGCCATTATCCTCCTCCCACTTCCTGTTTTCTTCTTTGTGGTTTGAACCAGTGGCAACATCTGGTTGTTGAATAGGTGCAAAAAAAAAAAGTGTTTCCATTGCAGTTATATAAAACAAACATAAATTGATACGGCCAATAAAATCACACCTTAGAGCTTAAACGGGGTTTCGAAGAAGGCGTGTTTCCATTGAGCAAATATCTTGTTTTTGTTTTTTTAATGCCAAATTGGGCGATGATACTGCTGTGTTTCCACTATAAATGTGTTCAAAACTTTGTCAATATTCGCTAATGTCGAAAAAGACCACAATTTCGCAATTGCGGTGTTTCCATTAAATTAAACAACGCTATTAAAATTACACGTGAGTAGGTTTGTCCAAGAAACGTCTTAAAACATGCTGCGCCATCCCCCTCCTACCACTTCCTGTCTCCATCGGATTACTCCGGTGGCAACATCCGGTTATTGACAATGTGGGGGTGGGGGGGAAGTGTTTCCAATGCAGTTATCAATTTCTATACAACCAACAAAAACGAGTTCGATTTCTCTTTCTTCCTTTTTTAATTGTTTCCATTAAGTGAATTAACTTTCGAAATGTGAAATGGCGCAATGGAAACTGCGCTCACTCTGAACTTGGGGAAATGTTCTGGACTGTGGTGGGATTTTCAGAGCTGATTCTGGGGAGATACTGCAACACCAGAGTTCTCTGATGTTATATTATTACTCCGAGCAATCCGCGTTGACCTAATTCCATTGGATGGGACAGATTCAGCATATCACATATCAGCATAAAATACACATAGTGGTAGAAGCGACTTTTACCAGGGTCACAGAGAACACACCCTCCCAGGGAAAAAATTAATTAATAAATAAATGGGGGTAGATTTGGGGGTGGGGGGATCTTCACAGCAGAGTCAGTGGAGATGCACAGAGCGATAACAGGTCTGAGGAGAAATCAACAAATGCATAGTGACACAGTGACATATATATGGACAGACAACAAGGAAAACGAGCACATACTGGCAGGCACACACTTCCATCTCCAGCGGCTTACAAAACCAAGCGGCGCTGCAGCAACATGCATCTCGACCACCAACCTGCTGTTCTGTTACCAAACACTCAAAACGTGAATGAGGAGCAAATAAATAAATAAAAATGGACCGTGCATACATGAGAGGGAGGGTGGGGGGAGTGGGAAGGGGGCGGCTGTCCTGCTTTCATGTCTGCACACATACAGCAACAACAAGAGATGCGTGTGTGTGTCAGCAAAGCCACACGTGCACACATACAACCCCACACACGCGCAGGATGCAGGAATAATAATAATGGTGGGGGGTGGGGGGGAAGACACTCACCTTGATCGCCTGAAGATCAATGGGAAGAAGGGCTGGGCCTTGTCTTGCTTTTACTTGTCTCCTTCAGTCTCTGTCTCCTGTTCGTCCGCCTGTCTGTCTGCAGACATTGCAGTGTATCACCACGGAGAAAGAGAGGGAGAGAAAGAGAGAGAGAAACCACTCTCCGTTCTCATGAATATCCGCGGCTTCACCAGCTTCCCTCCTCCCTCCCGATCTCCCTCTACTCTCCCCTGCCACAGTGGTCTCCCCCAGCCGCCCCCCTCCCACCACCACCGGCTCCGTGGAGAAGCCCATCCACATCCACCCTCCACCCTCCCGCACAGTGTTGTCCATTAATCCCACACAACAGTCTCCGCTCCTCCTCTCTCCATCGTTATACCCTGCTGTTTTCCCCCCACGTCCCACCCCCCTTCTTCTTTTAAAAGACAGAACATGTTTTTCTCTTTCCATCAGCAGCCGTCCTATCTGGATAACCAGTCACCTTCCGTCACACTCACACAAAGAGCAGGTTTTTATTGACACACTACCCATATATAGAAGAAGAAGAAAAACAATAAGCATCCATGTCTCCTGGCAGCCCATTCTGTCCTGTTTCTATGTCCTTTCAGAGCCATTCAAGGACATGCGGTGGCTCGCTCTAAAGCCCCAACTTACAAGAATCCCAGTCTTCCTTTTGTTTGACCATTTTGGAGGAAAAACGGATGTGGAATTTAAGGTGTGAGATGAAATACAGAACAGGATGATTTAAACAAAAATGCTCGCAGCTCCCCAATGACAAGCCCTTTATTTCTGCGTGCAAAATTAGGAGTGGGCGTTTATTGTATTATTTATCGTTTTGTCGTGACAGAATTACTTATCGTGATAAGAATTGTTGGCTTCTTTTTCACGATAAATACCAATTAATGATGTTTAGCTGAAAAGCTGATCCATACTGTCGGGATTGTTAGTTTGACTATTTTCTGCACTTTGATAAAAGCGTCAATAAATACCAACACATTTGAAAATTGCAATACAAGTCACAATCCTTGAAGAAACTCGCTGCGTCCTAAAGAAGCACATTTCTAACGGGAACGTTTTTCAAGGGGAGTATTTGTACTTGTGGGACAGTGATTGTTGTGAAACACCGTCACAGTCCAACCTAAAAAAAAGACAAGTAACAAGCAGTTCTTATAGACATTTTTATTTGTTATCGCAATAGTACCGCAAAATATCGTGATAAAGCTATTGTGAATTTCAGCCGCCCATATTTTATTCCTGTTACATATGAGGACATTGTGATAACAAACACTTCTATATTTTAATGGTAAAATAAATAAGCGTGCATTAAAATCAAGGATCAGAAAGCTGGACCTTAACAAAAGTATTTATTTATTTTGAACAATTTATTATTTATTTTGATCAATACAAAAAAATACACTAAAAAGAATAGGCCTACCCCTAAACAAATACACACAATAAAAACAACGTTTTGCAACAGAAGTCTCAGTCATTTTAGCCATTTGTCAGAAAAGGAGCAATAACTTTACACTTTTTTTAAAATTCCCTTACCCTTATATTCAACTGATTCTTCTCACAATATCTCATATTATTATCTTTATACCCTTCTTCACCTTCCACATAATTACTTAGAAACATATTTTATACCTTTTATTGGACATATTTATACTTGCACGTTGCTTTAGTTCTATTTCATACTGCTTGACTATTCATGTTTTGTCAGTTCACTGTGCAGGGAATAGACAGAAACATAACAGGACATCATTGTGAAGTGGCTTAAGGAGGGGAATGTGTTTTACTTTACACATTACTTCAAGCTATTGTTTTTGACTATTAAGTTTATTGTTCACCATTCTTGTTTTCTTGTGTTTACTGTGAACCTGTTTCTAATTTAAAATCAAACATAGTCATTTAGATAAGTCCTTATTTCATGCGATCAAATACAAATTCATTGTCATCAACGGGATTTTTCAGGATTTTTTAAACCAGATTCAAATAGTTGAGGTTCCAAAGTGGAAATATCAGTCCGGATATATTTCTATGATGAAAGCCTGAAGGAAGCAGATGGGAAACTTGAACATATATGGTCCCTCCAGCGAGTGCCGGCTCTTTCCTGGGTCTGAAGTCGCAAACACGTATTGCCACGTATTAATGAAAAGAACAAGACAACCTACCTTAGAGTGCACATAATGTTTTTAATTCAATAGTCTGACAGAGTGAATAGAAAAACAAACCAATCCACACGTGTCCATATTTCCAGATCTACATTAAAATTTGTAATATTGAAATTTGTTTTAAATTAGATTTTTGATTAAAAACATTGCGATATATTAATCAAAGGAAAGTACATAGTGTAATTTCCTCATCTTTAAGACACACTAAAAACATAGACTTAACGATGACCGAGTTCGGTTTTCATTTTCTAATCTTCTTCCTCCTTTAAGTCAGGCACCCACAGGCCTGAGTCAATGCATCTCTGCAGGTGGTACCTTCCCTCCTGTTAAACAAGGTCAAAAATTACAGGGGGAAACAGTTTAGTTAATGAAAATAATTATTTCTTAAAGAGGCACCAGCTCACCTCAGGGTTCAGCTTGTTCATCACATACTGCAGCATCTCTGTGTTTTTCTCATCAAAACTCCTCTGCATTTCCTGCAAGACATGAGACGCCAAAGTACTGAGGAAGCAAGACGCCTCACACGGAGAGAAAACTTTATCCATGTATACGGACCGCTGAAATTCTTACAATGCTACGTTTAAAATCTCAGAATGCGATCAAATAAATAAGCTCTTCAGTTTTCTTCGTTTTGGAGGAGGCCGCACTTCGGCGCGCAAGAGCTTGATGTATAAACGTTTTGAAACGCATCATTCAGGACCATGAAATCATTACAAATAATGGCCCTGCAACTAATGATATAAGGGCTGTTGTAAGCAAATATTTTAGTAGTCGAGTAATCTATCAATTATTCTTATGACTAATCGAGTATTAAATATTGGTAAATCCAACATAACAGAAACACCACTATCATATATCGATATTGGTCCAGTTTTTCACATAATTATAAACTAGCTTTTTTTTTATCTTAAATGAAAAATGTGTATATTTTTTGTACAGTTTTGTCTTACAGCTCTAATTATGTTCTTTCAAGAAAAGGCCTTTTTGAGTCTGTACACTCCAATCACTGAATTAGTTGACAATTATTTCAGTAACTGATTATTCAGGATGGACCCGATTAATCGCTCATTAAGTTAGTTGGTGATTATTTCACTAATTGATTAATCAGTTCTGTAATATGGAAGCTTGTTTTTGATGAGGTAATAACATTGTAGCATGATATAAACCTCAAAGAAGTCAATTTTACATAATAATGCACCTTTACATAAATGCTCTGGGTGTTCCTATTCCTCTTTTCAGTCACATAATTTAAACATGGTTTCTGAATTAAAAATGATTTCTCAATTGAATCATGACCCTAAAAATTGGGACCGAATCCCTACACACTGAAAGATTTGTATCTCTATCTACCAAAAACTAAAGAAGGAAAACCATGAAAACAATGTCTGTGGTCCCCAAACTTTTTCAGGTTTTCAGTCATGCCAACTTTAATATATCTAGCCTGAATAAAAGATGTCTACCAGAAGAACAAAATACAGCTATAATAAAATTAACAATAATTCAATCAAAAAACACAAAGTAGTTTTAAAGCTCCAAAATGATTTTCACCCCTTTCTGACATTTCAGCTTCAGAATAGCAATAAATGAATTTATGTAACTCCTTCAGAATTTGTGTGGAATAAATAAACTGCAGACAGTGAGATCCTTTCCCCTTCTTTACCTTGCTAAAACCTTCGCTGCAGATGGTGTCTACGTTCCAGGGAAGTTTCTTCTCATCACGCCGATGTTCCTCCAGGAGTCCCAGAAAGAACTTTTCATCCTTCTCAAGTTTCTTTAACTCAGCCTGGATTTTCTTCAGCTCAGCCTCTCGTTCCTCATCTTCCTCTTCCCGCTTCACCTGCTCTTCCAAGGATCCGAGTTGTCGCTGGGCTTCCTGAAGCAGCCTTCGGCATTCCACAAAGCTGCTTTCCAGATCTTCACCCCTCTGCTGAAATTTGGCCGTCTTATCCAGCCTGGCCTTTGGCACATACAGATGAAAGTGAGACATATGGAAAAGTGGTGATATAGAGGTAATACAACATAGTTAGATTAAGCAAAAATGGAACATATAAACATAAAACTAAAAGACCTTGCAAAGAGTAAAAGAAGCATTTTACAAATGGTGGATTTTATTCAAAATGAAACCATAAAAAAATGCAGGATTTCAGCAAAATCTATGAGAAAATAATTAGAAATTGGAAGGTATTTAACAGACTATGTTTATGAAGAAAACTTAAATTTACAAATTTAAATGCTCCTTAGTTCTGTGAACAGAGAAATCTTCCTCTAGTGTTGTCTGGACTTTCCCACATGTAGGAAAGTTTTTAAATAAACTGCAGACAGTGAGATCCTTTAACATCAAACATTCCAAAACCTGAGGAGCAACAAAGACGGGGAACGTCAGGGGAATACTAGAGGTGTGCTTTCTCTTTCACTTACAAGTCATGTGACAACAAGATTACATCAACAACTTAAGCTATGTAGATCCAGAGCTGATAAAAGAAGCATGATCACTACTGTTGCTATTCTCAACCTTACAGTCATAAATGTGTTTCACACCTATTTCATCGTTTAGTTGCTATTTTTAGGTTTTAATCTAAATTTTTCCACTCACTTTCATGAGCTCCTAATTTTGCGCAATTTAAAATAAAAAATTCTAAATATTTGTGCAAAATCTGTCTTAGAAAGAAAGAAAGGAAAAATCAGTCCATTTGCCATGCATGTCAGATTTTACATGGCACTGGAATATTATTTGCTTAATTATTGTAATAGAGGACTGAAATGCACAGCTAATCTAAATTTAAGAAAATTCTAATCAGAAGTTTGTACAAATTACAAAACCTTACAAAAAAGGTTTTGTAATCCGTACTGTTATTCTTAGGCTAAAATGTTAAGCTTTATGCATGACCTAGAACACACATTTTCTAAACTGCATCTTCTTGTAAGTTGCTAAGAAAGCACTCATGAAAATAATAATATATTTTATTTGTATAGAGTTTACAACTAGTAAGTAAAGTTACAAACAGAACACCAAATACAGCAAACAAAATCAAAAAATAAGAAAAAGAGAAAGCTATGGCCACTAGAAAACATTTCAAGCCTAGTTCAGCTCTGTTTGGCTGAGAATAATTCAAATTTGGAGACATATTTGATCAACTAATAGTTAGATCAATTTCTATCTTATTGTGGGGGATTATGCTGGAAAAGTTCTATTTCTAAGTACTAATAATGCATCTTTATTCTGTTTAAACACTAGTTTAATTTGTCAACATTTACATATCACTATAAAAAAAATTAAAGAATGCAATTAATAGTTGTTTTTTGAGTTGTTTTTATTGTTTTCTCCCCCCCCCCCCCCCCCCTCGCCCCCAACATTTAAACCCCTTTACATGATATAAAGCAGTGCTCCTGTCGAAAGGCATTTAGCCTCATCTAAACGGCTTACAGATCTCCGCACAACACCTTTTCACCAAACACGCGCGACTCTTCCTTTGCTACGTGTAACATCTAGTGAAGACTAACCAATACTGGGACTCCAACCTTCACCGCTAGAACAACTGTCTCTGCTGACCCGGCGTCTCATTCTGACCAAGCTCGGCGTGTCCACGAACGGACGAGTGAGGACGAGGACGGAGATGCGGTCCCACACGCCGTAGTCGAGGCTCATATTCCACCTTTCTGTTTCAGACTATAAACTCTGGGGGATGGAAACACAAAACCGCTACCGCAGTGAAACGGGCACGTGCGTCTGAACAGATAGAGCAGAAACAGTTAGCTTAATCCGCTTATACGCTCGCGCACAGAGTCGGTTAAATCGGGCGAACACATCAAAGCGGTTCAACAGAATCCTATTTAAAGTAGCGACCGCGAGGCTCTTCTTCTTCTCCTTATTTAAAGTGGAGCACAACAATATCAGGTCAAGGTGCATAACGCCATCTAGGTTAGATCTATGGCAAAATCTAATCCTTATCCACTTGAAGCTAAATGAAATACAAATAAATCCAATATAGCAATTATGTTCCAACTTAAGATTCAGAATCATCAATAATATATTTTTAAATAAATGTAATTTTATGTTTTAAATTATTTCGGAATGAGGTGGATCTTCATTCCATCCTAATCATTTGTGTATTACTTTCAGCACAGTCATGAAAGACAGGACTCTGAGTCAGGTTATAGTGTTATTTTCCATCAAGGATAGAAAGTATGTTCTGATGACTGTAAACATACTTTCTATCACACAAAGTGTGAGCATTCACTTCATCTTAAAAAAATCAGTTTGGGGACAAAAATTGTAAGAACTCTTTTGTGGAGCCAAGGAAATCACAAAATTGAGCTTGAACAAATTTCATTCATGCTCATACATAAGCACTTTACCATTTTGACTAATGAAATAGACTTCACATGTCATCATGTGAACCAAATAATATTTTGATTAAGCAGACTCCATCCTGGATATGGTCCAAAATCCAATCCTTACACAGCTGTTATAACATGCTTAAATGATTTTATTAAACTTAAATGCTCTTTAAACTTAATACTATTTTCTCCAGCATTTTGAGAATTCCCTTTGAATCATTAGATTTTAAGTTTGTTTTATGTCACCACTTATTTTCATTTGGATTTATTAGTTAGACAGTAGTTATTAATGATTTTTAATGACTTGATGCTATATAATCATTCAATGAACAAATTTAAGAGTTTCTATTTTGATTCTTAATACATCTTTTTGATATATTAAGATAATATAGGCTCCCTGTAAAAGATAATTAAATTTTTTTAGAATTCTAAGTATTTGAGACTGATCATTTTATCAAATGATACTCATTTGATAAATGCAAACTGATATACTCATGCACCATTACAGATTTATCCACTTATACAACTTGTATCTAAAGTCTGGTGGTTACTTGTTTTACACTAAAGCTGTAACGGGCTGCAAATGTCAATTATTACTGTTCATTATGCTATATCAATCTTTTTTGTATAAATGAAAACAGTAAATGGACTAAAACCCTGAAGCTGATGAATACCTAACAATCAGCTTTGCACACTGTTACTTTACCAACTACAAAAATCCTAGTGATAAACACTTTGCTCAACTCTGGAGGGCGCCATTCCCCTCTGACTCAACAAGTAAGGATAGTTGACTTTTTGAGTGTAAGTGTTACAGTCATGTAGGCTGAGGACAGTACCACTTGAGTATAAATTAGCCCTGCAGTGCATAAAATACCTTATTTACGGCTACCTGGTGGACAATGTGAGCACTGATTTTAGGGTTTTTTTATATTTGTTGTTTTTTTCACAGTTTGACCTGAAAATTTCAGCCAAAGCTTTTACTCTTTTTCCCTTTTTTTATTGACAACTGTTTGAGTTGTAGCTTATGGGACCTTTAAACAGCTGCTGAATCTGAGTAAATTACCTCCCCATTTGATCTCACCTCTGTAACCCTCTGAGCCGTAAATAATTCAGATGATTTTGATTTTGGCAGAATGACCTGAGAGTTTATCTGTGACACATGCACACAGATCAAAAGCTTCATTTTACTTTTCACTTTTCAAAGTGAGTTACTCAAATACACAAATGTTCCCACAATATTCTAACGTGAGCCTACGTTTGTTATGAATTAATCTCACATAATATCTTCAATTTTATTTTGCTATACTGACAGAATTTCCTCTTTACAACGTTTTACTCCACAGGTGCTACTTTACTTCTCCATTTTCTCTTTTCCTTTAAATTAGAAATAGTTTTATCATGTTTGTTAGACTTTATTTGAGAATCATATTGAATTTGGCATGTTTTTACTCGTTGGTTTCAGCCATGTTTTTATCACGTTTAATTACTTCAATGTGATAATAACCTAGGTGGCGTTAATATCACATTAGCTTACCCATGTGGGATGTGTCCGGGGTTTTACAACACTGAAGGCTGCTGGCCATTACTGGAGACATGGTGTTCTGTATGTGGGACCACGGGACAATGCGATGGCTTGAAAGAACAATCGGCCATATTTTAGCTTAGGATCCACATGTATCACATTTAATGATTTTGATGGGGTGGTGTCTGTGCCACCCCATCAGTGGGGCTGCTAGGAATAAATTAAAACCCCAGTGTAAGAAATAATAAAATTTGGTTAAATCTGAAACAGACTTTAATGCAGATTATTATCAAATAGTAAGTCACACAAATAGAACAGATAGAGTATAACATTGATCGTGCAGCGCTCAGCTCCACTCAGCTCACCTTAGGGCTGACTCCAAGTGAAGCAAATCTTGTAGCACAAGTTCAGCTTTATTTTCTCCTCATACAACTTCCTCTCTAAGGTGTTGGTCTGCCTTAATCAGTTTTTGTTGATGTGTGACTGTCACCAGTCTTATGGTTATGTCAGCATGCAGTTGTGTGCGTGTGAGCAGATAAAACAGAGAAGACAAAGAATCCTTTTGTCCATAACAGAGTGTTCCTTATGAATTTCTTGTAACATTTTTGGTCTATAAAGTTACAATATTGATAGTTTCTTTTACGAAGAACATTTTAGTTCCATTAGTCTTTTTTTTTTTCAAATGTAGAAGCAGGATCTTTTTCTATTTTTTTTTTTTTTTTTATGTTTGTCCTTAACGTGATATTTGTTAGTACATTAGCTCCACTTTTACACCAAACTGACTTTTAGGAACATAAACCAAGTGTTTTTTTTTAAGTAGCAGATGAATATAACCACGTCTCTAAATAGTCAAATCACAGACTGTTGCTGGCCAGTTTGAGTTTTTACCCCACCACACTGCTCCTCGTCCTTTCTCCCTGATGTTCTCTTCATATCTCTGGTTGAAGAGCTTTATTATTTTTGTTTGTTTTTTTGTAAGTTTTATTTTTTTAATCTACAGCAAAAATTTTACTTCTGCTGCATTTGGGTCCACACTTTTACCACACATGTCATGACGTGTGGTAAAAGTGATTTTAAAATCACTCTGTCCATCATAGTCAGTTGGAATAAATTGATGTAATGTAAACATTTAAATATAAATAAAAAGGTTTTTAAGAACCACAGTAAATCCTAACCTTGTTACAAAATGAAATGGCAACATTGGATTTTTTTTTCTCTTTAAATCTTCAAGTTAAAAATATCTTGACGTTTTCTCTCACACTTTCGAGAAACACAGAAATCAAGCAGTCCAAACTTCATCGTTTATGGCAACCAAACAGAAACAACCTGTCCTTGAAATTTGACAGATTGTGTCAAATTTCAAGGACAATTTGACACAACCTGTATAGACAGATTTTGCATGTAGCCAACATCAATGAGTCTGATGCCAGTATGGAAGCTAGCACAGAGGCTAGCACGGACACTAGCATAAAGATTAACATGGAGTAAGTTAGTTAGTAATCACTAACTAACTCTAGACTTTCATACATAGTAATCCCATGCCATATGTTGTGCAAACATAAGTTAGCACAGAAACTTGCATGTAGAACAGTATAGAGGCTAGCATAAAGGTTAGTATGGAGACTAGCATAGAGGCTAGCACATACACTAACATGTAGGCTAGCTCGCCCACACTTTGAAAACCTCTGGGCTTCACTGAAGGTGAAGTTTTGGATTTTGTTGTTTATTGTGTAATGGTTGATTGGAACATGTCATGTTTATTTTAAGGCAGATTGACAGTAATATTTGCTTTTATTTAGTATTTGAAATGTTGTGGTACGGTTTGAGCCTTGAGTGATGCTGTTGTTCAGCCCGCTGTATTCACAAATGCATCAACGCAATCAGGAGAAACTGTAAAAGCTAGGCGCTGTCAATCAATCTCATGAACTTGTTGCTAATTGGGTTAATGGTGGAGAACCAACAATTATAGGAGAACTATTTACCCACCATCATTGTTAGCTAATTCTGTCATTGTTACCCATGCTAATGCCGTCATCAACAGCCATGCTAATGTCATCATTCTTTGTCATGCTGATGCCATTATCGTTAGCCATGCTAATCTGTCTCATACCAAACTATCACAACATGGTGACAGTTTAAAACACATGTAAAACAAATCTAAAAGTCACAAACTGCAGTTTTGAAGGGAATAAATTAATGTCACGTTGAATTATGGAAGAAAATTGATTTCTGTTAATCAATCCCATGCCATACGTTGTAAAATGGCTTCATTTCTGGCTCTTTTTCTTCTTCTTTTTGGATCAGATGATCCTAAAACTGCATGTGAGGAATAGAGAGACAGCGCACCGGCCAGGCTTCAGGAGCGTCACCTTGTAGCTCCAGTGTTTGTCCCTCGCTGTGACGCACAGGGGCAGTTCCTACCTCAACAGGTAACTAGACTTTCCTTTTGCATCTGTTTCTTCATTCATTCGTACTATGTGTTCATTAATGTCATTCCTCTTGTGTGTTCGTTCCAGTGCCATGGACCCACTGGAGATTGTTGGTGTGTTGACAGCAGTGGACAGGCGAGAGCAGGAACTAGGACTGCACCTGGCGCCTCACCTGTAGACTGCAGGACACCAGGTAAGAAAGCTTCCAGCAGAGGATGGAAGACATCAGTGCAAAAAAATAACAAAAAATAGAAAAACTGAGTTTATACCAGGAGACAATAACTTTTTGATCCAATTTTCTGTCAATTATTCAGATAAATTCTACAGATTGTGCCTTCAATAATTTCAGACTTTTGTATATTATATTAGAAATACATTAAAAGATGCAAATAAACAATTATGCCATTTTTTAATGAAGAAAATAAACATTTTATTGCCTAAAATGTAAAAACAAAGCATTCTTATTTGCAGCATAAGATACAGCTGCAGATAAAAAATGCTTCCAACATCAACATATCAAAAACTCAAACTTATTTTGTTGATTAATTTTGAATTTATCAATTAGTAATGGGGTATAAAAAGATATTTAGTAGAATATTTTAACAGAATTTGAACCAGGTGAGGCTAAAATTGTTTAGATTAAATGTAAAATTTATGTATTTTTGTAAAGTTTTGGCTGAATTACAGACTTATTTTGAGTCTGTATACTCCACTTAAGAATTAATTGATTACTTAAATAGTTAAAGATTATGTAAAAAATCGATTAATCCGATTTTTTTGTTTCTGTCCTAATTGCTTTATCTCAATTAGATTTATAGACTTATTTTCAACGCTAAAGTGGGCAATGACAGTGAGACGTGGAGGGTCAAGGTTGGGAGGAACGCTCCCTCCGATCTGAACTTGAGTGCTGTTCTGTTGTTGGACTTCTGTGCTCGTCTCAGATCGTCCATAACAAACACCATGTTCAGGCATAAGGGTTTCCATATGTGCACTCGGCACCAGGACACCTGAGGCCGCTGTTCGATGATCGACTTTGTCATCGTTTCATCATATCCGCGGCCGTATGTCTTGGACACTCAGGTGAAGAGAGGTCCAGAGCCGTCCACTGACCACTACCTGGTGGTGAGTTGGCTCCAGTAGTGGGGGAGGATGCCAGTCAGACCTGGCAGGCCCAAATGTGTTGTGAGTCTGAATGGACCATGTTCTGCGCCTCGAGGCGGCTTATCAGAGCTGTGGCCGTGGACACCTTCGGTGTCAGGCTGAAGAAGGAGTCCTATCGGGCCTTTATGGCCTGCAGGACCCCGGAAGCAGCTGATGTTTTGAAATTGAATAGTGAATGTTTACCAGTCGGGTAACAAATATAGTCTATTCCACAATTCAGACCCTAAATTTGAGGTGGCTCTTTAGACAGTAAAGTTTATGTCTCCTCACTTTGTATAAATCCTGATTAGTTGATCCCAGAGGCTAAAGCTAACAGCCAGTCTGAGAATAGCCAAAACCAAAGTGAACTCCAGTCTCAAAAATGTTATTGCCTCATGTGTAAATGTTTTTTCTAAATTTTTAAACCATCATCTTTGTGTTGGGAAGTTATTTTGATGGAAGTCAATAATTACTTACACAAGAAAATGAAAGTAGAAGGTTGTTCAAGGAAACATTTCTGGTTAGAGTGATAAACAGGTTCAGATAGCATAAAAATCATACTGACTGATTATCTCCTGCTATTGCTATTGTAAATAATATACAGGTATGTTTCCATTGATCATATTATTGTGCAAGTTGGAATTACAACAATAAATTTACCTAATGGAAACACACCTTTTTGAAAAAAAACATGTTTTTTTTTTATTAATTTTTTTCATTAGGTTGAGTTGGTTTTCTAACTGTATAAATTGGTTTTCTAACTAGAATTAGTGTATTTCACAAAACTACAACAGAAACACATTTTTCACATCACGTGTCATGTGATCAACAACTGGATGTTACTACTGGCAGAAATAACAAAGAAAATGGCAGGAAGTATTAGAGAATGATGCTGCTGCAGGTTATTTTTTTTAGTTTCTCATAAATCCTTTATTGTCACGAGCTAAATATCATACTCATTGTTCCAGGTAGGGAAAGCCATGCCATGTTGTATTTTACAATAAAGTTACAAAAAGTAGCTATTAAAACAATTGAAATCTGTAATGCTTTGAATTAGCTTAGTTTAGCTTTTTCTTGAACACTGTTTATCTGTATTTGTTTTTCTTGAGGCATAATAAATGTTTCACTCTGGTGTTATACAGTGTGCCTGCAAATAAAGTAAAAAAAGAAACATCTTCCCCCGCTCCTCCCCCCTCGCACACAACAGACTTCTTGTGGCTTTGACGTAAAACTGTGATGTCACTCATCCTCTCTGTGACATCATTGGTGACTGTCTCTATATTCCAAGATTCCACAGAGAGATTCATTTGCTGTTTCAGAAAGTTTGATAAACACATCAACGATGGCACAAAACAATTTATTTACGAAAGTGCAAGTTTTGGAAGAGGAGAACCAGCGGCTCAAAATCACGGTGGACAAAACTGAGGAGCAAAATTGAACGTATGTCCAGCAGCACTGACAGCAATTTAAGGTACATCAAAGAACAAAACAAAAATGCTTTTTGATTTAAAAGAGCAAAATGAAAATCAGATCAAGGACCTGAATAAAGAATTGCTGGAGGCAAGAGCCACTATTAAATGTTTGAAAAATGAGTTTCAAGATATTATAGGACAAGTCAACAAATTCAACAAACAAATATATCAATTAGGAGACATGCACAAAGTTCATCAGTGGAGCATGCCAGAGATCGTGTTTGGATGGAGTCAGAGAACAAAGAACTAAACGAGGAAATTGTGACTCTAAAAATTAAACTAGACAGAATTAAATATAAAAAGAAATTACAGGAGATCCAGACCACAGAGGAAAAAGAAGAGACGAAGCCAGAAGAGACCACACCGACAATGTGTCAGAGAGTCGGGCGTGTTTTTCGAACAATGTGGGAGTCGGGAACTTTGGGATATTGGGTCCCGTCGTGGATATTTTAATAATGCTCGTAATCTGCCATCTCAACAAAAAACAAATTCAGGGGCAACATCTTGAGAAGAAACATGCCCGACTCTCTGAAGCATTGTTGGTGTTGGGGTCTCTTCCAGAGAGCAGGTCTGGGTTGAACGATGGAAGAGTTTTGGAGAGGAGGGTCCGTCTGATAGTGGAACCTCGGATTGTGGAAGAGCAGTTTGGTTTTCTTCCTGGTCGAGGAACACTGGACCAGCTCTACACCCCCAGCAGGGTCTGGAGGGTGCATGGGAGTTCGCCCACCTGGTCCACATGTGTTCTGTGGACTTGAAGAAGGAGTTCGACCATGTCCTTCAGGAAGCCCTGTGGGGGGTTCTCCACAGAGAACGGATGGATGGATGGACGGACGACTGGATGGATGGACAGATAGGAGGATCGAAGGACGGAGGGATGGAAGGACAGACGGACGGCTGGATGGAAGGACGACCGGATGGGAGGATCGAAGGATGGACGGACAGATGGATGGAAGGACAGACGGAACTTTTTCACGTGGGATTTCATTTTTCTGTTTCCTGTTGGTTTTACATCTTCTGCAGCACATATGTCAAAGTCAAGGCTCGCGGGCCGAATCCGGCCAATGAAGCCGCTGCAGCACGAGTGGCTTCATTTCATCAGCAATCAGAGTGGAGATCAACTTTCAGGTCCCCCTCCTCAGAAATGGTCAAACGGTTAGTGGACGCTGAGAACAGAGGGTTTGTGGTGGGAGGCAGAGTTCATGTTCACGAAGGTAAAAGACAAACCTGTGTGCAGTGATGTCAGTACTGACTTTTAACCACTGATTCAGTAACTAGTAATCTAACGCATTGCTTTTCAAACCCAGTAGTCAGACTACAGTGACTCATCAAAATCACTTTGTGTTACTATTTTCTTTTGTAATTCAATTTGACTTCCTCTCTGCGGCAGAAACATGAACAGTGGAGGGAGATGCGCATTTTGAGTTCGGCTCCAAACGTCCGATTATTATAAGCGGCTTTGGGCTTTTTGTTTTTTTTAAAGTTGCTTGCCAATGTTATGAGTCGCCGGTTGCTGTTTTGGGTGTTGTTAAAATCCTACTTATAGTTTTCCAGACAATAGAAACACAAAAAGACGCACAAATTACTTTTTTGTACTGTTTTCCCTTGATGTTCTTTAATTGGTTACCATCAGTGGTTACCATCAGCGGTAACCATCAGCGGTTACCATCACTGGTTACCATCAGCGGTTACCATCACTGGTTACCATCAGTGGTTACCATCAGTGGTTACCATCACTGGTTACCATCACTGGTAACCATCAGTGATAACCATCAGTGGTTACGTCACTGGTAACCATCAGTGGTAACCATCAGTGGTAACCATCAGTGGTAACCATCAGTGATAACCATCAGTGGTTACGTCACTGGTAATCATCAGCGGTAACCATCAGTGGTAACCATCAGTGGTTACCATCAGTGGTAACCATCAGTGGTAACCATCAGTGGTTACCGTCAGTGATAACCATCAGTGGTAACCATCAGCGGTAACCATCAGTGGTAACCATCATCGGTAACCATCAGCGGTAACCATCAGTGGTTATCATCAGTGGTTACCATCAGTGGTAACCATCAGTGGTAACCATCAGTGGTAACCATCATCGGTAACCATCAGCGGTAACCATCAGTGGTTACCATCAGTGGTAACCATCAGTGGTTACCATCAGTGGTAACCATCAGTGGTTACCATCAGTGGTAACCATCAGTGGTTACCACTAACGGTAACCACTGATAGTAACCATCAGTGGTTACCATCAGTGGTAACCATCAGTGGTTACCATCAGTGGTAACCATCAGTGGTAACCATCAGTGGTTACCATCAGTGGTAGCCATCAGTGGTTACCATCAGTGGTAACCATCAGTGGTTACCATCAGTGGTAACCATCAGTGGTAACCATCAGTGGTTACCATCAGTGGTTACCATCAGTGGTTACCATCAGTGGTAACCATCAGTGGTTACCATCAGTGGTAACCATCAGTGGTTACCATCAGTGGTAACCATCAGTGGTTACCATCAGTGGTAACTATCAGTGGTAACAGTTAGTGGTAACCATCAGTGGTAACTATCAGCGGTTACCATCAGCAGTAACTATCAGTGGTTACCATCAGTCAGTGGTAACCATCAGTGGTTACCATCAGCAGTAACCATCAGTGGTTACCCATCAGTGGTAACCATCAGCGGTAACCATCAGTGGTTACCATCAGCGGTAACCATCAGTGGTTACCATCAGTGGTAACCATCAGTGATAACCATCAGTGGTAACCATCAGCGGTAACCATCAGTGGTAACCATCAGCGGTAACCATCAGTGGTTACCATCAGTAACCATCAGTGGTTACCATCAGTGGTAACCATCAGCGGTTACCATCAGCAGTAACTATCAGTGGTTACCATCAGCGGTAACCATCAGTGGTAACCATCAGTGGTAACCATCAGCAGTAACCATCAGTGGTAACAGTTAGTGGTTACCATCAGTGGTAACCATCAGTGGTAACCATCAGTGGTTACCATCAGTGGTAACCATCAGTGGTAACCATCAGTGGTAACCATCAGCGGTTACCATCAGCGGTAACCATCAGTGGTAACCATCAGTGATAACCATCAGTGGTAACCATCAGCGGTAACCATCAGTGGTTACCATCAGTGGTAACCATCAGTGGTAACCATCAGTGGTAACCATCAGCGGTTACCATCAGCGGTAACCATCAGTGGTAACCATCAGTGGTAACTATCAGCGGTAACCATCAGCGGTTACCATCAGCGGTAACCATCAGTGGTAACCATCAGTGGTTACCATCAGTGGTAACCATCAGCGATAACCATCAGTGGTAACCATCAGTGGTAACCATCAGCGGTTACCATCAGTGGTTACCATCAGTGGTAATCATCAGTCAGTGGTAACCATCAGTGGTTACCATCAGTGGTAACTATCAGTGGTAACAGTTAGTGGTAACCATCAGTGGTAACTATCAGCGGTTACCATCAGTGGTTACCATCAGCGGTAACCATCAGCGATACCATCAGTGGTAACCATCACTGGTTACCATCAGTGGTTACCATCAGTGGTTACCATCAGTGGTTACCATCAGTGGTTACCATCAGTGGTTACCATCAGTGGTTACCATCAGCGGTTACCATCAGTGGTAACTATCAGCGGTAACCATCAGTGGTAACCATCAGCGGTTACCATCAGTGGTTACCATCAGTGGTTACCATCACTGGTTACCATCACTGGTTACCATCAGTGGTTACCATCAGTGGTTACCATCAGCGGTTACCATCACCGGTAACCATCAGTGGTAACCATCAGTGGTTACCATCAGTGGTTACCATCAGTGGTAAATCTATTGTAAAGCTTTCTTTACAAAACCATCGATGGTTACCCTGGTAACCACCACCAATCTTTTGTAAAGAAATCTTTACCATAGATTCCTTTTAAATGTGAATTGTTTTTATTTAATTGGATGAATTTCTGTGAGTTTTAATTTAATTTTTAATTCTTTGTTGTAATTTTTCATTTACAATAAATGCAAATGCTCTTCACCACCCAGCAATGTAATATTGTTCTATTTGCTAATAAAAGAAGCAAACCCTTTTCTTTTTGTTTAGAGGGTCATTTTCACAGCTCGTCAACAAATAAAATGATTCTACTTTCAGGAGCAAAGGCAGATGTGAATTCTTATAGGAGCAATCTGAGACTTATACAAAAACAAATGCAACCAAATTAGTAGCACCACAAATTAAGGATACAAAGTAATATTTAATAACAAACAAAAGAAAAGCAAATCTCAAATTATGTCAACCCAGTTCTATAGAGCTGTGCCTAATCAGCTAATGTATAACATGAAAACAAAAATGTCAACTGTCATTCCGGTTTTTCAGTGCTTATGCTACAACTCCAGTTCAAGGACAGATCAGTGTTCCTCCTGTGATTGGTGGCTTCCTGTCCAGCAGGAAATTGTGAACAGAGGTTAGAAGCTGCTGCAGGACTGCAGATATTCACAGGAAGCTGGACCAGCAATGGCTCTGCTGAAGGTTCTGCTGCTGCTCGGGCTGGGTGAGTCGGACACACTGGAAAAACTGGAGACGCTTCCTACTGGTTCAAGGGAGCCTGCTGCTCTCTGTGACTCTCAAACTTCCCTCTGATTCTGTGTCAGACATAAACTTCATTGTATATAAATTGTGATGATTTTTAATCTGTAACTGTTTATCCTTTTTCTCTTCCAGCAGCCATGTTTGGACCCAATTTCTGAGTAAAGTCCTCCTTTTTCTTCTTCAGGTGCTTCAATGAACTCACATGTTTCTCTACAGAAGAGAATCATTGGAGGTCATGACTGTGATGACAAAGAGCATCTTTATCATGTTCGGCTGGAGGGCGACAATGGTACTCATACGAGTGTGTGTGGAGGATCTCTGATCCACCCTGAGTGGATCCTGACTGCAGCTCACTGCTGGAAGTCAGACCAAGGGTGGTAGGAAAGAGCCATTGAGACAGTTTTATCTCCAGATGATCAAGTTTTCTTATCCAACCTTATAATCCAACCTGTTCTGCAGGACTAACATAGTAAAGTTAGGAGTTCATCCACGGACTGCTCAACAGGTGAAACAGATAATCCGAAACAATCCTGTGATTTATGTTGACCAACGACATCTGGAGCCTGACATCATGTTGCTGAAGCTTCAGAGACCAGTAAGAAATATCCATCCTGCTCGGCTACCAAGATGCAACAATCGTCTTAAAATGTAAGCCTTTCTTTGACATGACTTCAAATGTTCTGTTGCCACTTCTCCGGTCCTGCTGCCTCTGCTTCAGCACATCTGGGTCAGGTAATCAGGCCACATGCAGAACCAGAACGCGTTTAGCTCAGGTATGTTGGACCAGAGACACATGAAAGAATGCAGGACACCGTCACTGAGGACTGGGGGTTGATACTCCTTTGTCAGTTTATGATAACCTTTATGGATTTATTTTCTGTTCTTTCATTGTTCCTTCTAATGATTCATTTTCTACATTGTCATCTTTACCAACGTTACTATGACATTTGGCATTTATCCTAAATGTGCTTCAGTGGTGCTACAGTTCAGCTGGCAGGAGAGGGAGGAATGACAACCGGCCCCAGTAATCGGCGATGTGAGAAATATTGAAGTTATGAGAATAAAATCTTTGTTTCTATCTGTACGAATGAAGAATGAATGTCAAGTGAAGAACACTTGTCATTCTCATTTTTCTCTCCAGTACTCAGTGCTTCTGTTCCACCACATCTTCAGTGTGTCGACATGAAAGTTATTGCTCTTTACTTCATGCCGCCACATGGGCATGTGTTCTTCATTGAAGCACCGAACAAAGATTCATGTCTTGTAAGTTTGTCTCTTCAGTATCTCTCTACAGTGATTAGAAGACTTTTCTGTTTTACAACATGAATAAATATTTTGATATAAATTTATCTACAGGGTGACTGGTGGTGGAGTGATCTACACAACGAAAATTTATGGTGTGATTTCTGAAATTGGAGAAGACCATGCATGTCGGACACCAGCTTTAATCGTGGATGTTTGTGAATACATGTTGTGGATAAGGAAAACAATTAGGGTTAATACACAACCATGAACTGAGACTAGGAGCTCATATAGACATTATCTCCCAGTAACAGATATTTGGACAACTACTAGAGATATAAAACGTAATCTGAAATTATTTATAATTAATCCAGTGGCGGAGCCAAAGGGGTGGCCAGGGTGGCACTTGCCACCCCCAACAGAGCCCTTGCCACCCCTACTGCCACCCCACTGGAAATGGTCATTTTAAAATATAATACTTATGAGATCGGCAAAGATTTGCCAGGAAAACTGTAATTTCCGACTATCCCTGAAGGCAGCCCGATGCCCGACGCTGTTCATTGGTTAAACTGACGTGGGTCCTTCTTGATCCAAAACACATCCGTGGCTTTAGAGTTACACCGTCTAGGAGTTTTGCAGGTATTTACAACATGTTACCGCTCAGCGGTAACCAATGTTACCTTCCTAACGAGAGGCGGCACTTGTCATACATTTCTAAAAAGAAAAATGGTTGTGCACCGCTGCGTAGTCCCTCATTTATTATATTAGCCATGCTAGTGCTGATAGATCGTGTTTTAGACTGATTCTTTTAACATATGTTTTAGTGCACATGCTGCCCTCTAATGTTTTATATCTCCCAGCTCTTGCTTGAAATGTGTGGTAAGAATATGTGAAAAACCATTAAGTTTAATAATGACTGAAATGTAAGTAGGCTATGTCATATGAAAGCTTTGAATTATAACCTCACTAGTTTTATTAATTAATTTTGAACGAAAGGAAACACATATTTTTTCCTTTCGTTCATTTGTATATGGACCCCTCTGATAAAGCCTTGCTCACCCTTTGGCCACCCCTTGAAAAAAAGTCTAGCTCCGCCACTGAATTAATCCATGTCTCATTATAATCAGAGAGCAAAACCTGCACATTTAAATTCTACTTACTTCGGAGAGAAGACCACCGGGACACAAGACAAGGCGTTCCAGAATGACTTGTTCCAGCCAACGAATCATTACGCCACACAGTGATAATTTTTTAAACCATGTAATCTCATCTTTATTGCTCAAAAATGCACAATACACAATCTATAAACAATTTTGGGGTATTATAAAGAAGTACTGAAATATTCTGTTTTCCAACTAAATAACATCTTTGCCACTTAGCCATTAACACTGTGACAAACATTCAGAAGATTAATACATTGGACTCCAAGCAAAAATCATATGACCCAGCTTTCCACCAGCATTTAAACGCACCACCTGCGCACAAATATGAGTCTGTCCTGAAGCTGAAATGAGTCTCAAAAATCCTTGTGCACTGGTAACCGGATCTGAGTTGTAAATGCAGTTTTGTCTGTGTGCATCAGGCGACTCATGCATTCTTAACACATGTAGAGATGGGAGAAGGTAATAAATTTGTAATTATCAGATTTGAGGTTGTAGTTAAAATGTTTGTGTGTAGAAATTTAATGTTTGTAGAAATTGTAATTGTGTGTGTACTTTTATGTTATATTCATAATTTCTTCATACTTGTCATTGCATTTAACCACATATTTACCAGTAACTGGAGTTACACACAAATGTTCTTTTTATGGTTTACAAATCATGTTTCACAGTGTTGGAAATATTAGTTTAATTAAGCTAGTTTTAATGATGTTTAACTTTAGCGCATGTTGAAATATTGGATGGATCATGACTGTTTTGAGTAGGCCTCAGTTTAGAATCAATACATAACTTAATCAGTAGAACTTTTTCCTAGACATAATGATCATGATTTGATTTAAATGAGTCTAATCAGTAGTTTGCTGTATTAGATCCCATTCTTAAGAGTGTATATATCATTATAACCAAAGAAGTAGAAAACTAATCAGAAAATATTGAGTGTAACAGATATTTTGGTATTGAAACTGCTCATGTCTGCTTTATAAGAGTTTAAATGCTAATCTTTATAATCAAATCTGTTGTTTGATGTACTAGGTCAGAAGAGATGTCAGGAGAGCTCTGTGCAGTTCAGGAACCAATTTGAGGTAGTTTGAAAGGACGAAAAACACAGATAGCTGATACACTTCGAGTAAAATGTTTCCGTATGAAATGAAGACATCTATCATTCGTGGTTCGAGAAAGTGTGCAGGGACGATAGCTTAGACAGTGGATACATTCAACCTTGGGCCTTGGTAACACCTCCATGGTCTGTGACATACAAACAGCAACACGTCATTATGGGCAGACCAACACCTTAGAGAGGAAGTTGTATGAGGAGAAAATAAAGCTGAACTTGTGCTATAAGATTTGCTTCACTTGGAGTCAGCCCTAAGGTGAGCTGAGTGGAGCTGAGCGCTGCACGATCAATGTTATACTCTTATCTGTTCTATTTGTGACTTATAACATCCCAGTACATCTCAGGATTGATTTTAAGATTCTTTTACTGGTTTATAAACGTCTTAATTGTCTTGAACCATCATACCTTGAAGAGCTGCTTTTACCTTATGAACCCCTGCAGGCACTGAGTTGATGTGGCACCGGACTATTAACAGGTCCAAGAGTCAGAACACACACTTGTGAGGCTTCTTCCCAGTACTGTGTGTGACGGTGTGCCAGAGAACTTGAGGGATAATGAAAATGTTGCTGTCTTTGAGAGCAGGCTCAAAGCCCATCATTTTAACTGCATTTGCTGAATTGAATAATTTCTGTTTAGTTTGTGCATTTTTCATGCGTATGGTTTCTTAGTATTGATCTGTACAGCACTTTGAGCTGCTTTTAGTATGATGGGTGCTTTATAAATATGATTGATTGATTGATTGATTGATTGATTGATTTCCTGCATTAAAGTCTGTTTCATATTTGACCAAATCTCATCATTTCTCAAAGTAATGAACCTGGGGTTTCAGTTGGGTCTAGGGATTGATAAATGGACCTCGGTGGTGCTCAGAGGGGAAAATGGGTGAACTACAACAACTGTTTAAAATCAAGATGTCTCTAAAGATATTTCAGTCCCACAAAATATTTAAGATGCTATTTTTATAGTTATGTACAAAGTTTTTCCTGAAACAGAAATTCAAAAATAAATCTTTTGTGACTGAGATTTTGAGACAATACATGTTTTTACAATTGGACCTTCATTCATGTTTTTAGAAAAATTTTCACAATTATAAGTAATTTCTTGAAAAGAAATTCAAAATAAATATTCCTGTGCATTTTGTGACTGAGATTTTGAGACAATACAACTTTTTAAAGATGTTTTTAGAAAGACTTTCGAAAGTGGATATTGAAAAGCAAATCTAATCCATGTTTGTTTTAATACGATAGAATTTGGTCTTCTAACAGTGGAGGAAGAGTTAAATTATATTGTTCAAGATGATTCCCTCTCCAGCTTCGTTCATAATGTATGAGGTTCTAGAAGAGTCAACGAGTTTAAATAATCACCTATTAAGACCAAAAAGCAGCTCTGGTCCATCACCATGTTTCTTTATGGAACAACACAGCAAAATACTGTCAAACAACAGTTTGGCAACAGGTTTTTATCTAAGCTACCCCCTAAAGAGAACACTGCCCAAAGTGTCATTTCCTTTACCCTAATGTGTGTATGTGTAACTCCATGCTAATATGGCCTGGAGGAACCAACTAGTTCATAAACAAGTGGAAAGTAATAAGTCAGAACAGAAACCATTTGAGTTTTAGACACTTTATTCCCAAAGGGATTAAAAAAAATCTGTTTTTTTAAAATACAATAACAGGGTTGAAAATGTCTTCAGTCCCAGGTAAACCCTAAGCTAGGAACTTTTACAAGGCTGGAATCCTGGCAGTCCGATACAAGCAGAGGAATTTGGGGTTAAGGGATCTGATGGATCAGTGCAGGGAGAAGCTAGCTTACAGTCTCGTAGGTGGATTGGGCGCTGACAGAGAGGTGTGAATCCAGGTATGTGCAACGGAGGCTCTGAGGTGGAAATGGGGGGAGAGCGGCCAGACTGTGGAGTCCGGAGCCCAGTCGGGTGAGGAGCAATCATTGGACAGTGAAGATGCCATCTTTGTCTGGATGGGATTCCAGGTTTGATTCTCAAATCTCCTCCAGATCAACAAGTTGGACCATCGAACAACAAACTGCTCCACCATCCATTAAAAATCCAGCAGCCAATTTCTGAAATGAGCTGCAGGTGTGACAGCCTTCTGGGACAATCCCACAAAGATCCTCTACAGACAGAGCACTCACACTTGACACAAAACTGAATCCTAACACCTACATTCTGAGCACGCAACTCTGCACCTTGTCAGGTTTTGTTGGTTTAAGACTGAAAGGTGCAAAGATGCACCTTTTTTCCTTTTATTAAATTGTAATTATTTCACCACATAATTATTGTCATAATAACACAGCAAAACAGGACCTAACAATTTCCTTTAGGCCTGTTTCTAAGCTATGCCCTAAAGAGGGCGATTCCTAGTGTGTCATTTCTTTTAACCTTAGCTGTGTATGTAAATACATGCAAGCAGTTCAAAGACAGGGGAAAACAGCAATTATTTATTCCTAACAAAAACTAGTTTTAAGAGACATCTTTTGAACCTGCTGAAGTGGCGATATAATAAAGTTACTCAAGTGAACATAAAAAAATGCAGCTCTGTAAAAATAATCCTAAAAACGAATTTTTGGATTATTAAAAGTTACTCAAGTAAGTTTAAGTGAGTAATCATAACTGCCCAACACTACCTACAAGTGACACAAACAGGAAGTGTAGCTTCAAAGTAAACAAATAATGGAAAGAGAACACCCAAGTTTGCCCAAATTAACTTTTACGCCAATTTTTACGAGCATTAAACCAGGACCTAAATCTCCCTGATTTCAGGGAAGTCAAGGACTGATGTCAATGATAACGGCCCCCCCACAACATAATACCCAGCCACAGCCCACCCACCAGAGAGGCAATCGTCCAAAGATAGCGACACACACCATTTAGCAGAATGGGACTCCCCTCCACTTTGATTCTCAAGTGTTGAGTGTGCCGCAGCAGCAAAGCCGTGTTTGGACAGAAGCATGATAGATCCGTTTAAAAGGACCTGAGATAATGTGTTGATTCAAAGCCTGATATGTGAATTAGTTTCTGCTCAAGCCTCATTTAAGCTGTGGTTAACAAGATGAGGACTTAAGAAGCACGGTCATTCAGAACACGTACGCTCGCACACACACACACACACACACACACACACCACACACACACACACACATCCCACTCACACACACATTCCAGCACAGCATTCTTTCTTAGCAGAATATAAAAGTACAGGAATGGGAGGAGAAAACTGTTTCTGGGAATGAATGCCCTCACTGCACCTTCTGCTTTCAGTTAAGTCCTCCCAAGGATTTCTGAAATTCCCTTTCTGGTATTTGTTGGAACTTTGGTAAAAATTTCTGCTAATACAGTAAGTACCTCATGTTTTCACTGTGAAGCATGAGCACATCTATTAGTCATTTACTTCCTGATAAACCAAACCATTTTAAACAAAATACTAAGAATAACTAAAAAAAAAAGGAAGCATGTTTTTTTTTTTTAAGAAAATGGCACTTTATTTACAGTTTCAAAAGTTGAACAAAAGCTTATATTTCCTGCACAAAATGGTGTTTTGACTCATTTGTATGTGAGTGAAAATAACAGTCAGTGATTTCACAAGTGGTACTGACGTTCAGAGAACACTTTGACTTCATATCTCTAAATAAAGCTATAAAGATTCATGCACAGACACATCCACAATGAAACAGTGTGAAGTTCTTAAACGCTCCAGAAGTATTTTTCCTTTCACTTTAACTTAAAACCCTGTGTCACCATATCTGCTCAATACGGCACTGTTTTGTTATTCATTACTCTCACAAGAAAAGCAAAAGAAAATCCATATAAATGTTTAAATTCACAGCAACCTCTGAAAGAACCAGAAAATCGCGTAAGTGAATAGAGGGTTAAAGGTCTTCATCAAATGAATCCTCTCCTTTTCACACTCCCTCTCAAATTACCTACAAGTCAAATAACAATAATTCAGATATAAATACACTTTTTTTTTATCTGAATAATAATCAAAATGCTCACAAGCGCTCTGGCATCATAAATTGTTCCAAATACCCAGCAGGACGCTAAATTTTCACTTTTTATAGAAAAAAAAAAATTTTTATGAGGAATGAAATCTGAATTTGATCATTTTTGTATCATATGACTGAAATTGAGCCGTAACTCATATCCTAACCATTTGAACTAAACATAGAGTACGGTTATGCAAGACCGCCACCTGGACACTTCCGGTATCTTTGGATATTGATTGGGAAAAAGTTCCACACCGCGGATACCGAGTCAGCTGTAGTTGTCACTCCAGGCCACTATAAGGCGCTGTGATTTTAGCATGAAATAGAAACACATATGCGCTTTGACTCTTAGCTCCCACCTCATTGTAAACAGCAACCCGTCTCCATGAACGAATTGCTTGTGATTTTTAAAAGACAGCGAAATTAAAATGAATGATTCCTGCCACATATAGACATCTATGCAGAATTTCTCTGACTATAAACAAGAAAAACATGAATTTGCATAGCAGAGAAAACTAATTCGCCACAACAGAGTGGGCTGGGATACCTCAGTGTTCAGATTTTATTTTTATTTCAGCCGATGTTTCACCAAGGAATTAGAAACTATTAAGATGTTACCATTTTCAATGCTGATGGTAAACTGTTCCCGATACAATGACCTCTGAATGAGAAGCAGACAAGAAGTGAGAATGTGGAAATTCAGCAGAGACAGGGAGATAAATTCCCACCGGATGTATTTAGTCACTTCCAGCATTGCTGTTGCACCATCACAGAGTTAAATATGGCCTTAAATAAAAGCACAGACTTTGTCTGTGGCATTTTGCCAGCTGATTTAATCAAAGCATAGCAACAGTCCTGTAGTGCATTACAGTGATCACAGTAAAAACAACAACAAAAGAACTTATTCTTGATAAGAAAAGTTGCTTTCTGACGTCCAGCTCACTAAAGCATGCAAATGAGAGCAACTTTTTTAAGAGTTCAGTTGCATTAGAATACATTTTAGCAGAGCATAAAGGAACAGAGGTAATAGGCGAGCTTGCAAATGGTAAGCAACGAAACACAAAAATAAATATGGTAAGTGGTGCGAGACATCATGAGTTATGTATTTATAAAAAATCTAACTGGAACAAGTTAGGCATGAGAGCTTAGTTCAAACTATAAACAATTTCCTATGAGTTTTCACATTGGATTGACAGTTTTGGTAATGACTGTGTCCCTTTACCTTCATCATTAAGAATCCAACAAAGTACAAATAGTTAGGAGGAAATAACTGTAATCCATTGTAGTTTGAGTAAAACATGCAACCTCCAGATAAAAAGAGTTCCTGTTACTTTCTCACAACACTGAAACCATCTAGGAGGAAGCGAATATTTCCATTCAAAAAGTGGAATGTATTTCATGTCCATGACGGGAAAAGGAAAAACCTGCAGCAGCACCAACCTGACTCAGATCAGAGGCTCTGCAGCGAATCTTTAACTCCTTCCAGAGGATTTGATTTCACTAACAAAGAGGAACTGTAGTGGGATGCATTGGGCTCAAACGGAAAACATCCTTTAGCTGGTACTTTCCCATCTTGTTTTGTTTGTAATAAAAACTGTAGATGACTCCTGCGATGATCAATATCACAGCTGCAGCAATTACTACGGCACCTATTATGTACGGAATGAAGTTTTCTGCAGAAAAGAAGAAAAAAAAGGGAACAGAGATGATTCAAAATACCCAAACAGTTGAACTTCCTTCTTGGGGTGACGTGAGTTCAAGCTAGATAATAATACTGGAAGAAGTACTACGACTCATTTCTCTGAACGTTAAAAACTTTAGAAACTAACCCTGAGGAAGCTCACCTTGGACTGTTACGTCAAATGTAACACTGACAGAGTTCACGGTGTTGCTGACGGTGCAGATGTATTGCCCTCCATCCTGAGAATCAACTGAGTCGATTCTCAGATCGTTCCCACTGCTGTGGCCTTTGTTGGACGGCAGCGTCCAGTTGTACTGAGGTTTGGGGTTTCCTTCACCCAAGCAGCTCAAATGGAGAGTTTCTCCTCTGATGATGCTGATTGGAGCTGGATCAGCCGGAACCTTCAGCTCAGGTCCATCTACGTTTTTACAACAAAGATGGGAACAAAATGGTATCATTCAATCATCCAAAACGTGGATGATTGGATAAACATTTACACTTGATGTTACACATTTCAAGGGACATCTAAACAAAATCTTACTTAGAAACTTATGCAATGTTTATTCAATATCCACTGTAGCTGGAATGTATTTTTGAACACAGCATAGGCTGAGTTTCCATTATTAATGTGCACAAAATGTTGACCGTATCTTGGGGAAAAAAACATATTTTTGCAATTGTGTATATGTATATAGTATTTGTGTCTATTTCTGAACTTACAATAAACTGTAGCAGTGAGATTGTCTGATTTCACCACTAGAGGGGGCTGTGGCCCTTCAGCTCCCAGGTCCAGCTTGGCTTCACACCAGAACTGGACTCCATTGTCTTCTTTGCTGGTCTTGTAGCTCAAAGAAAATGTCCCATTAACTGGTCCCTTCTCGGTATTGTTGCTTCTCATTTCACCTACAGACGTCTGACCTCTGTAAAAGGTCACAATGAGGTTTTTAGCCGGAGCAACTTTCAGAACATCACACTGCAGGGTGACCTCTGAACCCTCGGTCAGAGGTCCAGAGCGGTTAAAGCTGAAGGACACACTTTCTGCAGGTTCTGGGGAGAAGACAAGAACAAAAATAGAAAGAACAGTAATGATTAATAACAGCAAACAACAACATTCATGTTGAAAATGCTGGACATAAAAAAATGTCAATGGTAACAACAATGGATAAAAATCACTCTAAAATGTTCTGGTCACATTAATTAACTTACTGTAGACGATAACGTTCAGGTTGGTGCAACACTGAGCATTCTCATTAGTATAGTAGCATTTTGGAGTCAAATTCCACACATTCATTTGTTTCACTGTCCAGGTCACTGTGTTTCCATTTATGACTTTAGTTCCACGAGAAGTTTCCATATTAATAACATTTTCATCTGAAGGAAGACAGGCCTGCTGACAGGCTACACATGTAGCAGAGGTTGGATCACCGAACTTCACCACCAGGCTGGATGGAGTTATCACAGGTTTGTCTGGACAGCTGTAATCTGAGAAAAACATGGATAATAATATTATTACATTTGCATTCTCAGAATTCAAAACACAATAAAATTTGCCTTTGTAAATATATAATTTATCTAGGATAAAGTTCTTAGGAACTTAGAGCTTTTTAATCACCATTTTAATATTTAGATAGTGCTACTAACTGGTATGTTATTTTTATATTTAACTTTATTCAACCCAGACACAATCAGTACCTTCGATCTGGTCTTAGAAATGCTGGATGAAACCTGAAATTTTTGTCTATGTATAAATATGATCTAGATTCTGGAAGCTCTTTTCTTCTGCCTAATATCATTTAGATTTTGACTAAGCGACCTCATTGACACAAGGTAATGTGAAGCACGCTCTCGTTCACCATTTATTTTGTCATCATTGTTCTCTAAGTCTTTGCTTTGCTTCCAGGTTGTTGATGTCTTCAGGTTGTCTGATGCTGGTGTTGCTCATTGCAGCAAGTTGCCTTTCTGTGAGTTGCTACTCTTCTATTTGGTACCTATGAACTGAACCATTTCATTACTCTAGCCCAAGATCATTTTTTTCACTCCAGAAAATAAAAAGATTGAATCTTATTTATAAATGATATAAAGACAGCATCTCGCTGCAGCAGATGATCATATCAGACAAAGACGATAGGCTCCTGTTGGAAGCAATAATATCACAATCCTAATGTCATGCAGCCCAATTATCTAGTATCAAAAGACCAAAATCAAAGATAAAATGACTGTTTGTGGTACTTAAAAAGGACTACTGTTCTTAAGCATTATAGTTCAAATTCACATTATATATCTAAATATATTGTAAAACGTAAGGACATGCAGGCTTTTTTGAAAAAACATCATTTCGTAAAGAAAGATGACAAAGGATCAGTTGCAGGTGCAGGTCATTTCATCCCTTCCTCATTTCAAAATTCTGTAAATTGGGAGTTTTGTACCTAAAAATGTCAACAAAAAAAAATGTACTCCATCTTACTGCCACAGTACAAAACACGACTGTTAGCTCAAATAAAATCCTTGGTTCTGCCTCTGATCTGACGCATGAAAAGTTGAGCACATTTTAATATTCCTGGTTTAATCTTGAGGATGTCTGGATATGCAACTCCAATACATAGTCTGTTAATCATAGGACGTTATTCAGAGGTCATGTTTCACAAGAGTCAGCTGATTGTGACAAATATGTTAGTTTGAGAGTCATCAGAGCATTGGCAAGTGGTAAACAGAGAGATGGTCTAAAGGAGACACAGAATGACAAAACCGAGTTAAGAACGGTCCAACTGGAAGGACAGTGAAGAACCGTCACCTTTGGAGAAAATAAATTAATAATGATCAACAATCTCTTAAACATTTAGTGAAATCAAGTCTCAGCGAAACAACAGAAGTCAGGGTTGTGTTTCAAAGTAAAAGTAAAAGTATTTCCACAGGCATCATGTGAAGAGAACTCTGAAGGTTCCCACAGAAAAGCTTCGTAGCCATTAAGAAAACCACTAATCAGGGAGGCTGACTGGAGAAAGAAAAATTGCATTTGGAAGCAAGCATAAAGACTGGACTCTTGCGCTGTAGCGGCCCAGAAGTTAAACACAACCCACATAAGGAGGCCACAGTCCTCAACACGGCCATCACAGGTTCAGATCCCGGTCTGATGACCTTTGCCACATATCTTCCTCTTCTCTGTTTACCCACTTTCCCATCTGACCACTCTGGAATAAAGGCCACTAGGGCCAACAAAGTCTTTAAAAGATCAAAAGATTTGACTGATGCAATCTTTGAGTTGAGATAAGTAATGAAATATTAAACACTCTCCAGTGTTTTGCCGCATCAGGGTAAGAAGAGAGCCAGATAAAGTGGTGTGTCCATCTTCCCCAGTGCTTATTGTACAAGCATGTGGGATCAGTACTATGATCTATGGATGCTATAGTTGATGTCATGAGACTTCCTCGATATACTGGACAACCAAGTTACTACATCAATAAAATTAGTTTTTTCTGATGGCATTCCAAGAAAACAAGACATTTCCAGGATTCATCAGGTTTAACATGTTAAAGAGTGGCTCCGGAGACATCTTTTTTTTTTTTTTTTTGTTCCAACATCACTTTTGCCAAAAAAAAAAAAAAAAGACTTACCTAATTATGTGTCAGTAAGAATATGACCAAAGTCAAATTCCTTATTTGGACCCACAAGCTGTGATCTAAACCTTCAATAATAGAAAGTATTCTCAGAGGTTAAGGTTTTATTAAAGCTGCTGCCGATAATGTTTTTCTCAGTTGTTTGACTTTATTTATTTATTTATTTATTTATTGCTCTTTTATGCAAAGCAAAATTCAGTTATCTTATCTGAGGTGATAGAATAACTCTTTGGATTCAAACCTACGTCAAAGCAAACGCCGGATCTCACTAACAACACAACAAAAAACACGTTCAGATCTAACAGCGGGAATAACGGGACCCTGATCCCCGTTACATGAACGACTCGATCCACGGATTCTTGTTTACAGACTGGCACTGACGATGGGAAGCTGAAAGCGATCAAGTGGGGGAAAGCAGCCACCATCCTGAACTTTTCCATCCTTGACCGACGGAGGATCAAATCCCGGCGCGTGACGGGAAACTCACCGCACGCGGACACATGGAGCCACCGCAGCACATTCAGGAAAGAAATCAGCAGAAACAGGCAGGGGAACATGTTGACCCTCGAGTTTTCAGATCGACTCTCCGGTCGCAGAAAAAGGTGGAGAAAAGCCCGACGGCGGAGTTGAAGTGAAAACGCAAAAAGCTTCGCACTCACGAGACGCAGCGCGAGGAGGGAGGCGCAAAGAAACTTCTGTAGTTTCCCACCGCGGCGTTTCGCTTTAAGAAGCTGAAATTGAAAGTGGAATTGGAGGCCGTGTTTCAGAGGGACACAGATTACGCGTTTTGGGAAATCCCGGTACTGTCAGCAGAGGGGAATGTGTTCATGAGTCTGCTCTTATCGGCCTGATTGGTCTAATCCAATCACAAGTTGTCTGTCCTCCTGAAAGGATAAGAAAGTAGACTAAATTACGTTAGTCCGTTTGTTTTCTATCTTCCCAGAAGGTGGAAAACGTTTTTGTCATGTGGAAAAAATATTTGGATAGAGACCTGACACTGATGAATGCTGGCTCATACTAATACAGTGTAAGTAAAACACTGATGACATTTTCTAATGGCGCAATCAGCGGTGGCTTGAAGTGGATGATATATTTACAGACTCGGTCAGCATTGCCTGGTGGGTCTAAAAACAACATCCATTTCATTCCTACAAGTTTTCTTTTGCTTCTTTGCTTCATCTCCACCCTGTTGGCGTTGTAAGAAGATATGGCCGTGCATGAAAGCAGCTGAAGTTCAAGCAGCTTCAAACATAAAAACACTTCACTGTTTCTGAAGAGCTGATGAACCCACTTCATCAGCAGTGGGTTCAAATTCAAACCATAAACCTCATCATTTGTTTATGGAACATTGCTGGCAATCGAATACAAAAATAAAAAATCAGTTTCCTCACGATTTATTACCATGCCTGACTTCCAAAGCTTGAAAAATAAATGTGCTTGCATTTTCTTGCAGGACTGGTGACCTGGACAAGCCCCTCCTTCTCCTGCTCTCCAACCAATTAAAATGCAAGCAATTATTATGAAGCAGAAAGAAATTGCCCATGTAGCACATATCAAAAACCACCACTGTATTCACATTTTCAGAAGATGTGCAGGATTATGTGAACTCAACCCAAAGTTATAGTGTGATTCCCTGATCAACAGCATAATTAGAGTTTTGCTTTGATTCTTTTATGCATGTTTGAAGAATCCTTGAATCTCCCGTGGCAACCATTCAGCTGTGCAAAATGCCTGGGTGGACATAGCTCCGCCTTTGAGGCACAGCTCCTCCTCTAAGTCACAGTTTCCATGTTTCTGCCACACTCAGCTCCTTCAGACTAGCCAGCAGAAATTAGCAAACACCTTGTTGATCTCCACATTTGCAGAGTTTGTCACAGGAACTATTTCTCAGTGCAATGCTGGTTAAAAACGTTGTTAAAGGGTTAAAAGAGGAGCCATGTTGTGATGATGTCCTGAAGGCGGAGTTTTTAAAAAGACAGTTGCCCAATTTCAACAGATTAATTACAAAGTTACATTTCTTTTAGTTAAATATTTGACATTTTCAGCATTTTTACAACTGAAGCTATCAACTACTAAAAATGTCACTATATGTGCCTGGAAAATACATCGCACCATCTTTTTAAGAAATTGTTGAGTCTCAAACCAAACATGTCTGAAAGTTCTCCATGTTTTTATGTTCAAGAAACTTTAAAGGAAGTCATTTCTGAATTGCAATATAACTAAACTTCCCTCTGTGTGTTTCCTAACAGTCCTTCCTCTGTTTATCAAAACGAAGTGCTGTCCTCATTTTTTAATTTTTTTATTTTTTTGTCTGCTAAACACCACCTTTACTTGTGTGCCTATTTGTCTTTGAGGCCACTCCAAATGATGCTTCCTGAAAACGCTCCACTTTATCGCTAGGTCACCTTTACTGATGTTTGTTTCTACAAAAAGGTCAGGGTTATTTCAGCTCAGAAGCAGAAATACCCTTCTTAAGTCAAGGTTAGTAAGTGACTGAATATAAAGAGTTATTTTTGATTTGACTGCGTAATTCTCACCAGCTGAAGGTGTGAATATCGCCGCGATGCGAGGAGCAACATGAATAGAAATAACTGAAGCGCATTCTGAGTCATTTGAAAATGTGTCGTGCAGCATTTTCACAACAGCTCAAAGAAATAATGCAGACATTGCGTGAAGATGCTGTACAGTAAAGAAAGTCGGAGTGGAAAAACAACAGCCTTGATAGAAAGGACGAGTCATCTGGCAGTCAGAACTGTATAAACCTTACTGTGCTTTGAGCTCCATGTTACTGAAGCTAAATGCTGAGAACAGAAATCTTTAGCTATTGAACAGTAATCTGATCAGCTTTTGTTTAGATGCTTTACAGCAAATAGTTATATGACTACAAGGGAGAAGCGTGCATTATTATATATTCAGGTTCATGTTGATGAATGGCAATTATTGAATAAAAGTCAAACTTAGGCTTTACATGGGGGGAGGGGATGTTTGGTTGCATACATAAAACTGAACTTCCTTTTATCACTTCTGCATTATGTTATGGGAAATTTTAGCTGCAGCATGGACCACTCACATACTGTGACTTTTTATGCCGAATGCTTTACAAAAAATAACAATCTAGAAAGAATATTTTATTTACAGAAGAAGATTAGGGAAACTGGAAAATAATAAAAATTACGACGACTTTTGATCCCAGAAGATTAAACTCTGAATTTGGAGAAAAATGAGCCTGAATTTTCTTTTTTCTTCCAGTGGGCCTAATCTATGACATATTTATACTAAATTATTATAAACAATGATCCCAGGAGGAGGTATACCACATAAATGTCAGCCAGCAGACGATTTAAGACGTGGTATTTTGTCACTTTTCACGCCCAAGCACATTCTGTCCATAAGCAGAGACTCGTCTCTGAGCAGCTGTGGCTGTGCATGTGACGCTGCGGTCAAACACCAGAACAACAGCTTCAAGCAGTTTGTTGATTGCACCTAATATGTAATAATTTTCATTATTTAAGCAGTCTAAGTAAGAACGGTTCGTAACACAAACCACAGAGTGTGGTCGGCTAAAGATGTGATACTATTTAATTATTGCTGCCTGCACGGCCATTAAAGTCTTAATCTGTGGCTATCTTTAGATTTTGTTGGAAGAAAAAAAAAACTGACTTTAAAGCAAGTTTATTTATTTATATCGGCCTTTATTTGCTAGCAAAATGGGTAATTAGAGGAGGGGGAAGACGTGAGGCAAAGTCCAGCAGGCCGGGAATCGAACCTGCAACAACCACATTGAGGATTAAGGCCTCCATATGTGGGTTTTGATTAACTTCTGCGCCACCAAAGCACATCCTGAAGCAGATTTAGACATTGTGTGAAGATGCTGTACAGTAAAGAAAGTCGTCAATATAGCAACACATAAAACTAGTTGCATTCTGACCCGAAGCCATGTTGGTTCTGAACTCTCTCCAGGATGTTAACACTCATCAGTTTTCTACATATTTTCTATTGAATGTTACAGATTATCACACTTCTTATGAATAATGATAATTGTATTAGGTAAATAAAACCTTACATTCGAGGTTGCAGACTGTTTTAATTCAGCATTTCAAACTTTTTTTAAGTTGGAAAACAATGTATGTGTATATATTTTTCTTGCTTTGCAAATACGTAACACTTTGTGTTGGTCTGTGGTTCCCAAAGTGTGGAGCGCGCGAAGCGTTATGAATGAATGAGACAAACAACAAACAAAACAACAGTCACACAAAAGTGTTTCTCTGTGAAGATGGTGTGTGGTTTGTTTTGTTGCAGCCAGAAGTATGAAATAAACTTCAGTGTAGTTTGAAAATTAAATATGTGTCTAGGTTAATGTCTGGTTGAACAATGTGTGTACCCAGTTGATTTATTTATTTATTTATTTATTTATTTATTTATTTATTTATTTATTTTTGGCAGGGATTTTATTGCAATACAGAGCGGGGCCCAGAAAATCTTTGGGACCCACTGCTCTAGCTCATGAAATCCCATTTCCTGATAATTTTCAGACGTATGCATGCTTTTGCAAGCTGTTGTTGTAGAATACTGGAGCTGCTGTGGCTTAGTGGTCTGAGTTTGGCGTGCCTCCCAGCAGCAGGAATGCTCCATGTGAAGCACAGAGGCTCGAACGTAAACAACTTCACAGGACAAGCTTCTCTGTCACTTCCCCTCATGTCCAAATTTAGTCATGTCTGCCACTGGAGAAAAACTGGCTGAGCGAATGACCTCGTTCACTCATGACATGTTAGTGGTTCTATCCTCTTTTCATCTACTCAGGACAACATGAGGCCAAAAAGCTTCTTGGTATTAACTACTGTTTGAGTTATTGAGAACAAATTCTTATTTCCAATAAGAATCTTGCAGGAAGGGAAGATCAAGCAGCTGACCTTACAGTAAATAAACATGATAGCATATGTGTTTCCACTAATCATAAAATCATAAAACACAGAATTTTGGGGTGGATAAAAAGCAACACGCTTTTTGATAAAAAGTTTTTCCGCCAGACTCAGGTGGTTTTTTGGCTTTTATCAAAATTAGTATATTTATTAAACTACAACGGAAAGACTTTGTTTTCGCGTTTTAAATGGTGTCGTCAACAAGAAGATGCTACTGACGAAGACGAAGAAGACGACAGGAAGTAGTCGGAGGACGACGGCGCCGCTGGTTTTTAATGAATCATCGAGTGAACAAATTTATTCACGTAATTTTAATTGCAACCACAACTATTTTTTTAAAATATTGTTTCATAAAACATCAAGACAAAACAAAACTGAAGCATTAATTGTTTTGCTAAAACATGTGTAGGTTTCAGCCTGCATATTTGGAATACCTTTAACCCTCTCAGGCTCAAATTACTTGCAAAGACTTGCTAAGTAGCATTGATCTGTTGCAAATCTGCAACATCTGCCTGGAGAGGGTTAAAAAGTCCTTTTGTTCGTGGGTTGCTCAACTTTACAAGTTGCAGAAATTGCCGAAAGGCTGCGCTCATTTCCAGCTGAGAAATAATGACGTTACCTCTGAGCTGCTTTATCTGTTCTTTTCAGCTTCTGTCTGTCTAATCTGAGAAATGCTGGGAAGCAAAGAAGTTAACCAGAAAGTTTTCTGTGTAAGAGCAACTCCCTCTTTTCTGGATAATGAGTTAATCTCCTGTCTGTTTTATTGAGACAAGTTCATTTCACAGTTGTTTTCTTGAAATAAGTTCATTTCCCATTTTCTTGATAGGTTTCTTGAGATAATAGATTAATTTCCTTTTATTTTTCTTGACAATGAGTTCATGGGAAAACATCAGAAAATGATATCTTGAGAAAATCATTTGGAAAAAATAAATGTGGAAAATGTTCGACTCGACTTCTGAGCATATGTGCGTTGAAAACAATAGTGAAACGGTGATCTCAGGCATTAGTGAACAACAACATTCAGTGATACAATAAACCAGATACACCCTCATGGTTTCCTTATGGGAAGTGATAGAGGAAGCTTTGGATTAATGTGAGCTCCTTTACTAAAGCCAGAGTCCTGGCAGTCTGCTGGCCCTCAGCAGACAGGAGCGTCTTAACAAAATGCTAAGATGTGAAAACGACCTCAATGCCTTCAAGAAACCAACTGGTGCTGGTCGTCAGTCTTGGGGCTCTACATTGATTTTGTCAGTTGAAAGAATTGATTTTTCAGAAAATTCGCCTAATAGTCCGACAGAAACGCCTTCATAGAACAAAAGGATCCCCAAAGCTGTGTCTCACACTCTGTTGACCTCAGCAGCAAGCTAAGTGCTATCAGAAAAGTTTTGACAACGGAAAAGACCTCTTTCAACTCCTCCAAGTGAAAAACTGTTGCACTGCCATTCACAAACAACCAATCAGAGCCAGAGGGAGGTTCTGAGCGCTGTCAATCAACATCCTGTATGCTCCTCAATGCGCTAATGGTGGAAAAGCAACTTATTGTTACAGAAAATACATTTATCTGCCATCATTGGTGGCCATGCTAACTAGCCTTAGCTTTCACGGCAGGCTATGCTGTGGGGAACCAGCTGTAGCTTAGCACAGAGCAAGTGGGAGGGGCTGAGCATGAGAGTGATTGGCAG
Organism: Poeciliopsis prolifica; assembly: GCF_027474105.1. Taxonomy (NCBI): domain Eukaryota; kingdom Metazoa; phylum Chordata; class Actinopteri; order Cyprinodontiformes; family Poeciliidae; genus Poeciliopsis; species Poeciliopsis prolifica. The sequence continues at coordinate 1,091,347 of NW_026562420.1, read as the reverse complement.
CGCTTAGACCCGCCTCCTGGCTCTGATGTTCTTTCTGATTGAGTGGTGTATTTCTGCACTTTGTACTGGGAGCATTGGGAGAAGGCAGAGGAGCTCCTTTTTTCAGATTATCTGTCTTATATTATTCTATCATAAAATAATTTTTAAAACAAAACAAACAATTTTTTATAATAGTTACAAACTGCGGCTTTCAGGGTAAAATGTGTTTCAAACTTTAATAAAAAAATGTTATACAGAAGAAAAGTCCAAAAATCCCTTCACATAAATGAAACTGACAACTTCCTCCTTTTGCATGGGTCAAAGGTCAAAACTGCTTAATTATATCCATTTTTTTAGAGAGTGACTGTTTGTTCCTCCTTTTTATAACCATAATCTACTTTAAATCTCTCTGACAAACAGTCTCACATTTGTCTCTAGAACAAAACGTAAATTGTGTTATTGACACAATCCAACACACTGTAAAGAAAGACATTTTAGGAACTGAACTAATGAATATATTAGGCATCCAGTTCCACTCAGGGTTTCCCCGACAAAATCCCCTTTCCGCTCTGAGCAAGCACTTTGACGTGGGGTTGTTTAGAAATAGTTCCATTTCTGTAAAACAAAATCTGAAGTGAAAGCTCCAGTGAATTTATTCAGGATAATTGTAACGTCATTAAGATTTCAGAGAAAAGTGACCAGAATCTAAGCTGAACCAGCGGACGTCGCTAATTATATAAAAATTACAAATGTTCTTGTTCATTTATTTGTTTGTTTTAATTGTTTTACAACATTTCTCTGACCAAACATAACATTTTCATAACTGATAGTTCAAAATCTACATCATCTAGTCATTTGTGAACGTCGTCGCTGCAGTTTCTCACTCCTTCCAACAAAATGCAAATCCTTTTGGACAAGCATCAGTAGCTTCCATTCATTTCTCAGGAGCAGGAGTTTCTTAAAGAGACAGAAGCCCAATTTCAAGGCATTAAATCACACTGTCAAATTTGACATATAAAGTAACATAGTTACTTGATGGTGCTATAAAATGGAACTAGGCTGCTGGAAAATAAATAACCCTGTTTCTTTCATAATGTCAAATATGTCAAAAGTTCACTAATATTAAAGGCAATAAAAAAAAAAAACGGTATGTCCCAACCACCATTGTTTAACAGATTAAAAACAAGTTACGTAAGCTTGCAACTCATGATTTATTTTTTGGACCGTGCCGTTGAGACTCCTGATTTATTTAAAACGCAATTTCATCATACAGTCTTGTGACACATACGAAATATCTGTTTCAATGAAACTATAAGTCATTGTGGGTTAAGAAGTTCATTAAAAGTCACCACTGGACGCTCGCTGATGTGTTGGGAAATTATTGAACACTAGTGTGCAACTGTTGTCAATTTGGTGTCATCGTAAAATTGAAGGAAAGACACAAAGATGGCAGAAGCTCACAGGAAAAGCCAAACATCCGTCTTTTTCACCAGGCTGTCGGAACAAAAGTTTTCTTCTAAGTTGTTCCTTTGTCTCAGTTCTTGTGAGTTCTGTTTATTTTATATGTATAAATAAATGTTGCACATTCCCATCGATTCTTTCCTGCCTTTATCTGGGTCTACCCAAACTACAAACTACAAACACTGAATCTCATCGTCTTTCTGTCGTTAGTAATGGCACAGAAATTAAAAATACAGATTTTTTTCTTGTCTAATTTCTCAAAGACTTTTCACTTTGTGATCATTAACCTGAAGTTGCATCAGCTCCTCTGATAATATTCACACAGCACAGAAGGTGCAAATGCTGTGTGACTTCACACAAAGATGTCAACGATAATAGAAAACCATTCAGAACCTTCAAATAACAGAAATCCTTTTTTACAAAGGCTGTAATCAAAGCAAACGATCAGCAGGCTGCCGGCTTGAATCGGTTCTGTTCACAACAACAACAGACTCAACGATTCGGAGAGTTTTTGCAGCTGCCGACAGGAAACAATGCAGATCACTGTCACATTTTTCTCTACAACTAGTTTTACATTGAGCACAGCACAAGATGATATAACACAGATTAACTGATACCAGCATTGAAATATGGACGGCTGGTTTGTTGTTTTCTCCGTACGAGGAAGTCGAAGCGAACAGAGGGGGGAAAGGTACGGACTTTTCACACAAAGGGCAAAAGTTCAAAACTAAACCACAGTGAGCAACGACTGCTGGTCATTAGTCATTGCCCGTTTGTAACTCCGAACTTAGAAACGAGCAGAAAATATATCAAAACGTATCAAAGTGATTTCCAGGAAAATGTCTGATCGATACTCTTCCATCAGGGCATCACGCTTGTTTGCTACAACTGACCACTGACCGCATACTTGCGCAAACTAAAAATTATTTTCAAATTGTATTTGTGAAAACAGTTAGAAAAAAACAATCCCACTCATTAAACAAGTTTAGAAGAAAAAAAAACTCACGTTACTTGATAATATAGATTTTGCGTTAAGATGAGGGTGTTTTTTCACAATTAACATATTTTGCAAAACTGTGATTTTCATTTCATGACATCACTGCAGTTGCGAAATTTTGCATTCATTCGTAATGGAAACACAGCTATTGATTTTATTTTTTTTAAAAACTCTGAAGGGAGGGCTAAACAGAAAAGAGCATAAGAAACCACCCCGAACTTTACATACTGTATTTACTGACATGTCATAGAATGTTGTAGATCATTCAGTCAACACAAAACGGACAGATATTTTCAAGACAGAAGTTTTAAGGTGGCGAAAATGAATCGGAAGTCATTTTGAATCCTGCGTCTAAGTCAGAAGGTGAGACGTTTCCCACCACTGACACATAATACCAATATACAGTCCAAGTTAAATTGTACAGAGATTCTAAGATATTCATTACAATGTTCTTAGTTGACATGGAAAACATTAGCAACAAGGAAATGAGCTAAATAGGAACATAAGTTTGAACCAAACACAGCAGAAAACAGCAGGCTGACTCAGTGTCATCCTGCAGCCTCAGCGCTTCCCTCTGTGACACACTGTGTCCTAACGGTGAGTGTCCTGCTCTTGGTTCTCTCCCATTTCTACGGTGTTTTGTGACGGATGTAGACTGCAGCGGCAACGACGATCCCAAGCAGAACCACAGCAACTACTGTGCCACGTATTATCTGCGCGTTGGTGTTTTCTGCAGAAAAGAAGAGAAAAAAGGAACAAAGATGATTCAAAAGTACCATCAACGTAAAAATAGTCAAGAGGAAATAATTGTAATCCGTGGCAGCCTGAGTGTAAAACATGGAACCTCCAGATTCCAGATACAAAGAGTTCCTGTAACTTTCTCACAACACTGAAACCATCTACTAACAAAGATTGCTGTGTTGCACTGCGTCCAAACAGAGAGCGTCTTTTGGTCGGTATTCTCCCATCTTGTGCCGTTTGTAATAAAAACTGTAGATGACTCCTGCGATGATCAATATCACAGCTGCAGCAATTACTACGGCACCTATTATGTACGGAATGAAGTTTTCTGCCGAAAAGTAGGGAAAAAGGGAACAGAGATGATTCAAAATACCCAAACAGTTGAACTTCCTTCTTGGGGTGACGTGAGTTCAAGCTAGATAATAATACTGGAAGAAGTACTACGACTCATTTCTCTGAATGTTAAAAACTTTAAAAACTAACCCTGAGGAAGCTCACCTTGGACTGTTACGTCAAATGTAACACTGACAGAGTTCACGGTGTTGCTGACGGTGCAGATGTATTGCCCTCCATCCTGAGAATCAACTGAGTAGATTCTCAGATCGTTCTCACTGCTGTGGCCTTTGTTGGACGGCAGCGTCCAGTTGTACTGAGGTTTGGGGTTTCCTTCACCCAAGCAGCTCAAATGGAGAGTTTCTCCTCTGATGATGCTGATTGGAGCTGGATCAGCCGGAACCTTCAGCTCAGGTCCATCTGCGTTTTTACAACAAAGATGGGAACAAAATGGAATCATTCAATCATCCAAAACGTGGAAAAAACACCAAGATTTACTATTGGATAAACATTTACACTTGATGTTACACATTTCAAGGGACATCTAAACAAAATCTTACTTAGAAACTTATGCAATGTTTATTCAATATCCACTGTAGCTGGAATGTATTTTTGAACACAGCATAGGCTGAGTTTCCATTATTAATGTGCACAAAATGTTGACCATATCTTACTAATGTTGGGGGAAAAAAACATATTTTTGTAATTGTGTATATGTATATAGTATTTGTGTCTGTCTCTGAACTTACAATAAACTGTAGCAGTGAGATTGTCTGATTTCACCACTAGAGGGGGCTGTGGCCCTTCAGCTCCCAGGTCCAGCTTGGCTTCACACCAGAACTGGACTCCATTGTCTTCTTTGATGGTCTTGTAGCTCAAAGAAAATATCTCATTAACTGGTCCCTTCTTGGTATTGTTGCTTCTCATTTCACCTACAGACGTCTGACCTCTGTAAAAGGTCACAATGAGGTTTTTAGCCGGAGCAACTTTCAGAACATCACACTGGAGGGTGACCTCTGAACTCTCGGTCAGAGGTCCAGAGGGGTTAAAGCTGAAGGACACACTTTCTGGAGGTTCTGGACAGGAGAGAATAACAAAATAAAAACAATAAGAGCAACACCTGTTAGGAACACCAAGCAATAACATTAATGTCTAAAACATTTAAACATAAAAATATGTATTATGGTGAAAAACTCTAAATGCTTTGGCCACATTAATTAACTTACTGTAGATGGTAATATTCAGGTTGGTGCAACACTGATCATTCTCATTAGTATAGTAGCATTTTGGAGTCAAATCCCACACAGTCATTTGTTCCACTGTCCAGGTCACTGTGTTTCCATTTATGACTGAAGTTCCAAGAGAAGCTTCCATATTAATAACACTTTCATCTGAAGGAAGACAGGCCTGCTGACAGGCTACACATGTAGCAGAGGTTGGATCACCGAACTTCACCACCAGGCTGGATGGAGTTATCACAGGTTTATCTGGACAGCTGTAATCTGATAAACACAGTAAATATTGAATATAAAATCCGCCATATGCCAACATGAAACAATTCCAGATATGATCATTCGCAGTACATCTCAGTTTTTGCTTCAAGTCTCAGTGAGATACTTTGCAGGTTTGAGCATGCTTTTCATTATTGGCTGAAAATATCTATTCTTATAAACTTCAAGCATTTGTTTAAATACATAATTACAGATCTAATTAAACTGCAAGGCCATTTTACCTGATGCCAAAGAGAAAGATAACAGAGATAAGCTATAAATACTGCAAGTTGCTTTAAAACTGCTGAGATTAAAGGACAGACATAAAAAAACATATTTTACATTTAAGGTTCTACTTTGAAATAAATTTAGATTTGAGTACCTTGATGGCTTGATTTATGTGTTTTTGCAGTTGTTACAAATCCAAAAAACGGTTTACATTTCACAAACTGTAATCTGTCAGTATGAAATAATTCTGCAGTTTTCAGCTTTTGAAACGAGATGCATCTTATAAGAAGCATCTCAACACCCGTCTCCTAGGTATTGCTTTCAATTGATGTAAAAAGTTCATCAGATGAAATATTGTAGTATCTTGTCTTCATAACTCTTCTCTGTGTTCACTGTGCTACATCACAACTGAAGACTTGATTTTTATTTTCATGCCCAGCTGCTTTGAGTCGGGGAATTTCCTTTTGGGGATGAGAAAAGTTTTTTACTCTTTTCTGAAACTGTTCCACGTTACAGACTGAAATTCCACCGCTTCAGTCTGTGCTGATCAGTTAGCAACCCGTGAAATGAAATGACACCATTCGGTTTTGTCCAAAAAATAAAGAAGTAAGAAAAAAAACTCACCACAGCCCAACACATGGAAGCCACACAGAGACTTCAGCAAAGAAATCGTCAAAAATAATCAAGAGGAAAACATTTTCTTAGGTTTTAAACCAAGAAAACAAATGATTTCGACACAAAAGTGGATTTAGCATGGTTTATTGATCACTGTCAATTTTAAGCCCGTCCGTTGGGATCATGTGGAGACGGCCCGGTTGATGATGTCACGGCTCTGTGAAGTTATAACATTTGAGGAACATGAAGGAAAATGTAGATGGATTTTAGGACAACCCTTTGAGATACACTCAAGACATTAAAGAGAGAAAAAAAGAAAAAGAAATGAGTCCAGACATCATGAAGAAAGTTGTGACGTTTTCCTGATTCAAGTGCATCAGTTTCTAAAAACAGCGTGGCGGTCAACACCAATCTCATCCTCAGGTTCTGTGTCACACATGTCACGTGTTCTGGCGTGACAACACGTCAACCCCAAAACAAAACACTTTGTAAAGGCATCGGCTGAAACTGTTGTGATCTGACATTCTTTCAGTGAGGAAGAATTTATGGCTCTGAAAGCAACAGAAATGACAACAACGAAGCTCCATTCCAGCTGTGGCAGCATCATGGAGGACATGATGCTGCCGTCGTTTTCTCCAAACGAGCTACTGCTGCCGTGAGCTCTTCAACGTTAAAATGGTTCCTGGTTCATTGTTTTTGCTTTCAGGAGGAAAGATTGCTGCAACTGGCAGACTTGAGAGTTTATTCTTGGACAACCAGGCAGCTCAAACTGCTTTACATCAGAAAAGCACAAAAAGATGAAAACTCTTTACTTACTGCAGCTGCTCACGCAGCAGAGGAAAGTGGTGAAGGAAGCCGCCAGCAGAACAAAACTGGAAAGCATCTTTATTTTATTTTTTTCTCCGGGCAATTTGTGAAAAATATTCACAAATATTCAGGTCTGGAAAGGAAATCTTCTCTAAGAGGCAGAAACCAAACGTTGATGTTTCACTCCGATTTTAAACTTGGATCGTCCTGGGTGACACAATGTCAGCAACTCGGCTTGTTTCCTTAGCACACATCCGACCTCTGACCTTTTACCAAGATGTGAATGTGGCCAGGATGTGAAAGTGAAAGTGTTGCTCGTTGAGATCATCTCCGAATGCAAAGTTGTTCATTTATAAACGTTATTTAAAAATTTGGTGTTATCCATGAAAAAAAAGAAAAGAAAAAAAAAAAGGTACATTTCCTGTTTTTGCTTAACGGTCTCAGTCTGTAAGTAAAAGTGATTGCAGTAATAGATAGCAGCAGACCCCAGAGACAGATGTTCACATCCACTTCCTGGGGATGTTTATGAGGAAACTGTCATTTTCAATATGAAACCAAATTGTTTCAGCCTGGTCACAGCCTGCTTCCTGAAGCAGACATGAAGGGAGAAACAAAGCGAACAGAAGGAACGTGCAGCACTTTGCATCGACAGAAAGAAATCTCAGAAGCGTCTTGTAGTTTAGTACAAATGTCAAGGAATGAGGTCAGCAGAAAGGAGATATTTAGAGACTTAGTTAAAATCTTAGTGGTTTTTTTTTTTTTGGTTTTTGTTTTCAATAGAACTGAAATTGGCCTCCTGATCCACTGGTGCATTTACAAATATAGGAAACTTGTATAAAAGTGCAACATTTCTTGTCAGTCATCTCAAAAAGTGGAGATAAAATATTTCATTTAGAATCATGACACATACATTTCAAGCCTTTGTTTCTTGTTATTTTAATAATTATGTCTCATTGATCATCAAGACTCAAAATTCAGATTAAGAAAAGTAGAAAGAGAGAGAGAGAGAGAGAGAGACAGAGACAGAGACTCCTTAGGTCATAGGTGTCAAACTCTGGCCCGCGGGCCAAATTTGGCCCGCAGTGTAATTATATTTGGCCCGCGAGGCAATTTCAAATTAATATTAGACATTTACGTCAGAAAGGAGGCATTAAATGTTTATTTGAATTTTATTTAATATATTTAATATTTTATTTCATATATTAAATATATTTTATTTAATATAATATGTTTTATTATTATTAGTAACTCAATTTTGCACACCTGCACTTTTAAGTTAGATAAGCTTTGCTTGTTCAATATTTATTGTTATTTTAGAACTTGTTTGGGTCCATATTAAACAATTCATTTGTTGAACCTTGGCCCGCGACTTTGTTCAATTTAAAGTTTTGGCCCACTGTGTATTTGAGTTTGACACCCCTGCTTTAGGTGATGTTATAAAAACTAGCGAGTTTGATGTATTAGAAGTGGTAGAAAAGTGCTATTTTACATATTAATAGTTTAAAATAATAGAAACCATTCAACAGGATAGAAATGCAGGACATATCAACACAATTAGGAGAAATGTTAAAAAAGAGCCGAGCCAAATAAAATGTAACTATACATGGAAATATCTTCAGACACGTCACACCCTGAAAGTCAGAACTGCCGATTTTACCGACTTCAGTTCATCGGTGCATCTTAATGACCTCGGACTCAAACAGAAGCAGAAACTACAAGCGTCAAGCAGAGGATGAGCCTGCAGAGGTTCCAACTGGGAGCATCATCGGTCGTCCCCCAATCCGCTGGGAAGCAAAAATGAAGAGCTGATTAGCTATTCATTATCACTGTCATAGAAAAGTTATATTAAACTATTATTTGCATTTCTCAGTTTAGACAATGAGGATCTAAATAATAATAACGATAATAACAATAATAATAATAATAATAATAATTCTGTATTCGCTACACTGCTTTGAGACACTTCTTTACTTTTCCCACATATTGTGACAGTTTGGAGAGAATGCTAATCTGCTCATTAGCATTTTCACAATTGCATGGATGCACCAAAAGATGGAGCTGAAGACAGAGAGAGAGAGATAAAGAGAGAGAGAGAGAAAGAGAGACCTAAAATGAGCAGAAAGGAAATAGGAAGAGGGGTGTCATTCCAAAGCAACATCTCAATCTTAATCTTGGATTTTGTCTGGAATTCGTGTTGATGGCAACAATACAACCAGAAATAAAATTCTGATGTATTTTATTGTTGCATTTGATTTTCCATGTTTTCATATTTATCTAAAATATCCGAGTTAGAACAGAATCTCCCAAAAAAAATGCAGCTCATACATTTTTAAGTTAATATTTATTTATATTTATCGTTTATTTTACATACGACTTTGAATTATTTCAAACACCTTAGGTTTACTCTGTCATTTTCTGGCTGATGTAAATACTTATTGCATAATTAAAACTCGAAAACATGTTTAATATGTCTGCAGAGTTTATTAAAATGCATTTTTTATCTAGATAAAGATTTTAATAAAGAAAACTTCTAGTTGTCTTATTATGAAATCACTCGATTCTTGTTGAATCACACAGTGAAGTGACTGAGGGTGACTAGATGATGCGTTCTGTCTTAAAATGTCACAAAAGCTGAATTGAGGTGATTCATTTCTTACCTTGTGTTTCGTTCCGGTGAACTGAGAGATTGGCCTTCTTTGATTTCACCACTAGAGGGGGCTGTGGCCCTTCAGCTCCCAGGTTCAGCTTGGCTTCACACCAGAACTGGACTCCATTGTCTTCTTTGCTGGTCTTGTAGCTCAAAGAAAATGTCCCATTAACTGGTCCCTTCTTGGTATTGCTGCTTCTCATTTCACCTACAGACGTCTGACCTCTGTAAAAGGTCACAATGAGGTTTTTAACAGGAGCGACTTTCAGAACATCACACTGCAGGGTGACCTCTGAACCCTCGGTCAGAGGTCCAGAGGGGTTAAAGCTGAAGGACACACTTTCTGGAGGTTCTGGGGAGAAGACAAGAACAAAAATAGAAAGAACAGTAATGATTAATAACAGCAAACAACAACATTCATGTTGAAAACGCTGGACATAAAAAAATGTCAATGGTAACAACAATGGATAAAAATCACTCTAAAATGTTCTGGTCACATTAATTAACTTACTGTAGACGATAACGTTCAGGTTGGTGCAACACTGATCATTCTCATTAGTATAGTAGCATTTTGGAGTCAAATCCCACACAGTCATTTGTTCCACTGTCCAGGTCACTGTGTTTCCATTTATGACTGAAGTTCCAAGAGAAGTTTCCATATTAATAACACTTTCATTTGAAGGAAGACAGGCCTGCTGACAGGCTACACATGTAGCAGAGGTTGGATCACCGAACTTCACCACCAGGCTGGATGGAGTTATCACAGGTTTGTCTGGACACCGTAAATCTGAGAAACACAGTGCATGTAGATTATGCATCCCAGATGTTTTGCATCTGCATGTCACCACTAGGACATGCAGATGCATGTCCTAGTGGTGCTTTTGTGCTTTTATGTCGCAAGACTTAAAAGCAGAAATGGATTCAGTAGATCTTTTTAAAAAAACACACACACACACACACACACACACATACACACACAAAAGCAGTTGATGTAATCTCTTTAGATTTTATTATTCTGGACTGTTTCACGTTTGTCTTTCATGCATGCATTTTGTTCGTTCTCAGTCTGTAATCTATAATCTGTTTTGAAGAACCTTGTGGTTTTTATTTTTAAAAGTGCTGAATATAGAACTTAATGTTGCTTTTAATATTACAAATATTTGAGTCAAAAGCAACCAGCAGTTGCACCATCAAAGCATCTCAGTAACTACAACCTTTTTATATAATCTTATCTTCTTTTCATTTTAAATTATTATTTATTTTATTATGTCATTAAAGGCACACTTGTGTTTCAGTGTGCGCTCCGGTAGCCAAGCGATGGTATTTAATTGCCAATTTTACTTCTGTTTCTTTGAGCAATGACAATAAAAGTCCATTTATTGATCAGTTCTAACTAAATTCATAAAACGAGCCAAAAAACGGCATATACATTTTTTTTCTTTTTTGACCGATTAACAAAAACAGTAAGGAATCTAGAAATTAAGTTCTAAAATAGCAAGAATAATTTGTCTATTACAAAGCTGATCATTTTAAATGGAAATGAGAAGGACAAAGATGAACTGCTGATCTGATGCAATTTTTGTTTAAGCAGTAACAAATCAGTGAGTTTATACATGATCTCTCTCTCTCTTACAAAAAACAGACCAAGGAGAATAAGAACAGTTCAAAAACTATACTTACTACAGCTGCTCACACAGGTGAAGGAGCAAACCAGTAACAGAATCAAACTGGAAACCATTATTCCCAAACAGCCAGTGAACTTCATCTGGAAAAGAAAAATTTCTCTGCAGGGCAGAAGCTAAATACTCCCCTTTCCTTCTCCCTTTTTTTTTTTTTTATGCTTGTTGTGAGTGAAACAATGTTGACACTTCGCCCCGTTTCCTCAGCGGACGTCCTGCCTCTGCTCTAAACACATCAACCATCTGCAAAAGTGAAGCAAATTACGCCAAGTCTGTTTGAAACGTCCACTGCACCCCTAAAAAAATAAAGATTTTCCCCGTTTTTTGTGGGAATTTGCCAAAAACTTAACAGGTTGTGGCTAAAAAATAAATAAAAATAAAAAATCCTCCACAGATTTTCAGTTTCCTAAGACATAGTAGTAGACAATAATAATCTGAGTGAATACAAAATGCCCTTTTCAAGGGGTCATTTATTTTTAGAACAGCTGTCAGCAAGCTGTGGGGAAACAGGAAGAGTCTCTTCAAGACTTTAAAACATATTTGACCCATTAAGAGTTTAAATGCACACGACAGCCCACCTATTGGACTTGAGTCCAGACCTCAGAGTAACACTGGACCATATTAAGTCAATCTGTGCTCAAAAACAAAAAAAGAAAAGCAGACTGAAGCTCAAGCAGAATCTGGAGCAGTTCATCAATTTACTTCCCGAATATTTTATCCGTTTCCTGAGAATCCTCCCGTAGCTACTGTGCTGTGCCTGAAGCCATAAACCATTTCCTTAAGCACGTTTGAACCCTTCAAGATTTACAGAGACAACAAGAGAAAGTTGCACGTAAACAGTGTGCAGTTCCTGTCCGAGCAGCAAGAACAGAGGAGGGAGGAGACTGACCTAAGGTTATAGAAAAGGAGGTAGGACACATACGCTGCAAAAAAGGAAGGAGGAATCAAAGGAGAAAGCAAGAACATCTTTAGAAAAAAATGTTTTATTTAGACTTTAAACTTATAGATTAAGCACTAAGAGAGAATATTGATACAACTAAATTTATACAACTGAACAAAATGCTGGCATTTAACCATATCTTTACAGAGAAAAAATATTCGCAAAAATTAGTTTTACAACTTTTTACTCAACACAAAAGAGCAAACGTAAAAAAAAAAAAAAAACCGTGACAGTCCTCCTGGGCTGTGCGAGTCGAGGAGGCCCAGCAGCTTCACGGCAGGTTGTTGTTCCAGTGTCGCTCGTTGGGCAGCACCCTGCAGAGCCGCAGGCAGCAGCTGATGGTGGGCTCATAAAACACTGTGTCCGGTTCCTCTGTCGCCACAGTGCTCCCCCTGCTGGCCGGCGCAGAACTCCTGAACAGCGAAGGTTTAGGGTCTTTAACTAAAGTTCTCTTCGTTACGCATCCCAATTCTAGAAGTGCCTGGTGGGAAAACAAAGAACCAGATTTTAGTTGTCAAAAATTAGAGGCTCAGTGGTGCGAGTTTCATACGATTCTTGCCAAATAAAAAAATCTTCAGTTTTAATTACAGGTTCATTCTTCTCCTCTTTTGCCATGTTCAACTTCAGACTTTGATGCATTTTCTTTTCTTTCTTCATGTGATAAAACTAAAACAAACTGCAGACTTATAAAGCAGAAGGAAACTGTAATATGGTATGTCTTACAAAAAAAAAAAATGGTGAAAGGTGCATCCAGCCTCTCAACATTTGCTTCAGGTCAGTCTGGGTAGGCACCAGTTTTGCTTTAATTATCTTAAAATCAGATTACATGGAAAACATCTGTTTAAATCAAACATACTGATTACTCTCAGTTGTAAGCCACACCAAAAGCTGTAAACAAACTGTTTTCTGTCCCCTTGCATAACTAATGATTTGTGTTACTTCTAACAGCTTCAGTTTTTTGAGTGATATTTCCTAATAAGGAGTTGTTATTCTGCAGCTCCAGATGCAGAAGCTGGAACCAAACCATCTCTGATTGGGTTCTCCTGACCAGCGCAGAAATGTCCACACATTCCAGGCAAACAGCAGAGACGTGCCACGATATTATTATACAGAGCATACTCACTTAATGAACATAAGCTTCATTAAGTGAAGCTTATGTTCAATTAATGACCAACTGTTATGAAAAAAGTAGCTTTATTTCAATGAATCAATCAATTTGATCTGTAAAGCACTGAACTTTTGTCGAACCCTCACAATCTGCAAGTACAAATACCAGAGTTGTGAAGTAAACTGAAGCTGGTGGGATACTCCCTTTTGCTCCCGTCTCTGTAAGAGGACTGGTGGATATCAAAAGAGATGCTTTTCCTCACTTCCCTGGACTGGCCAGGGGAGTCGTTGCTCAGATTCGTTGCTTCATTTCTTAATAAAATAATAACAAAAATGCATTTTGATTCGTTTTTGATTGACTCAGTGTTTCACCTTCGGTGAGACTTATTTATCTCCTTAACACCAACATATTGTAATAAAAGACTAACTATAATTCCACACTTTTCCCCGCTGGGATTAATAAATAACTATTCTATTCTTCAAACCTTTCAGGAAACCATCCATTGTTGCAAAAGCACAGTTTGGTCTCGTGTGTCAATCTCTTATTTTTATCAACAGCAGTTTATATTTAAACTGTAAAATTAAAGGCTTTATGAAGTCCTTAATATATATTTTTTAAAACTATTTTCCTTCACAATGGACAGTTTTTTGAATGTCATTAGTCAAAAAGGTCAAATTTGTCCAAAATGTCAGACCTGACATTTTGTAATTATCTAATTTTGCTTTCATTTACTTTCTTAAGTTGATTTGTGATGTACAAAATCTAGAAATCAAAATGTAAATGACAAAAAACAAAGCTATTTTCTCAGAAATGCAGCATCAGCATGCATCTTCTCCTCAGCAAACGCAGTGCAAAGCTCGTTCTCCTGCAGGAACCAGGAAAACCAAAATTCCACTAACATCATTTCCAGAAGAGAACGTAAAACCTGCTGCCTGTCGTAAGTGGATTTCCATTTACCTGCACGATGTCCAGCACCGTCACAGGCTGCAGGGCGTCTTTGTAATGTTCCAGCAACGTCTGCTGAGTGAGGCCCGGCTGAGACATGATGTGGTACAGAACCGCCTCCAGGATTGCCTTACACACCGGCCGGTTCACCTTTCCGTCGATGAAGCGCCACGGCCGGCTGATGAAGCTCAAATTCTCCCTGCATGAGACGAGATCGGCGGTAGAACAAAGCAAATAACCGGATCTGGGAAGTGTGGCTAAAGCACGCTGCAGGGGAAACTCACTCTGTATCGACTGATGGTGATTCTACAGCCTCTTCCACTTTTTCACCACTTAACCTGCATTTTCTGAACCTCCTTGGTCTGACTTGTTCTTGCTCAGTTTCCATCTCCTCTCCTTCTTGTTCAGGCTGTGTCGACATTTCTTTCCCTGTTTCTAAAATCAGTGTTTTATCTCCGCTTCCATTATCTGTTTGCTCTTTCTGCTGTTCAGCTTCACTGGGTTTCCCAGTTCCATCGTCTGCGTTGGGTTTCCCAGTTCCATCGTCTGCGTTGGGTTTCCCAGTTCCATCGTCTGCGTTGGGTTTCCCAGTTCCATCGTCTGCGTTGGGTTTCCCAGTTCCATCGTCTGCGTTGGGTTTCCCAGTTCCATCGTCTGCGTTGGGTTTCCCAGTTCCATCGTCTGCGTTGGGTTTCCCAGTTCCATCGTCTGCGTTGGGTTTCCCAGTTCCATCGTCTGCATTGGGTTTCCCAGTTCCATCGTCTGCGTTGGGTTTCCCAGTTCCATCGTCTGCATTGGGTTTCCCAGTTCCATCGTCTGCGTTGGGTTTCCCAGTTCCATCGTCTGCGTTGGGTTTCCCAGTTCCATCGTCTGCATTGGGTTTCCCAGTTCCATCGTCTGCGTTGGGTTTCCCAGTTCCATCGTCTGCATTGGGTTTCCCAGTTCCATCAGCCCAGGTCTCTCTGTCTGTTTGCTTCTCTTTGTCAGATGCAGGTTTTTTCGCAGGCGGTCCCTCGGCCTCCAGCTGCATCGCTTTAATGCACCTCTTACGTGCAAAGGGGAAGTTGTACTGACTCGTCAGGTGGGGACGCCTCTTGGCGTTCTCGTGAGGCTGAGACATTTGCTTGCAGTTTACGGTCAGGAGCCACGGCTCGGCGTGCTCCATGAGGACCCAGCGGACGCTCAGGCTGCCGACTCGGACCACCTGGCCTTCTTCCTGCAGGTCCTGAAGCAGAAAAGCGTCTATCAGAAACATCTACTTTGCCCAAGAGGATCCCAGATTTTTACGACTTTCCATCCACAAAAAATCACACCAGCTGCATTTCCAATACAAATGTGCACAAATCTTTGTTGACATCCTATTAATGTAAAAAAAAAAAAAAATTTGAAAAAACAATTTTTTGATATTGTAGTTTGTCCATTAAATAAGAAATTCAATTAAAATCACATGTGAATAAGATAGATCATGCAATAAGTCACTGAAAATCACAACAGTAACGGATGTGAATTGTTACATAAGTTATATTCATAATTCAGCCGGTGTCTCCTCTGATAATATTCCCTGAACAAGATGTAAGTATACACCCATATATATACATACACATCTACCTGCATATTTACATAATAATATATATCTATTTACACACCCACATATATTTACACTCGCATACAACATCCTGCACCCAATTGCCCAAGACATCCACAGTGCTGTTATTCCCAGTCAAATTCATCACCCCTGTTCATCCTTATACTTTTGAATAGTAATTATTTTGAGTTTTTTCTTGACATTTTTTCCGAACAACAGGCTGGGGAAGCGTTGTCCCAAGTATAAGGACAAGTTCTTTGTACTTGGGAGTGGCTACGCATGAAATTGTAGTTGGCCATTTTACGAAAGACCTATGTCTTCAATAGGTTGGAATGACACAACTTTTTACGAACTGTGTGATGATGTGAAAATTCAGCTGCACATTGTCTGAAAAATACAAAACATCATCCTTCTACTACTTCCTGTTCTTTTTTTGTTGTCTCCGCCAGTAGTAACATCCGGCTGCTGATCATATGACTTGTGTGATGCAAAAAAAAAAAAGTGTTTCCATTGCAGTTTTGCGAAATACATTCTTATGGATATGGCCAAAAAAAAAATTTACTTTATTGTGGTGCAAAAACTTTTAGTGAAAAACATTTTTCAAAATTGCAGTGTTATTTATTTTTTTATTCATTTGACTTTGTACTTGCAATTTGCACAATTTTATGGTTAATGGAAATGCAGCTGGTGACAAAAATGTCCAGCCACTGCAGCCTATAAGCCAAATATGGGCAACATAATTTGCTGCATACACCAAAATAGATCACCGTTATTCATGCAGTAACTTTAAAAAAATAGATGTATCGATATCTCAACAACTATTTGGGAAAGTTCATTTAGCTGTTCCAACATTTCTTCAGTTCTATATTAACTTTCATTAACTTGTGAAGCAAAAGTGAAAGGTTAGCAGCGAGTAGACAACATTAGCTTTGCACGTTTACCTTCAGGTACTGCTGCAGGCTCCTCGTGCGTCCAGACTGCGCCTCCTGCAGGTGGAGATGAGAGACGTGGAGATCCCGTTCATCCAACCCCTTTTCACCGGCTTCGTCTAAACTCCTCCTGAGCCGAGCGCACGCCTCAATGTCCTGAGTGCTGTACTGTCTGTCCTCAACCAAACGCTTGTCACACTCCTCTGCAGTGGGCGGAGAGTAGGACGGCGACAGGATGATGCGGGTGAGGACAGGGGGCAGCAGCGAGGGGCCGGATTTGGTCAACTCCAAAGGCGGAGCAGCTAGAAACAACAACAAAAACTTTGATTTTTACAGCTCAAAAACTTACTCGTGCAAGTTTTGAATCCTCTGATACCTACTCTGTTCACAAAAGATGTGGTGAGCGGGAGCGTCTCGCAGACTGAGATTCAGGATGCACGACTCCACCACAATGTTGTCGTTCATGTTAAGATTGCGCAACTTAACTAAAACAAAACAAAAAATGCATTTATTAAATTGAAGGTTTTTTTCTCAGTGTTTTCAAAGAACAACTGCTGCATAAGAAAAAAACATGTTTTTCCAAAAAAAAAAAAAAACACCATCAATAGAATGACAAATTTCATTGAACACAGCGGAAATAAAAGTGAAAAGTAAAAATAATAACAAAAAGTTTTACCAATCCCTGGAGAGCAGTAGCCCCTCATCAACAAGTAGTTGGTGTGTGACGCCTGGTGAGCGTTCACTTGAAGCTTTTTTCTTCCATCACACTCATCCCCATTGTCATCGTCATCATCATCTTCTTCCAAAGAAGCCATGCTGGAAATTAATAAGTCGTATTTTTTAATATCACATTTTTGCAATATTAATGCACAAAATGTGTTTATTTAAGATTAGCTATTTTTGATTTGTCTATCTCAAAATAAACTTCTTTCAAATCTTTGAAAAGAAAGAAAAATGGGAAGCTGATCAGACACTGGTTTCATTCAAACAGGAACTCACTTCTTGACTATTTCATTGTCCACCAGGCTGCTGTCCACCACTACGATTTGCTTGGGGATGGACACGTGGATGTTCAGCCATCCCAGAGTCATCAGGCTGAGGGAGACCAAGCAGGCGCCCCCTGGAGAGCTCAGAGGGAACTGCAGCATATCTGATAGGTCTGGAGGATTCGGCGACTCATCCGTCTGCTCTCTGCTGGATGAAGCATCATCATCTTCAGATGGATCTTTCTGCTCATCTGATTGGCTCTTCTCTTCTGTGCTCTCAAATTTCTCTTCTGATTCCCGGGATTTCTCCTCTCCCCGCGTTACACTTTGGTTGTTGTCGACTTTGTCTGTGGATTCGGATCCAGCTGTTTGTATCTGAGGTTCCGTTTCAGAGCCATGCTTGGCATTTTTTGACGTTTTCCTGTCGCACACTTCCTCGTCGGTTTGTGACCTGTTTTCAGGTTCGTGATAGAAAGCGGTGGTAGGCCTGTCGGCCCCTGGCCCTCTGGTTATTAAATTTCTCAGGAAGCAGAAGGAGTCAGTGCACAGGGAAAACGGAAAGCGCCACACAAAATGCCTGCCAGAAAATAAAATACACACAAATTATTTGTTTAAGCTGTTAATTTCCATCAATTACTGGATATCATTTTTTCATTAATTTCAGGTCACCCTAAAATGTATGTTTCAGAATTTGGGCCAATATTGATAACCAAAAAAACATAATATATATATATATATATATATATATATATATATATATATATATATATATATATATATATATATATATATATATATATATAACATAAACACAAACATATATAGAAAGTAATATATATATATATATATATATAAAATCTCTCTCTCTCTCTCTCTCTCTCTATATAATATATATATATATATATATATATATATATATATATATATATGTATATATATATATATATATATATATATATATATATATATATATATATGTATATATGTATGTATATATATGTATACATATATATATACATATATATATATGTATTGATATACAGAATATATCTGTATATCAATAAAGATCTCTCTCTATATATATATATATATATATATATATGTATATATGTATATATATATATATATAGAGAGAGAGAGAGAGAAAATTATCTCTATATATGTAAATAGAAAATTTTTACTTATCAGATCAATTCCAATATGTGACAAGAAAACTACAAAAACAAACCCCCAGCAACATAACTGAAACATAAATGGCACTTTGGCAAACTTGGCTCTGTTCATCCAAACTTACAACACAAAACAGAAAAGCAGCATCAAAGTTGAGCACGATTCCTGCCAAAGAAGCAGCTGTGAGGATAATTCATTACGAAAATGGTTCAAATTTTGTCTGAGACTTATGAGTTGGCAGAAATAATACAGAGCTTTGTGTTCTCAAAACTGATTATTAAGAGTTGGAGGTTTGCACTGGCGCAGTTTTTGCAAACTGCTATGTTCTGTCATTTTATTTATATATGTCTAAAAGCAGAAAACATTAATGTTTTAATCGTGTTTTTGTGTTCAAACCTGAATTTTAAAAAATGTAAATCACTTATACAGGAAATAAGAACGCTGACCTGTAGTAGGTCTGGGACATCTGGAAGGACATGGGCAGCATGGGCAGACCTCGGTTCTTCTTGGGCTCCAGCGTCTTACTGATGCGACGGCGATTGAACATGCGCCTCTTCTTGCACTGGATGAACACTCGACAGAGCAGGTCCGGGTTATACTTACTGTATGTGTGGAAAGTCTAAAACATGAAAAATAAAACTTCATTTGGCAGAAATTTAAGAATTCATAATTTAATGTTATGAATCTGGTCATGAGACTCAATCAAAATATTTTAAAGGGGCAATATGATGTATTTTCCAGCCATACAGTGCCATTTTGCAGCACAATGAAGTAAATGTTAACATCAGCAGTGATGAGATGTTGCATCAAATATGACTTAAAAATAATTTTTACTTCATAATTTAACACCTTGAAATTGGGCCTCTGTCTCTTTAAGAACTCCAGCTCTTTCTGAAACTCCACTTTCAGAAAGTCATCTCTATTAACCCCTTAACAACATTATTACAAGGGTTGCACTGAGAAGAAACTCAGTTTCCACAAATGTCTGAGTAGTTGGCACGGGAGATTAAAGGATTTAATCAGAGCAACACTCCAGATATGTTTTTGACGAAGGAATAACACTATAACATAATGCAATGTAAAGCTCAAATGGTCAATATAACATAATAATGCTCATTTTTTCTTGTGAAATTTCAACAGAAGACCAGCAGAAGCACGTCTGAAGATAAAATTCACAATAAATGAACACCTCGCAACAATAAGAGCTTAAATAATGTCCTATTGCATTTTACATTTATGTTTTGTCACCTGAAATGATCTGAAAGACTTCATCTGACCATTGGTCATAGACAGAGAGCTCTGGATCAGATTGTGTAAGACGATAGCATGGATGTCTTCTTTGCTGTGAGGAATAAACACAAACAAACTATGATAGGCACCAAAACCAAAAAAAAAAAACATTCAATCAAGTTTAGTTGTATAATGCAATTCAGCAACATGGTAGTTCAAAGTGCTTTACATCTTGAAAACAAAAAATATCAAAGACACCTCACTGAGTCAAAAGTTGTGAAATCCATAAAAATCCTTACCAGTTGATGATGTCTTTGGATGGGACATATTTTCCACTGTCTATCGCAGAAACTTTAAATCTGCAGATGAAACATTATGCAAATGGTCTGCTTTAAAGATAAACACACAAAAATCATCTATTCTAGTGTTGGCTTTAAGAACTCCAGCTCTTTCTGGAACTACATTTTCAGAAAGAGCTAAGGCACTTTTTTGCCGTGGGGTCAAAAAATTAACTTAAAAGTGCACACATTTGTTTCTTGCAATTTTTTTTGTTTTAGTTTTACTTGCTCAACAATAAACTTAAAAAAAATATATCTGTATATCAATAAAGATCCAAACCATAAAAATGGGCCTTGGACTGCTGCCTTATTAAAAGAAAAAGGCAATTTAGAAATGTTGTGGATCATCCATTGTTTTCTATTTTGTTGGGCAAATTTTCTCCAATCTTGACTTGTCGTCAGGGCCCGAACAAAACTCATTTTAAAGGACTACAAATGGCCCCTAAACCACACTTTGGACACCTAGTGATCTGTTCTTACCGTGCAAAGATCTGCTCTTGAGAGTCTGGTATGACAAGGTTGCGATCAAACATGATGGTGCTGAACTTCTGTCTCAGCAGCCGCACGTACTCCGAGAAGGCTTTGGCGCAGTCCTGAAACACAATGAGCAAGTGTGAATCCACATCCCCTACCGTCAACATGAAACGGGAAGAAAATAGAAACGGATTAACGCACGTCTGCTTGATCGGGGTCAGCAGGTTTGTTCTTCTCCAGCAGCCTCATCAAAGCTTTGTCCTGATGCACCTCAGCCAAACAGATCCTGAGACGCATAGCTCATTAAAACGCCTTGAGGAATTTAATTGCAAAAGTTCAGTCTAACATGTGCTCTCTAGTCCCACCTGTAGTTCAGAAGTGTTTGAGGATTTTTCAGGATGTATCTTGTGCGACGTCCAACAGCGACAGACGTTTTATCTTTTGATATGTCAAACTCTGCATGGAGAAGATCTCTTACGACACAGTGAGGCACAAACGGTCTTTTTATCTGCAAAACAAGAAAGAAAGAAAGGAAAAAATAACAGGAAAAGAAAACAGTAAAAAAAGAAAGCATATGGGTATTTGTACCTTGCTGTTGAGCAGGTGTGATGCCACGGAGCAGAGCATCATGACTGAATCCTCCTGAACGGACCAGTAGACTCGGTGTCTGGTCATTCTCTTCAGGGCCTGGTGGTCAGTCGCATCATGGGCTCGACTGCGTTTTTTAGGTTCTGTACAACAAATGCACACACAATAGTGGAATTTCAGGTATTTATTTTTTGTTCATTTTTTTAGGGCTTCAGTATGCTCAGTTTCAAATTTACAACAGTTAAAGGTTTAAGAATTTTCTTGCATAGTAACCCAAGTTCAGTGCATTGAATACGAAATATGATACATTAAATTAGAACATATGTAACACAGAGTCTCGCTTGTCAAATTAAAAGTATCTTTAGCAAACAGCAACCTTCAAGCAGCTATTAAACATACTTTTAATTTTTGTTTTTAAAGGGGCGATATTACGCATTTCCAGGCACACGGCGCCATTTTATAGTGCGATCAAGTAACTGTTGCCTTCAGTTGTTATACAAAAGCTACATATCAAATATGAAATAGAAGAATTTGACTTTGTTATGTAAATTGGACCCTTATCTCTTTAAAAACTTCTGTCCGCCCACAGGAAGTCTCCAAAACCTGGCTCCCCTGTTGACCTTTTAATGTTTTTACCAGTGTTTCACTGAGAAGTAGCTCCTATAATGAGCTCGGCAGATGTGGAGTTCCACTGAACAAACAAATACAAAAACAAATAATATTACTAAATAAAAAGAAAAACATTTTAAACTTTTAAGGTCTGGATATTGATGATTTCATTCAACAGATTTTGTGAATTTTTACAAACCCTCCAGAAAACATCCTGGAAATTTTACTGTCAAAAAAATTACACCTTTCAAATCTAAAAATATTTCAAGCACCTCCGAACCATGTTTCATGGTAAACAACACAATACCTTTTTTCTTCTTGCGTGGGGCCTTAATCACTTCTGTTTTCTTCCTCTTCCTCGTCTGTCCCTTTCCTCCAACCACCAGCTTGTTTCTTAAAACTGACTCTATCCCCATCTGTTTACAGAGAAATTGATAATATTTTTAATCAGCAAGTGGATATAAAAAACTTAAATTAGTATGATTTTGCAGTTACAGCAAGTGGATATTAGAAAAAATGGAAGCTGACACGCAGTCATACCTCAACGTTTTCTGGGATCAGAGTTCGCTTGTTGGTCAAATAACAAGGTGTGAGGCCTTTTCCTGCAATTACAAACGTCATGTTAAATTCAGGAACAACATGACACCTCGGGAACTTCACGATAACTCACCGGGTTTTGATACAAGTGACGAAAAAAAGCCTTTCAAGAAACTCACCAGCTTGAAGACTCATTCTGAGGGAATTTCTACTCAGCAGGCTCTTCAGTCTCAGTTTGGAATCTGGTCCCTCTGAAATATTTGGCCTCTAGAAATGATAATAATATCAGTTAATAAAAGTCTTACTTCTACATACTGCTTCAATTTTGGCCTGCTATTCCGATGTTTATGGTACCGGCTTATTGGTGAGAAGGTGACATGTCCACAGCCAGTTGCGTTTCAGATGACTGAAGAGTTCAGAGTCCAGACCTGCTGCTCCTCTGCCGTCTCCCGGTACGGAGCCGTCGTCACAAACTTCATAGCTACCTCTGAGGGAGCAAACATGGGAGAAATGAAAGATATTAATTATTACAGCTGATTTAATTCACAATCTAAAAAAGTGAACGACAAGTAGATGCAAGCTTCTATGTAACGTTACATCATTTTATCTGTTATTCAGAGTGCGATAGAGCAGCCGCACTGAAGCCAACAGGAAGAGCCTCTGGAGATTCCATAGAACAGCTGAGATGATTATTATTATTCCTGAAGGCCCTGTGCAGCCTCACTGCAGCAACAAGATACACACCACTGAAAACAACACCTCCCACGCTGGACCTTACTAATCCGCTCCCACAACTCCACAAAAACAAGGACAAACGGGCTGAGAGGCGGATCGTTTCCAAACACGTACGCACACTGAATGTAAGTAAGCTCATACAAAGTTCTTCACCAAGCAACGAACTGTCCAAACTATTATAATAAACCACAGAGGTGGAGGGCCATAATTTAGATCTAACTGAAAAGGTAGATTCTAAATTATGATTTTAGAATCTGGTGTTCTGCTCCAGAAAGAGCCTGGAGCAGAACACAGTTTTATAGGGAGGGCTTCATTCCATTCACATCGTTTGATAATCCACTTGGTTACAGAACAGACAGAAAGCACACGTATATTCTTTCACTAGGGGAGCCATGAGAAATAAAGAAACAATTCAATGACTTTATTGTAATGCTAAGGCCAGAGAAACTGCATCAGGAGCCTTTTGATGAGCTCATGCATCACACAGGAATCATAATACAAAGTACTATTGATTCAGTTAACCTTAACAGTTTCCCCTGCACTGCTCTGTGAGACGAAAGCTCGAAAGCTTGGAAACTGCATAAAATTTCAAAAGGTCCTGAAATTGTATGCATATATAATTCAAAACTTCAACATTCAAAAATGCTTTCTTCATCCCAAAGGGAAATGGATTGTTGTTGTAACTCATATCAATTCAAACTCAAATAATGCTGTATATTGGCAAATGAGATATGTTTTTTTTTCTCCTTACCTAATTAAGACACTTTCGATTTAGAAGTGTCTTTAGAAAGACTTCTACAAAAATTAATAGTTTTTTTTTCTAACATTATCTTTTCTTCTAATACATGAAGAATTTATTCTGCTTACTTTAGCAGGTAACTCATTCCAGCAATCATGTTGTGATCGTGCACAAAAGGAGGCGACGAAACATCGTCCGGGTTGTTTCTCTTGCTACGAACCACCCCTTCAAAAGAAAAAAACCGAGACATTAGTCAGATCTTAAAATAACTGTTTTACTTAACATTGTTTTAAGGAATGATTTAGCATTTTGTGCTGATGTGTCAATGTACCCAGTGGCGTATTGAGGCAGACGCACATCAGGTCAAACCAGAAGCTCTCCACGTCCTCGGCGGTGTTGAACGTGTACTGGCGCCTCTCGAAAGGTGAATCAGGCGGCTCCTGCACCAGCCAGTAATGAGGCTCCGAAGTGGTTGTGTCGACAATGGAGGCGTTGCGCTTCAGATAGAGAAACACCTGGATGAGAGTAAAACAAATGACAGAAATAATCAAATTCTGTCTTTGAAATTTTTGAATACCAGACTGATAAGTAGCATTCTAATGTTAAATGTCACATTTTCCTTAGCTGTATGCAGAAAATCATCCTAATTAGCAGAAACAGAGGATCTGAAGCATCAATCTGTGTGTAATTAATCTGTATAATGTGTTTCACTTAATGATATAATGTGTTTCACTTAATGATAAAGTTCCTTAAATTACCAAAAACACTGTTAGAATATTAATAATATTATTTTTAATAGTATTTTAATGAATTGAATAGGTCAGTACATAAATGTTTTTATTTTAATTCCATCTATGAGATCCCTCAGTACCTGGTCTTTGTCTTTGAATCTCTCAACTACACCGAACTGCACCAAACCCATGTAGGCCAACTTCTGCAGGTTCTCATGAAAGGCAAAAATGTATTTCCTGGAGAAAAAAGAAATGGCAGTAATTGCTGCTCAGCAGACAAGGTCATGGTTTCTGACAGAAAATTCAATTCAAAGGTGAAGAAAAAGAGGAAGAAATGAAAATCACCTTTTGTAAAGAAGCTGTCTTTTCATTCTAGCAGGCAGCGCTCTGACAAGATAGTGCTGCTTCACAGAGTCACTGAGGTAATCCTCCAGCTCATCCACCTGCGGACGCACAAGCATAAGCAGAAAATTGTTGCTTGTAAACGTAAAAGAAAAAAGAAGGATGTTTCCCGTGTCTAACCATGAGGAAATAGAGTGGATTTTGTGAAACATCATGTCCTGTCATATCTTTGAAGTATGTCTTTCACATTTGATGCTGAATAATGCATGTATGTTAGGATCGAATGTGTGGAATTCACATTGTTGTGCTAATTTTGTTTTGTTTGCTTTTTTTAAACATTTTATAACATTTCAAGAATCAACTGGGAATTAAATTTCAATGTTCCGTGAAAGACCCCCAAAATTATTAGCTGAATTAATTGCAAAGCAGGAAAAGCCATCAGTTTTAGGAATCAGGACAAAAACTTTTTATTGGTGCCAACAGCATAACGTAGTGCAAGATTAAGTACTATGGATGTACAGAGCCACTTTTGTTTTTACTTCCAATACTGATATCTGAGAAATTCATGTGCAGATTTTTTTTCTTTTTATACACAGATACAAATGTACTTGATAACTCTGCACTAGTACAGCTCACTTAAATACACCAATAGCTTCACAAGCTAGGTCAAACATGTAAAAACAACACAGCTTTTATTTGTTCAGTCAGTGCAAATAGAACTATAAAAGCCAATGTAAAATAAATAAATAAAAAACTGAAGCTGACTAAAACAATAGGTTGACTAATTTGGTCAAACGTGTAAAAATAAACTGCAACAAACCTTTCAAATGGTTCAGAAAGTTCAATTAGGAATCCAAATATAATGTAAAATAAATAATAGCACTTGTTGTCTCTCAGAGCACAAAGCATTGAATTAGACTGAATAGATCTGCCCCTATTTATCAGGCATTGTCAGGTTATAAGTAGGGTGTGACTGATGCAATGCCAAAGAAATTTCTAAATCTGACTGAGAACAACATAAAAATGATTTGACAATGAAGAAACAAACTGATAAACAGAAAAAGCGCTTTTATGTTTTTCTATCTCTCATTTCCTAATCTGGGGTCAATGACTTGACCATCAACAGTTTTTGATTTAATTTCAACCAAAAAGTATTCAGCTCACCACAAAGGATTTACTGGAGCACCACATGTTGCTTTAACATCTGCATAAAACTTTGCTCTTACCTTGTAATTGATTTGGACGATCTGCACAAAAATAGAGAGAGGCAAACACAGGAGGAGACTGCGAACCATCGCCCAGCCGCTGGTAAAGCCTTTGTGTAGAGGAACAGGAGGGATAAATCTCCTCCATGAGTCTTCATCAGCATACACTGTCAGAAAGATGCAGGAAATAGATATGTTTCTTTAATGGCCTTAAGTGGTAAGTAGCTTTACATAGAAATGCCTGTAGTTTTTTTTATCACTTTACCCCAATGCCACTCTCTTACCTTTCATGTCGGCGTCAGATGGATCCGGTTTAGACTGATCACCCTGCAGCCCTTCTTCATCACCTAATCCCTCGTCTATTGGAGGCGGGTTAGAGGTTTCGTCCTGCTTTGCTTGCGATTCTGGGAGCCCGGCGCCAGGATCGGAGCTGCCGGGATCGGAGCTGGATGGTTCCGCCGGACTCTGACTGGCAGAGAGAGCCGCGGTCATGTTGTCCCGCAGCGGGTGGCCGTAGATGAGGTACCAGAGGAAACTGTGAATGGCACGCAGACGAATCATCTTGGGCTGGAAGCCCAACGTTTTGCCCAATCCAGGAACTATAAAAGTCAAAAGAGAAGAAATACAGTTGGAAAATTAGTTAACATCACAAAGAGTCCTGAAATTGCATGTATTTATAATGCTGTCTTACGGCAAAATTATTTGTTTTCCATAACAAATTAGGCACTATACTCCCTGGAATTCTTGAAATTGTATTAATTTTCTTTTTTTTTAAAGTGCCATAAAAACATTTTCTAATATAATTAGCCTCATTAACAGATGGGATGGAATTATCGAGCTCAACAATATTCTCCACTATAAGCGGCAGATTTGCTTTTCTCAGAGGAAAGAAATACTTTTGATCACTCTGCAGCTGTTTTGAAACTGCAATGAGCAAACTATCTGTAGCACTTCAAAACCAAATTTTGCAGATTTATTTCATATTTTTGCTTGAGTCGATGCATCAAAATTAAAATTCTTAATTAGAACTCTAATAATAATCAACATGCTAGATTTAGCATACGTTGGGCCAGACGGCTACAGAGGCAGTTAGTCAGGGCGGCAATTTTTTGGGGTCCCCACAATTTTTTTTATTAATTTTTTTTATTAGAATTCTTTTTGTGCATGTGTTTTTTGCATATGCCTGTCACAATAAGCAATTAATAAATCAATCGTACAGTAAATTAAAATGAGAGTGATAGTTTCCATTCTGATGTGTTTTATTTTTTGAAAAAGAATTTTGTTTCCAGACATCACAGTCCGTTTTGTTTATGATTTCTATTTTGTGTGGTTTTTTTTTTTTTTTTCAATTTTATTTTTTGCTTTTGGTTATTTTATTTTAGATATTTCAAATGTCTTTCAGTTCCACTAATAAGTGTTCTTTACAAAATAAAAGTCTGTTGGCCTCTGAGAGAGCAAACTTACATTATTATTCCATTATCAACAAATTACTGGAAAATAGTCCCAAAAACAATGTTATTGTTTATAGTTCAGTTTCCAATTTAAATAAAAGTATGAATATTTTATACAATTTTGTTTTAAATTCTTTTTGAAAATACTATGAAACTGTGTTGTTTCTACTTCATGTCATAGTGTGACAATCTCCCACCAGCACATTTTGGTTGAGCCCTCTAACATGGATATTCAAACTATCAACTAGAAAACAAATATGCACATCTTTGCTTACAAAAGCTGGCTTGACAAACACTTAAATCCCAATGTGTCATTACAAGTGATTATTAATAATGTATATCAATAAAAGATCCTGAAACCACAGTGTTGTCTGGATACTTCAGTAAAAGTAATCACAGAGAACCTGGCGTGGGCTTAAAGCTTGCGTCTTCGTCAGATCCTAACATCTTGTTTCTTGAGACACTCTTCTGTGCTTTTGATGTGGTTGCCTTTTCTGATTTGAGTTGCTCTCTTTTTTCTTCAGCAACCTGCAGACTGAGGGACAGACAATAAAAGACTAAATGAACATAAGTTAAAAGAAAAAAAGCAATCAGAACCCAAACATGGCGTAAGCTGCTATTTATCAAAGTTGTGGTCGCTGTGGGGGGCAAGGAAGGTTGGAGGGAAGATGAGAAAAAAAACTCCTTCCTATCCTACAACGACGCAGAACTTTTTACTGGACCTCAGTAGAAATGGCATTTCTTGTTGGTGCTCACCGTCCAGCTGCATAGGAGCTGGAGATCCTGAACCGGATCTGTTCAATGAGTTGACTGACCCTCCCATCACTCGGCTGAATGGATGGATGAGCAATTATGTCCACCTTCGTGTGTGAAAAAAAAAAGAGAAAGAAATCACAAAAACATTATAGCAAGAGTTAACAGTTTAGGTATTTTCATTCTAGTTTAGTCCTATTTCAATGTGACTTTTGTTTGTCTAATTAAGTCAGTTTTAATTAGTTATTAGAGTGCTTGCTATTTTATGTTAGTTAAGTATTGTTTAGTTTTAGTTTAGTTAGTTGGTTAGTTTAATTGTTATAAATACTCAACAAGAGAAACCATTTTCAAAAGCAAAAGCAATCAATTATTGCTGAACAACTGATTCTGATATTTTCTCCCAAATTTTGCTGTCGCCATTTTAGAACAGCCAGGAAAATTGAGTGACGTAATTTGGTGACAGGTGACAAAGTGCTTGTGTTTCAGTCTGAAAGGCGGATAAAAAAATTCATAAACACAAAAACAAAGCATATTCCATCTATAATTTTAGTATGATTGATAAACACAGTACAGTTTCAGATAACTATAGCTTTCAGCCATTAATTACCATTTTTATTTATTTCAGTTAGCAAAATGTTTTTTGCAATTTCAGTTTTTGCCAATTCATTAATATTAATTAATAAGTGATAATTAATATTAGCTGTAATAACTTTGGTGACTACTTCATGATAGCTGACAGCATGTGGTTCTCCTAGCATAAATTCAAGTATGGCTCCACACAAATGCAGGCCATTTCCCACCCGTGGAGTGGAGTCTGCCTACCTTCTTCGTGACCCCGTCCTGTATGACAGTGGTGCTGTAAAGCTTCAGCAGGCCTTCCCTGGACAGATTGTGGACAAGCCGCAAAACAGTCTTCTTGCAACACTTTGAGCTGACGCCATCCTTCTTTTCTGCATCATTGATGATTTTCTGCAGCCTGAAAACAATTAACCATGTTGAGATTTCCTCTTCAGAGTTCAATTCACTTCACAAAGCAAAGGAAACAAAACTAACGGGAAGAAGCCCTCTATGATCTTAAAGCTCTGAATTGCTTCGACAATCATGTTCTTCCTCTTCAGCAGGCGGTAGGTCTCATGGGATCTCTGAAGGAAGAAGAGGGGAAGAAAAAGTGGTCAACTTTAACCTTTTCATGAGGAAAAAACAAACAGATGACAATAAGGCGTCATCACCTGCGGCTGGAAGGTGCTGTCAATCTCAACGATCTCGGCGTTCGCCGGGTTGTCAGATGGATGCACAGCCTCACTCTGAGACAAAGAGCTGGCAGGAGTCGAGTTGGGTTGATCCTCTCCTTCCACTGGAGATTCTTTTGATGCAAGAAAAGAAATGTTAGCAAACCAAAACCCTAACTCATTGACTGATTTCTTATCTGAGCTATTCAGTTTCCATTTCAGAAAAAGTGGGTTGACATAGGTTAGGTTTTTGTTCCTAACATTTTTTTAAAGATGTAGTTTATCTGTAAATGTTGCCCTAAAAGATTTTTTTTTAAATTTACAAAATCCTTCAGAGCGGGCCACAGATGACTGCAGAGCTGCACTTTGGACAAAGTTTACATACTACGGTCTATTCTTGTCAAACTACCTGGAGCAGGAATGGATTCGGAGTCAGGTGGTGTAGCACTGTTGGATCCGCTGCAGGACGGGCTCTCACCTGAGAAATGACAGGAATGATAAAAACACAGAGTTAAACATTTTAAACACATCACCAAGCTGATAATTCATGAGATGTCAAAAGTTATGATCAATTAGATTCTCACTCTCAGCTTGAGCAGACTGTGAATCGGGAGCATCAGGTTCTGTCTGCTTTCCTGTCACATAGTCTTCCTCCTCTCTCCTCTTTGCTCCACATTTTTCATCTGCTTCGTCATTCTTTCCGTTCAGCTCTTCATCCTCAGTGTGATCAACAAGAACCGGCTGGTCCTCCTCTTGGTCTTTGTTTCGACTTCCGCCTGCTTTCTTACCCTTCTGGGCTTTGGGAGTTTTGCGGCTTTTGCTCAAGGTGGACGATGTCTTGGTGTCGGACTTGTGCGACGCTGAAGAGGACAGCAGCTTGTTCCTTTCCTGCTCTTTAGCAAACAGCTGGAGTTGATCGCTGGCGCTCGCGCACCTGTAGAGAGAAACGATTACAACTGAAGTGACGAGCTGCAGACGAAGGAATCCAAAAAACGGAAAACAGTCAATCGTTTATACAGACTTGTGGCTGATAAATTTTGTGGTCCTCTGCCGACCCTCGTCCTCCATAAAACTCTGTAGGATGGAAAAGAATCGAATATAATAAAATGACTGAAGAACAGATGTAACTTTTCTTTTATAAAAAAGGACATCCTAACCCTTTAACATGTTTATTTTGCTAAATTAATTAGAGATTTTAACATGTTAGAAATGTACAAATAATCACACTTTTTTTTCCATTTTTTTTTTTTAAACAGACAAAAGTCCCAAAGTGGAACCTTCATATTCACATGTTTCCTGTACAAATCTGACGCACAAGCAACAACAAGCGATGGACGAAAAAGCCGCTTGTTTTGACCCAGTGGGAGCCAAAACAAACCCTCTAAGCCCCGAGAGGGTTCCAAGCAAAAGCTGCAGAAAAACCCATTATGGGTTTATGTCAGACTTTCTGTTAACTGGAGGTTAGGTTTGACTGACAGAACAGACTTTGCTCTTAACATAAACACAGACTTTAGGGTGAAATAAACAATTAAATTTACCTTAATAACACCATCTCTGTCCATCTTTCGACAGATCATGCGAGATTCCAGCCGACCAACGTTCATTCTTAGTCCAATGTCTCTGTGAGGAACTCCCTTTGTACCAGAAGACAGTACTGAGTGGAAAAAGAAAAAAAAAATAGAAAGAAAATATTTAGCTCCACAGTTTAGGAATAAGGAGAAACATGAGAAACAATTATTTTTACTTGCCAAATGCCACAATAAGAGAAGAGATTTTCAATCAAGTCCTTCAAAATTAGAAGGGTGAACTCGTAACTTTAGCATTTGGGTCAAATGCTGGAATTTTGGCCCATTTCTCCAAACAGAACGAGTATAACTAACTCAGACCATCTCGCTTTTTAAATAAAAAAGAAATAGTGTATATATGTTTTCAAATTTTATGAAATAAATAAAAAATAACAATGCTTCTCTCATTGGTCTAGTATATTGTAAAAGTTAATAATTTTGTCAAATGTAGGCCAAAATAAGGAAAATTTAATGACAGAAAGTGAGGAATGAGCAGCTCGTCTTTTTAAAAGGCTATTTTAAGATCTGCTTTTACTCTTTGCCTTTGTATTTCTTGTAATATTTCACTTCTTATAGTTTATAAATGGCTTAAAAATGATCGGTTTACTTTGCGATTTCTCATTATTAAATTAATCTAACTTACTGATGTGGTAGGCCTGCGACATGATATCCCTCTCCATGATTCGTCCCTCAGACGGGAGAACTCTTCCTCCTCCTTCAGTGTAGTCGTCATCATCCTCATCGTCGTCGTCAAAATCTGCAGGAGTTTTTTTTCCGTACGGCTTCAAGAGTTTTATGCAGCGAATAAGGACTTTACTGCCTGGAGCAGAAGCAGACAGGAATGATCACTCATCAGGCGCTAAACCAAAAACTCCGATTAAAACAATTACTAAAATAATCCCTCATTGTGGTGGTCACGTATGAAATAAATCCCGTTTACCATTTTTATTGGTGCAATGTTCAGCACTGGGATCCAAGTCTTCTAAAGCGTACTGACAAAACTCCACCAGCTTGCTATATCGGAGGTTTTTGAACAGACGCTTCAAGGTCTTCTCGTTCAAATTCTGAAAGAAGAAAACGGAGGAACATAATGGCAAAGCGAACAAGAAGAAACGTGAGCAGTCACACACTCGAGACGCTCACAAGGTGCTCTTTGAGATTGTCCACAGTGGTGAAGTGATCAGGCAGCTGCAGCAGAAAGTCGGACACGTGCTCCATCAGGATGTCGTATTTGTTCCGCCTGAGAGAGCAGAAAGAAGGAGGTGAACCACAAGAAAATGAAATGAGACAGGATCACAACACAGGTTATTTACAAAAGATATATATTTTCTTTGAGACTTTTTTTTTTAAGTGGAATTTCTAAATTTATTTTGATGTTTTTTTGCTTTTGGAAAGCATGAAAACAATTGTAGAAATGGATAAAAACAACATACACACCAACAAAACCTTTTCTGTTATTCTGTCTTTGTTTAGTTGGTTTATTAATCCAGACTACATACTTTAAATATACATAGTCACAGTTGCTCCTGTTGTTTTAAGCTTCCAGAAGCTTAAAGTATTGACCATTCTTGGTCTATACTAATATTGACTGTATCAAATATATAAATGTAATTATATTGACACTACAGGGGTTCGTAAATCGGCATCTTACGATTCACACGCTTTAAATTTATTTATAAGAGTTGACTAAATGTGCTGAAAAACAAAACAGACCTGTTAACATGGAAACGCTTAAGCAGGAGCAGAATGGAGTGCTGCTGCTGTCCCGTCTTCAGCCGTCTGACGTAAGACTGCATGGTGATCAGTTCATGCTTGACAAGACACTTCCTCAAGTAGTGCATTTTTCGAGCATCTATCCTGCACAGAATCAACAGCTTGTGTCAGTGTGAGCATTAAAATAACAATTAGCTGCGTTTCCATCAACCATGAAATTGCTTAAAGCAAGCACGCCAATTTTGCAAAAACTGTTTTGATTAAAGGTTTTCCCCCGCTAGGATGAGGTGGGGTTTTCGAAATAGAATATTTTTGCAAAACTGGAATAGAGACACTTCATTCTTTATTAGCCGGATGTTGCTAATGACGAAAACATTGAAGAAGAACTGCGGATTGTTTCAGACAATCTGCAGCCGGCTGCATCAGAGCTCTCACAGCATCACATAGTTCATAAAAAGCTGTGAGTCATTCCAACGTGTTGAAGCCATAGCTCTTTCGTAAAATGACTGACTACAATTCCCCCAAAACATGTGTAGCCGCTCTCAAGAATAAGGTGCGTGTCGTTCCAACGTCTGAATAAGACCCCAAAGTCTCCTCTGTTTGGCTGAATTATGAATATGTATTATGTAACTGTTTACATCTGTCACTGCCTTAATGTTCAATAACTCCTCATGTGAACAACCGTATTCATTTTATTTCTTAATGAAAACGCCGCAATTGTGAAATTATCTTTTTTGGGCATTAGCAGAAAACAAAGATTTGCGCACATTTGCAATGGAAACGCAGCTACTGTAACAGCAGACTGAAGCGAAGGACATCTCGAGAGTCTCCTACTTGAACAGACTCCCATGCAGATCGCTCTGCAGCTCTCCTTGCCAACGGCCCCGGCCAACTCTCTCAAGCACGCAGTACGAGTCGTTGCTGATTTTTGACTCGGGATCGCTGTCGCTTCCGATCAGGGTTCGGAAGCGCAGAGCCTGGGAAGCCACGACCACGAGCTTTCGTCCATATCTAGAGGGTGAAGTAAGAGACATGTATTCAGCTTTAAGTGACCAAACAGGTTGAAAGCTCATTGGTAAACAGTTATCGATGTAAGGAAGCCTAGGCAAGTTCATTGAATCACTGACTGTGCAGGAACCCTCTCAGAGCAAGCATGTGGTGACAGTGAAAGGGAACATCTCCGCTTTGACAAAAAGAGACCTCCAGTTGAAGCAGGCTCAACATGAGCAACCACATTTACTGGCAATTGTCTCTGCCTTAGGGCATGTTCCTCATCATTATCATCATGAATTGCTATTAAAATGCACCGACCTTTCCTGAGCCTCCTCTAGATTAACCAGAGGAGCGAAGGACTTGGAGCGGATTTGCTTCGTGACGTTCTTCCTCTCTTTAAAGAAGACACACGAGCCTTGGATGCCATCCTTATTCTCAGGAATGACATGAAGAGGATATACGTCTCTTCTCTCATGAGAGAATTTCTGTTTCTGTGTTTCACAGCCCGTCTCTGGGTCGATGTCCTTAAACCTAAAACAAAACAAAAAATACAAGATATCAAAGGGAAAACCACTTTAAGGTTTATGTTAGGCTTAAACCTTTAATAATAAAATGTATAAAGAAAAGCACAAAACACCATGCGTCTCCATGTATTGGAACGCGATGGTGATGACGTCATCTTTAGGCATGCATTTTACTGCATAGACTGATTTGTGCGAGTTAAACAGAGAACATGCTGGATAAACGAGCACCTATCAAACAGCTCGACGTCCTCTCTCTCCTCGGGCAGCTCGTAGAAGCTCAGGTCGGCGTTGCTAACCAGAGACCTCCAGATGAAACCCTTGGTGCAGCCGTCCAGCTTCAAGGGAAACTTGGGCTCTCTGTCCTCCAGTCTTATCCATAGAGTCGGGAGGGTTATTCCGTCCAGTCCCTCCAAAGCCACTTCATCCACAACGACGCTGAGCGCATCCATAGCTGAGCTAGCCCTGCATGCTACACGCCGCCACGCGAGCAAACCGAATCGAACCGAACCTTTGAACCCGTTCGGCTCCCTTCCGTTTGATTCTTCTTCTTATTTCTTGCTGTTAATCAAGAAAACAATAACTTTTTTTCATTAAAGTATGCCTGACAATACGGTACCGCATCTGGAGCAACCAGATTGCAGACTCCAGCTAATGTTTGTTTACGTCATGATTCAACTTTGACCTTACGCACGTACGTATGTATGAATGAACCTCGTCTCAAGGCGGCGCTCGAGGACACTTTAAAAAGCAGCGGTTTCACGAAGCCCAGTGGTCTGGAGGCCAACGCGAGGATTTTGCTCGTCTTACACACATTTTTTTTCCCTTTCATATTGCGACTATTTATTTTGTTATTAATTTGTGTAACTATTCTATTTTCCAATTCTATACATCCTCATCCAATTCTTTAGAATTATATTTAACAGGCCCAAATCATTTGTTTCAGTAACTCAACTCAATAAGCAAAATAAATGTATAATACACAGACTGATGCTTCCAGGCATTCATTCCTGTTAACCCTTTCAATACACTATCAACTTCTGGCCATTTTTTTGTTAAATCCAATATGACCGACAGACAAAACAAAAGCATGCCTACCGACCCTGTTCCTCCTACTATTCTATTATTCAAATAACAATTTGCATTTGGAGAAAATTACAATTAATCACCTAAAAAAATAAAAAAAATATGTATACTTTGTTTTATTTTCTTCCAAAATTTTTCTTCCAGCCTTTTTTATGCCTTAAGAAAATAAAAATAAAAAAATTGGAAAAACCTCCAATTCACTCTGTCAGAAAAAAAATCATGACACAAAGGATTATAATTCATTCATGAAATGAAATTTATGCTTAGAGCTAAGAAAAGCATTTAAAATTTGAATATAATATCAGATCCAAATACCACAGAAATGTGTGCTTAAAGAACAGTATGTTCATTAGCCGCATACACCATGTTCCAAATTATTATGCAAGTGATATTTTCTCAGATTTTCTTAAATGGTCAATGCAAATGATGGTCAATATAGTTTTCAAGTCATAAACTATTACAGTATAAACCAGGAGGACAATATCCTTTTCAAAACTAATAAAACTTCAAAATGCACTGTTTCAAATTATTATGCTCGGCAGATTTTCTAAACATTTTATGGATTGTAAAGAACTGCAAACGGTCATTCTTTGAATCTGCAGCATTTAGTGGTCACATGTACTAAAATCAAAAGCTATTTCATTCAAAAACACCCTAACAGAGTTACATGTTAACATAGAACCTTCTTTGATATCATCTATCACTTACATCCATTGAACTTGTGAG
This sequence comes from Poeciliopsis prolifica, assembly GCF_027474105.1. Classification (NCBI taxonomy): domain Eukaryota; kingdom Metazoa; phylum Chordata; class Actinopteri; order Cyprinodontiformes; family Poeciliidae; genus Poeciliopsis; species Poeciliopsis prolifica. Next base: position 1,055,142 of record NW_026562420.1, on the reverse strand, counting down.
TTTGTGGAGTTTCTGCTAGAATTTCTTAGCAGGATGTCAGAAAACCTTCCCAGAGCTGCTGTTTTGATATGAACTGTATCCCACCTTCAGATCTTCTGCTTGATGAAACTCTTAAGGTTCTCACTAAGGTCAGAGGTCAGAGGAGGATGGTAACCACACCATGAGTTTCACCCCTTTTATGCCCATAGCAGCCAAATGACACAGTGGCATTCCTTGCAGCATGAGATGGTGCATTGTCATGCATGAAGATGATTTTGCTATTGAAGGTATGGCTCTTCTTTTTGAACCATGAAAAAGTGGTCAGTCAGAAAGTCCATATACTTTGCTGAGGTCATTTTCACACCTTCGGGGACTCTGAAGGGGCCGACCAGCTTTCTCTCCCCATTTCAGAGCTAAAAACGACTCCCTGAACATTATTCTATCTTACTTACTATGAAATGAACTTTTTCAATCATTAAAATAAACTTACCAAAAACACGTATATATTTGATGTGATGTACATGGAGTACCAACCCTGTAGTGCTGATCTTAATGACAGGATTATTTAGCTGAAGAATTCACCTGCAGCAGAAATAAATATTTTGCTCCTTTTTCCATTTTCAACATGGAAAAGTTATGATTTCTAGAAGTAGTTCTAATCCATTTGAACATAAATGATAAATTTTTAGTCCCACAAATTTGAAATAGACAGAAAAAGTTTATTCAACATCTTTATTATGAAGTACCTTTTTAAGAAATGTACAAGTGAAACCAGCACAGGGACATCTTGGCATTGGAAAAAAACAAAACAAAACAAAAAAAACAAAACAAACAAACCAAAAAAAAAAAAGAAACAGAAACACCATGGACAATGTGGTGCAGGTCTGACAACACGTATGAAATGATAATGTACATATTTACAGCACAGGGTTGATCTGAACAGAAGGGAGAAAGAGCAACACTGTGGCTTTTGGAAAAAAAAAAAAAAAAAAAAAAAAAAAAAAAAAAACACGCACCAGGAGTGACTTATGACAAAATTTTATATTAAAATTATAGACTGATTAAGAGTACATAATAAAAGGCACTGAGCTTCACAATCCCCAACGCTGCAGATGAAGGCGCTCTTTTTTCTTCTTCTTTTTTTTATAATTTTCTTTAAAAAAAAAAAAAAAATGTCATGACTGTTCATCACTAATGTTAAAACAAGATGTCAGAGGGCCAAAGCAGTCTGCACAAAAACAATAAAAATAGATTTAAATTCAATCAAAAACATTCCTTATAAACAACATGCTCAGTGATTAAGTTTTTTTTCTTATAAACAAATACATATTTAAAATTTTTCATTTTTCATCTGAAGGCATAAGGGGTTTTAAGGGCAAGTTTTCAGATTTTCAACCCGGGTATGACGACGTTCTCGACAAGCCAGGAACATTCAATTATCTACCAGCATGGGGAAAAGCGCGACACGTCTGCAACAGCATGAGATCAATACCGGAGACAGACATGATATATGATCACTTGGGAGGATTCCTTACAGGAAATCGGCTAAAGACAAAAAAATAAAAATAAAAAATATACATTCAGCTCAGATACCTGGTGTTTCAGTGAACCAGCTGTACAAAAATATGTTGTGGCACTGATGGAAACTGCTGGAAAGACAGGGGACTTTAAAATGTGTTCGTTCCATTTCCTCAGAAACAACTGGACGACGAGATTTTATGCCAATCGTGTCTGTAAAATAAACATGAACCAAAACCTACAGCAGGCTAACTGAGATTAGAATAACAGTAAACAGCAGGTCTGGATTAAAAAGCATATATATATATAATATTTTCCCTTTTAACTTGCATCTCAGAAGCTCAAAATTGTTCCAGACCCAGATTACAGTTGAACTTACTTTATTTTTCTGCTATTTCTCTAAGTTGATCCATTTTTAGTTGAGCGTGTCATTGACTATTTTAGTTATAGATCCAATGAGATCAAAAATGAGCAAAATAATTACAAAAAAAAAAAAAAAAAATCTGTCCTGTAAACTAACAGCTGCTTTGGCTTCGGGTGTGCCTTTTCAGATTGGAGTTGTACATCCTGTCATCTAACTCTCAGAAAGATGAAATGGCAGACTTGTAAATTATAGAAACTGCAGATTGCAAATAAAAGTTGCACTGAAACACACACACACGCGCGCAAAAAGAAATTCACCAGATTTCAGCTCAACTGCTCCTGAAATTCAACCTGATCTTTTCTATTTTTTTCAGTCAAAGAACGCACCATTTCAAAGTGCTACCAATGTCTCAGCTACACTCACGGCAAAAAACACTGAATCTTACACCGTACTGTTGGTCTAGTTTATAGCACAAGTTTTTTTTATTACACTTGAAGAAAGATACAACTAACAACTTTTCAGCAAGACATAAGAGCTTGTTTTAAGTAAATTATTATTTGAAATTAATAAAGTTTACTGGTTCCACTGGCAGATTATTTCACTTATAAACAAGATATTATAAGTGAAATAATCTGAAAAAATCTGCCAGACTCCAACGGGAGTCTGGCGAGATCTGAACAGTTACCCTGGTTCATCAATATTGTACAAAGATATTTGTACTAAACACTAGACCAAAAATACTTGGTAAAATTATAATTTATTTATTTTATTTTATTTTTTTGCAGTGCTCTTTAAGGAGGAAGTTGCTACAAATCGAGGAAGGCTCACAGTTAACTATTTTTATTATTAATGAGGTCTTCAAAATGAAAAAAGCACAAAAGGTGGCTATTTGGAAAGGAAAGTATCATGGTTCATAAATGGGTACAATGTCTGTGCTTTATTTAAACTCTATATGGGGAGTGATATTTCAGTAGCTAAATATATCAGAATATTTTTTTCTTTTTGAGCTTCCAACCTCCCTCAATAAAATCAGCTGGACATATTAGGAGCCTGTTAGAAATCTGATTGGCCGTTTTATTTTTGTGTGCTTGTTTTATAAAATAACCAGTTTCAGTTCTCAGAGCCGCCTTTAAACATCTTGATCAGTAGAAGTTAGATACTCCCTCAGTTTTGTTCATGGACACAATTTAAGTACAGAAGTCACATCATCTCAAACAGATGTCATATCATCACCATCTTAAGATGTTGACACAGAATTAAACAAATCTGCACCAGCAGCCAAACTGGGAGACAAGTTTTAGACCAGAATTTACAAAACCTGGTGACATTAAAAGATTAACTGTGTTGAAGCAAGGAGGGGAGAAAAGCGAAAGTTTGTGCCATTCCAATGCAAATCCAACTACTTAATGTTGAAGTTTGACATTTCTAGTGTTTTCTTGTCTTAAATTAGATGAAAGACTAAATCGGCACTCAGAAGGTTTTGATTGGTTTAATTAAAGTTTAATTGAACTGGTGGCTGGGTTAGTTTTTTTTTTAGCTAGTTTTAGCTTCTTGGTGCTAAAAAGATAAAGTTAAAATTGTTTATTGATCTTTGCTGCAGCACAAAGAACTGGTGACAAGCAGGTATTGGCACCGTTTATTACTTAAACCAGTTTGGTAGGAACCTCTCTTCTGGTTCAGGTAAAGGGGCCAGTGGTCAGCAACATTCACCTGGGTCAGCCATTTCTGCCCTTAGCCTAGCTGAACAGAATTCATCGACAAAAGAAAGAAGCCCATCACCTAGGGAAAAACTGCTGAAGCTAGCATTTGTTTTTTATTTCCTTTAAAAAAATTGCTCACTCACTTCCTTAATATTTTGGACAAAATTATGGATGATTTAAGCCACAAGTGGCTGCGGCGCTCCAGACCTCTAGTGTAAACAAATACTCTTGTTGTAACCACGTGATATTTAATAAAGAAAAAATATCTTGAAGTCTCTCCTGTGATTGTTTGTTTGCTTTAAATTGTAAAGACTTTTTTTTGTGCCCATTTGCTCACCCACCCACATATGTGCACGCATCACCCCCCACTTCTAACAACCTGATTAGTGACTGCTCATGGCTAAAAGGAAAGAAAGAAATATATATATATTGCATGCTGATAATTAAACTTTGTAAAGAGAAATCAGAATTGATATGAAATCAACTTTGGCAAAGAGTTGATAAAACAAACGAAGTTTCAGCAAGACATAAGAGCTTGTTTTAAGTAAATTATTCTTTGAAATCAACAAAAGTTTACTGGTTCCACTGGCACCCCAAAGAACTGGTGATAATAAAATAAAAAAAACTAAACGGAGGTCAAAATGGATCACAAAATGTATCAGTGGATCTCTATTTAAAATAAACTGTCTTTTTTAGATTGGCTAAACTACTGGAGCAACATTCCCTTCGGCTTGTTACGATAAAAATGATTCTTAGACACTCATGTCAGCTTGCAGGACACATGTTCTTTGGCAGAGATCACATAAAAGATGGATAAAGGCGCAAATGTGATTGAGAATTTGCTTTTTTTTTTTTTTTCCTTTGTTTGAAGAGCCTAATGGCACCGACAAGGCAAGCACCCGGGATAAACCTACTGCTGAGAATTCCAATAAAGCAGAGAACATAAAAAAAAGGCTATTTCTATTAGCTTACTCTAAAGTCTTGTAAACACAGCGATGTGTACCCACCCTGCATGTTCCCTCAGCTTCCGCTGTGACACACACGACGCTATCAACTGGGGCAGATGTGAAAAACATGCAGAGGCGTTTTAGAAAAGTGGGAATTTTGAGAAACATATTGGAGGAAAAAAAAAATCTAGAGTTAGGGGGAAAAAAAACAAACAAAAAAAACCTAAAAACTTTAGAGCAGACGAATCCTATCGAAACAACGGAAACAAGGGGCACTTTTATGATTTAGTGACGAGAAACTCCATCGCCGCTTCCACGTGATTTTCAAAACATACACAATAATACTATATAAAGTGTGATATGACAAAACAAAAATGCAGTAAATAAGCAATAGTACCTGCCTTTGTTCATATACAAACCAAATAAAATGATAACAAGTAGCTAGAATACTTGTCCTATCCAAAACAAAATATGTAGCTTTGGTAAACAAGTTAGGCGGAGAACTGTCGTCTGAACGGTAGGATGTGAGCGATTGGAACGCGTTGGGCCCGCCTGGCGGTGAGTACGTCTCTCTGTTCTGAAGCTACCAAGGCAAAAATTGTAAAAAATAAAATAAAAATAATAAAATAAAATAAAAAAACCAAGAAGCTAGATGAAAACGTTCAGATTTTTTGTTTCTGTCCTCTCCCCCACCGGTCCCCAGCTGACGAGGAACGAAGACGGCGAGCTGCCGTCCTGAGCACCAACTGAAGCGTTTCCGTGGTAATGTAGCAGCATTGTAATGGTCTGCAGAGGACACGCGCTCCTCCTTTAGAGCAGAAGTGGAAGACAACTTTCATTCTCTTTTTTTTTTTCTTCCAGAAGTTCCCTCACCCCTCTTCCATCGACATTTTTTTAATATATACCTCTCCTTGTTGATCTGTAAAGAACAGAACATAGGGAAAATATTTTGTTCTTTTCTCCATTCCAGCATTATCTGACCCAATTTTTTTTTCTTTGTTTTTAATCCAGGCAGGTATTTGTTTATCCATGAATTCCCATCTTCCATCAGTCGTTCTATGCTGTGTTTTTCTACCCTTGTGAGACATCACTCGTCCATCTTTCTACTTGCCAACGTTCCAATTTCTCGTAGGTGTCGCATCTCCTCGTTTCGAAAGTCATCTGTTCCGTTTCCCGTTCCCAGAATTTCAGTCGACCTTCTCCACCTTCCCGACAATCTTCTCCTCAAAGATGGGCAGAATGGCGTCGTCGTCGCGGACCTCCTCGAACACAACTCCACAGTCAAACTCGTCACTCACCTTCTTGAAGTAGAACCTGAAGATCAGAGGAGAATCCGTTGTTCTCCACATATGGTAACAAAATGCCAGCCTATTGTAAGGCTGAAACTTTTTCAATTGCAAAGGTTGTTCAATTTTATTGGAAAAACCAACAAAGTAGCACAAAACTTTGACCAGTCTCAGTTTTTTATCTTTTTTTTTCTGCAAGCCAAAAAGTTCAGTTTTGGTCTGTAGTGCCTCATTTCCTCTGATCAGTCCATCACTCGAAATTACTGTAGGCGTCTCCACTGTGCACTTCGCTGGCTACAATAGGAAAATATAACGAGGTAGCACAGTTCGAATTATTATTCTCCAGAGAGATTTAGTATGGAAAATACGCTATATCCCTTTTTTAGTCTTTACAATCCTGCATGATCACCTGCCAACATTATATTCCATATAGAAACAAGTCAATTTCTGAGAGAAATGTGCAAAACTGGGTTTTATTTAGGAATATCAGCATAAAAAGTGCTGAATGAAAACACACCCCACACATTTCAGATATTTGAAAACTACCATTTCCAGGGTTTCCCCCAGGGTATTATAAGCCTGGCAGGCCACCAGGCTAAGCATTGTTAGCCTGGTGAAAAAAAAGTCTTTAATAAATTAAAGTAATAAAGCTTCAGAAGTATGAATACTTCTGAAATGGAGTGTGTGCTGTGTGTTCTCACCTGTAGTGGCCCTTTTTGGTAAGCAGCTCTTTAAACTGGCCCAGAGTCACCACGCGGCCCTTCACCGATGTCCGGTATGGGATGGGCTCTCCACAGAAGTAGTACGCCACAGTCATGTTCTCACAAACCTGCCGCTTCCCAGACTTGTGTCTGACAGAAAGAGTGGGGGACAATCCCTGTCAAACGCTTGAAATGACAGAAGACTTGAAGTTAAAGCAAAAAGACGAGCTGTACTTCTGCTTCGACTGCAGTAGAGCAGCCTTCCTCCGCTCCTCCTCCAGCCTCCGCCTCGCCTCCTCCAGCTGTGTGAGCGGGTTGGGGGCGGGGTTGGGCGGCATGGCCGGATCCTGGATGAACGGGTGCGAAGGCTGGACCTGAGTGGACGACGAGCCGGGGATCGTCGTGGACACCGAGGAGGAGTTGTTGCGCAGCTGGGCGGAGACCCATGGGTGCACAGCTCCAGGTCGTTCCACGGAGGTCGGGCGTGGCGACTCTGTGCTGGCTCCCGTTCTCCTGGAGCTGCTGGTGCTGCCGCTGAGCATGAGGGAGAGGATGGAGAAACAGGTTCAGAGCTTGCAGGGAGGTGAAGAGAGCTGAGCGAGATGGTAACTGGGTGTGTACAGTTTATCTCTCAAGGATTTTTAAGGTTTTTAATCTTTTCCAGCACCAAAAAATGAGATAAAAATAAGAAAAGTTTCAACATCAAGCACTTTCAAGGACCTTAGACAGAAAAAAAGCACTTTCCAAAACTCTACATTCAATTTCAAACATCTGTACAAACCTTCTAATAACTCAAGCACCACAGAAGAATGAATGCTAGATGTTACCACATAGCAATAATACATTAAAACTGACATAAAATACCATCTATACTAAATGCAAGGTTGTCCTGACCCATGAGAACTCTTCCTTTGCCTGTCTCCATCCATCATCCATTGCAGAATCTTCTGGTTCCTCTCCAGATCCTCCACCTGAGTACCCGGATAGCCCTGGGTTTCCAGGCCACGCCCGTTCTCGTCACTTTTGCTCGATGTCTCCGTCTTCTTAAAGCCCCGCCGCGACATTGTGCTGCCTTTGCTACTGCAAAAACATAATAAGCCACATGTTGTTCAAACTTGTGAAGCTATTAGTGTATTTAAGTGTGCTGTATTGGTGCAGTTACTAGGTCAACTGAATAAAAAATAAAAGACAGTATTTTACTAGTGAGCAGATGCGCATGCATACCCGTAGCCCATGCCCTCGAGGGTGCTGGCTCCAGCTCCGTCTGCATAGTTTCTCCGGCCCGCGTACTGGTTGGCTTGGTCTCCGTTCCACACCAGGTTGGGCAGAGGCCGACCTCCCGTCTCCTCTTGTCCATCTCTTCCTCTGTGGTAAACCTGCTTATGGTGGTAAATGCCTGGAAATAAATCAGGGAAAGGTTCAATGATGTGCTTTTAGCCACAACACAAGGCTCTTCCTCAAATGGATTTGATAACTAGGGAAAAAGAAACTAAATTAAAGCTGCAAGCAGCCTCGAACGGCCCTCGCAGCCAAGCGCCGCTCCGGCCTATTGCCACCGCGGGGTACGAGGAACCGCCGCCTCACGTCAGCCACCACAGAAGCTCTCACGCAGTTTTCAGCTCCTCCGCCCGCACCGCGGAAGCTGTTGCTCAGTTTTCATCAAAGCTGCGCACGTGCTAAGACAGAAGTTGTTGCGCAGTTTCCGCGCCCGTCCACCAGGCGGTACGCATCTATGCGTTCGGCGGCTATCCTTGACGATGCAAAAAAATGTGGTATAGATTCATTGCTTTAGCGAGGAAATATAGCTGGCGGATTAATGTAGGACGCGCAGTGGAGTCAAAACATATTTCAATGCTGTTGTTCTTTTTAGAGGTCAACAAAGGTCATACGTATCCAATTTGGCGTCAGTCGGATGATCCACGTGACATTTACAGCCGATCATATGCACATAGCGAAGTACTACAGTTCGTCATTTTTCATCATTTTCAGCTGTGTTTCTAAAGCACTCTATTTTATTGTTGGAGTAATACTTACTCAGAGTGGCGAATTACTGAAATGGTTTGTAAGAAGTAAGAAAATGCTACATTTACTGCATGATTTAATTCAACAAAAATTATCTGAGACATTTCTATCCTTTTAGAAATGTCATGGCAACACACTCACAAAGTTTTCACGCCCATCCGCCCGTGGATCTGTTTATCATCGGTGGAGGAACACTGACACCTACTGGCGAAATACTGATATTGTTCTTCATCCTGATTATCTGCTGACCCCAATTGACGAATTACTGAAATGGTTTATAAACGGCAAAAATGGGATCAAAATCTGAACTTCAATCTAAAATGGCCGACTTCCTCTGGGGTTTAGACCATGGCTCCAAGAGACTTTTTTGTAAGTCCTGACATGGTACACATGTGTACAAAGTTTCGTAATTGTAGGTTAAAGCATGGCTTGGGGCTGATCATTTTAAATTTTCTAGGGGGCGCTATAGAGAAATTGGGCCACACCCTACAAATATTGTGATGGATTCCTGTCGGGGAGTGGATGAAGATCCATCCTTGTGAGGTTGGAGCAGCTGCGCCCAAAAATGTGGAATTGAGAGCCAAACGTAAGGCGATGGCGTTACAGGACACTTCGCCACGCCGCCACGCCCACCTGCTCCATCGTAGATGGTCAGGATTAGAATCCTCAACACACCAACATGGCTTCTGTGTCTTGGCACAGTTTCATGTTGATGAGGTCAAAGGGGTCAGATAGCGACCTTTCACAGTAAAACATTACACTTCCTGTTCTCAGGGGGCGTGGCCAAAGTGATGTCATCATTCGACCATAGGGTATTGTAGGACACCCGATGATGATCAATCACAGTAACTTTGGTGCCTCTGTGAGTTTCTGTGTAGGAAATATAGCAGTTTATGTTTTTATGGCGTGTAGGTGAACTTTGACCCCTGCTAACCCCCCTTCAGCATTCTCAAAAACTCACCGTTTTGATAACTTTAGATGGGACATGCCTTATGAACAGACTGACCGAGTTTGAAGCCGATAAATCGAAATCCCTAGGAGGAGTTCGATCAAATACCAAGGCTGTAAATGGCAAAAATGGGGTCAAAATTTGAACTTCAATCTAAAATGGCCGACTTCCTGTGGGGTTTAGACCATGGCACCAAGAGACTTTTTTGTAAGTCCTGACATGGTACACATGTGTACAAAGTTTCGTAATTGTAGGTTAAAGCATGGCTTGGGGCTGATCATTTAAAGTTTTCTAGGGGGCGCTATAGAGAAATTAGGCCACACCCACCAAATATTATGATGGATTCCTGTCGGGGAGTTGATGGGGATCCATCCTTGTGAGTTTGGAGCAGCTGGGCCTCAAAATGTGGAATTGAGAGCCAAACGTATGGCGATGGCGTTAGAGGTCACTTCGCCACGCCGCCACGCCCACCTGCTCCATCAAAGCAGGTCGGGGTTGGAATCCTCAATACACCAACATGTCTTCTGTGTCTGGGCACAGTTTCATGTTGATGAGGTCAAAGGGGTCAGATAGTGAAAGTTCACAGTAAAACATTACACTTCCTGTCTCAGGGGGCGTGGCCAAAGTGATGTCATCATTCGACCATAGGTATTGTAGGACACCCGATGATGATCAATCATAGAAACTTTGGTGCCTCTGTGAGTTTCTGTGTAGGAGATATAGCAGTTTATTTTTTTACGGCGAGTAGGTGAACTTTGACCCCTGCTAACCCCCCTTCAGCATACTCAAAAACTCACCGTTTTGATAACTTTAGATGGGACATGCCTTATGAACAGACTGACCGAGTTTGAAGCCGATCAATCGAAATCCCTAGGAGGAGTTCGATCAAATACGGAGGCTGTAAATGGCAAAAATGGCCTCAAAATTGGACCTTCAATCCAAAATGGCTGACTTCCTGTGATACTTGCACTATGACATTAATTGTAAATTTTGAGTATCTTGGGGAGCTCTACAAGTGTACCAAATTTCATGTCTCTAGGATAAAGTAAGTGAATAGCAAAGGGTCCTTTGAAAATTTCTAGGTGGCGCTATTGAGCCATTTCTTGTGGGATTTTTGTGATGACCTTAAAAATCAAAATTTTTAAACAGGCTTAAGCCCTCCGCCAAGTTTGGTGAGTTTTTGAATATGATAAAGCCCCCAAAAAGCCAATTCATTTGGAGGGAGAATAATAATAATTAAAGCTGCAAGCAGCCTCGAACGGCCCTCGCACCCAAGCGCCGCTCCGGCCTATTGCCACCGCGGGGTACGAGCAACCGCCGCCTCACGCCAGCCACCACAGAAGCTCTCACGCAGTTTTCAGCGCCCGCCCGCACCGCGGAAGCTGTTGCTCAGTTTAAACTTCTCCAACTCCGGTCCAACAGAGCCTTCTTGCTCAAAAGCGTGGTTCGGATTAGCAACTCCAAAATCCAAGCAAAATGTTGAGCGTAGTCCAGTTCTGTGGCTCCAAAGAGCAGGCAAAATGTTCAGGAAAACTTCGCAGCTCCAGCTGTCGCCGGCTGACTGTTATTACGTAGCGTCGATCTGTTTTCTCATTGATGGAGTACCACTGCCTCCTGCTGGGGCAATACTGGTATTGCACTAGCAGTACCAGTATATCGCCACAAGGTGCCAGTGGTACTCCATCAACACTGACCCCAGTGTGTTCTTACTTCGCTGTGTCATAAATTTTGCTGAATGACTTTGTTTGTATTATTTCTAGCAAAAATGAATGAATGTTTGTACTTTAACCCACAAAATAAACTTATATATATATAAAAAGTTATAATAATGTATATTTAAATAATTAATAACAACATAACCTATGGGCTGCTGTTTTCTAGGGGGCGCTATAGAGAAATTAGGCCACGCCCTCCAAATATTGTGATGGATTCCTGTCGGGGAGTTGATGGGAATCCATCCTTGTGAGTTTGGAGCAGCTGTGCCCAAAAATGTGGAATTGAGAGCCAAACGTATGGTGATGGCGTTACAGGTCACTTTGCCATGCCGCCACGCCACCTGCTCCATCGTAGCTGGTCGGGATTAGAATCCTCAACACACCAACATGTCTTCTGTGTCTGGGCACAGTTTCATGTTGATGAGGTCAAAGGGTCAGATAGCGACCATTGACAGTAAAACATTACACTTCCTGTTCTCAGGGGGCGTGGCCTAAGTGATGTCATCATTCGACCATAGGGTATTGTCGGGCAGCCGATGATGATCAATCACAGTAACTTTGGTGCCTCTGTGAATTGTGTGTAGGAAATATAGCAGTTCATGTTTTTATGGCGTGTAGGGGAACTTTGACCCCTGCTAACCCCCTTCAGCATTCTCAAAAACTCACCGTTTTGATAACTTTAGATGGGACATGCCTTATGAACAGACTGACCGAGTTTGAAGCCGATAAATCGAAATCCCTAGGAGGAGTTCGATCAAATACCAAGGCTGTAAATGGCAAAAATGGGGTCAAAATTTGAACTTCAATCTAAAATGGCCGACTTCCTGTGGGGTTTAGACCATGGCACCAAGAGACTTTTTTGTAAGTCCTGACATGGTACACATGTGTACAAAGTTTCGTAATTGTAGGTTAAAGCATGGCTTGGGGCTGATCATTTAAAGTTTTCTAGGGGGCGCTATAGAGAAATTAGGCCACACCCACCAAATATTATGATGGATTCCTGTCGGGGAGTTGATGGGGATCCATCCTTGTGAGTTTGGAGCAGCTGGGCCTCAAATTGTGGAATTGAGAGCCAAACGTATGGCGATGGCGTTAGAGGTCACTTCGCCACGCCGCCACGCCCACCTGCTCCATCAAAGCAGGTCGGGGTTGGAATCCTCAATACACCAACATGTCTTCTGTGTCTGGGCACAGTTTCATGTTGATGAGGTCAAAGGGGTCAGATAGTGAAAGTTCACAGTAAAACATTACACTTCCTGTTCTCAGGGGGCGTGGCCAAAGTGATGTCATCATTCGACCATAGGGTATTGTAGGACACCCGATGATGATCAATCATAGAAACTTTGGTGCCTCTGTGAGTTTCTGTGTAGGAGATATAGCAGTTTATTTTTTTACGGCGAGTAGGTGAACTTTGACCCCTGCTAACCCCCTTCAGCATACTCAAAAACTCACCGTTTTGATAACTTTAGATGGGACATGCCTTATGAACAGACTGACCGAGTTTGAAGCCGATCAATCGAAATCCCTAGGAGGAGTTCGATCAAATACGGAGGCTGTAAATGGCAAAAATGGCCTCAAAATTGGACCTTCAATCCAAATGGCTGACTTCCTGTGATACTTGCACTATGACATTAATTGTAAATTTTGAGTATCTTGGGGAGCTCTACAAGTGTACCAAATTTCATGTCTCTAGGATAAAGTAAGTGAATAGCAAAGGTCCTTTGAAAATTTCTAGGTGGCGCTATTGAGCCATTTCTTGTGGGATTTTTGTGATGACCTTAAAAATCAAAATTTTTAAACAGGCTTAAGGCCTCCGCCAAGTTTGGTGAGTTTTCCAATATGATAAGGCCCCAAAAAGCCCCCCAAAGAGGTGGGAAGAAAAATAATAATAATAATAAAACAATAGGAAAACAATAGGCCTTCGCAGCGCTTAGCTGCTCGGGCCTAATGAAATAATTTAAAACCAGAAAAATTCTGAAGAAATTTAATTGGGGACAGCCAAAGTGCATGTCAGTCAGAACCCAGCGTTCTGATTCTGAACTAACATATAGTCAACAGCAGGTGCTGTATCAGTGACATGTTGGCTAACATGGACTTACTCTATTCACTATGCCAACACTGTATCTACTAAAATTAGCTAGAATGCTAAGGTTAGTTTAAATGTTGTCAGTAGCATTTGGGTATGGATTTACATTGACTTACACCATTCAGTATGCTAAATGTAGCTAAATGTAGCTTTTACATAAAAAATTAGTCAAGATGCTTATTTTAGCTGTAAGGCTATTGTTAGCCTGAGGGCTATTGCTACATACAGGGGAACAAGCATGTAAACACTACTTGGCAGTATGTGGGCTATCATTAGCATGTTGACTAACAGTGACTAGTATCACTAGCATGTTGCAATGCACTGGGGTATTCAATGAATTGGATATAAATGTTCATTTTAAACTATAAATGCCTGAAATAAATACATAATCCAAGCAAACAGAGGAGCAAGACTTCCTACAAAACAAAATGGATAAAGTGTTGGAACCCTGGGTGGTTTACCTTTGGCCCCCACGGTTGGCAGACTCTGTCCCCCTCCTCTGTGTGAGGGGTAGTGAGGCGGCCCGATCCCTCCGTCTGGGGAGCGTGACGATTTGGGCGGAGTATGCCGTCCTCCGCCGCCTAAGCTGCTGTTAGTTGCCCCTGGCGACTGGCAGCCCGGCGTCTTCATCACCCGCTGCACGTGTTCGTCCAAAATGGATTCGGGGTCGTCTTCGTGAGCGTCCTCCATGGCCACCAGGCCGCCGTACGTGGTGGCTGTTCCCGTGTTCGCAGTGGTCTCTGAATAACGGGCCCCGTACAGAGGTGGAAACGACGAGGGGATGGGAAGTGGTATGCTGTGAGAAGACATGGAGGTCATCATGGAGACGTCGGCATCATCACCCTCTTCTTCCTGTTGGGAACGGAGACAAATCCTTATGTTTCCATGAGTCTTTATGCTGCAGGTGGGCGGATCAATCCGATATATCGATACTACATCGGTATCGGTACCACATTAAGACTTAAAGTTTCAGATTCTCTGTCGAAAATTTTAAAAATATTTTTATTGTAGTTTCTCAACTATACTTCAAAACAGAGTTTGGTTCGCTCTACTCTCAAATAATAATTTTTATACTTTATTTACTCAAGCAAAATGCAGAGAAATTATGTTAATTTGTTATTAATGTAACAAATTAACTTCATCCAAATTCTACCCTGGATTTGAACAAAATCATTCAAAAGAAAAACCACAAAAACACTTAAAAGGTCAAAAGTTTGATGATTCGTCAAACTTGGATTGATTTCAGTATTGGCGCTAGAGCTGCACCGATCTCAAATTAATATCAATTTCAGACCAGATAATGGGGAAAAAACATCTAGAAATTGTGACAATGTGCCTGATGCATAATAGCAAAATCTAGTCTAATTCTATGTTTTGTGCTGTGAGCAAAGTAATGCTTTGTCACTTATTTGAGATTATATTTTGAATTTCTTATTACACTTTCTGAACAATTTGAAAGGATTGTTTCAGTTTATTTTTACATACATGTTTAATCAGCGTAGTCAACCTACCGTTTTTGTTTTTATCCATTTTTCAACATAGCTTGTCCTACTCCTAATTGCACAGACTGAACAAATGAAAGCTGTTTTTACACGTTGTTCAAACTTGTGAAACTATTGGTGTATTTAAGTGTGCAGCGTTATCAGAAATATAATACTGTATATTTATATCTGTTTCAAAAAAAATTCTGATATTTATCAGATGATAAACATCAGATGCATCAGCTGATACATCAATATCGACAGTGAAAAGAATGGATGGGTGCATCCCCAATTGGCATCAGCAATTCCATTTACTTTTTCATCAGACCAATAGCAAAATATGAAATATCAAAGACTTCTGCTTTGTGCCAATGACTTTTTTACTTATACTTTTCGTCAGATCATCAACCAAAATATAGCTTTCACAAATCGGGCAATATGAAGGCATCAAGCGGAAATCCATGATGCCTGCTGGTTAAAAGTTCAGATTTTTTTATGTCTTTTTGTCATCACACTCCTCGTTTCCTTTGTTGTATTTTGCTGGTGTCAGGCGTCTTGACACCAGCACTTTACATTTTTTATCATAGTCATGCTCCCTCTCACCTCACCTGCTAAACCGACTGCTTGCTGCATCGTTTTCTAAGCGAAACTGGGCCATCAGTAAAACTAGATGCAGATGTGAAATGGTTGCTATGGAAATTCAGACCCAATTTGTCAGGTGTTCTTATTTGTCATGTCAAATAAGAACATGATATTGTCTTTCTTGACAGGTGGAGATATTAAAAGTTGAACAATTTCTTGACATACGTAATACATTAGATGAAATACCCAACACTAACACACATGATGTAACCTAGAGGATAAACTCCAAGGTGAAACTCGTTTCTGGTCAGTCTTGCAACTTCCCTAATGCAAGACCAAATGCATGCTTTCTCTGACGTAGACCTCCTCAGCGTTTACAATCTGAATACTCACCAGTCGTACTCTCTTCAGCCTTTCTTCAAGCATTTCCTGGGCATCTCGATCTTTGAGAACAGCCTCCAGCCTGTTGATGAGTTCTGCTGCAAACATCTCCGGCTTTACGTGGATGTCCTTTGGTATGCGATACGTGCGCTTTGAAGAAAACATGCAAACATATCACATTTTAAAAATTACATTCTGCTTCCCGAGTAAGAATATTAAGACGAGGAAAAAAAAAAACCCATACGGGATGGGGTTTTTTCCCCAGATCATCTAGATGACGATGTTCTTTTTAGAGGACATCATCTAGAAAGTTTATAAAAATTTCACCTGGTAAATTTAAGAGTGGTTTTGGGGTACATATTTAATCTCTACATGCTGCCATTTGCTCGGGGTTATTACAATAATAAAATTAGTTACTATAGTTACATGGCATTAGGTCCCTAAAGCGCAGAGAAAAGACTTTAGAAAACATTTGTTTATAATTAAATGCATGGTTTAGAACCAAAATGGATTAAAAGACCAGCTGTTGTTGTATCAACCTTCCAGATCACTCAGGTGTTCTGATTCAATCAGAATCAGAGTCAGACATGGAGAATTGGAAGTTTTTGTTTTCTTTTAATCAACAACAAGATTCAAGAAAACTCCAAAAATTCTTAAACACCTACTTTCTTGAATTCAAAACTTTTGGTATTAGAAGGATTGTTAATTGAAAATATGTCCGTCTTTCTTATAAACAAGGGAAATGTGTTACTGCCTTCCATAGCTAGTATTTAGGAACATGTGGGGGAGGGGCAGCACTGCATTACTTTCTGATCGATACAGGCAAACAAAATCACATTTAAGTGACAATAAATAATAGGAATGATAGAAAAAACATATTTTTACCATCTTTGAAATAACTGTATGCACCTAGATACATATATTTGGCCTGCATTTTCTTAGGATAAATAAAGTCCAAAGAATTTACTCCTGAGGAGGATTTAGGCGTCTAATTTTCCACATATATTTATATTTCTAGCTAACACACAAGCAAAGACACTCACAGGTATATGAGGTAGGGGCACACGGCCATTGGCTTTGGCACTTTCATGCATCTCTTTCCGATGCTGCTTCCGATATCTGTATGGAGGAATACCATCTCTGGGAACACAAATAAAAAACAGGAAAATATTAAAAACGGAAACTTTATTCTCCTGAGCAAATGGGTCTTAATGCATTTAAATGGATAAAAGGTGTGAATGAAGTGAAGATTAAATGCTTACACACTGCTGTCGGTCAAGGACATTGTATCTGCGTCGCTTGACATGCTCTGCTGCTCACTGTCGTTGGCGCTGGTTACTGGGGCCCGGGCGTAGCCCATGTTTGCGTAGTAAGGGTTTACCGGCTCTTTCCAAGGTCTGAGAACAAAAATCAGGATGTTGACATTAATGCTGCACTTTTAAATAGATTAGAGATTCAGAATCGTTAAATGTGAAAAAAAAAAAAAAAGCTAGACATATGAGCAGAACCACATGGAGAGTGACTGACAGCAATAAGACCCGCCTCCTGGCTCTGATTGGTTGTTTCTAGTTTGCACTGGGATAAGGCAGATGAGCTCGATTTCTTTTTTTCCCCCCCACACATTTGTCTCATACCATGTTTCAACAAATGTAAAACAAATGTTGCATACTGCAACTTTAAAATACACATATTAGTTTGACAATTTTTCATTTGTTCACACTTCTTTAAGGGTTCAGTTTGACTTATTAAATGGATTATATGAAGTTACATAACAGAAACAAGAGGTGTAACAAGAATTTTCTTTAAGCTAAAGCAAAACAACACAACTGAAACCTTTCTATACAGCCCTCAGCTTTGCCTGAATAACAAAACGGATTATGGCATCAAACTTTAAGCTACTGCTAATTAGGTCATGGCAGCACACACCTGTACTCCCTGGTGTCCTGCCTCCTCCTGTTGGGTGAGGCCCTCTGCGGTGCCGTCTGCATCAGCAGGCTTTGAGTCAGCCTACTCACTGGTGTGTCGCCGCAATTGTCTTCATCTTTCTCTTCCTCTCGAGCTCCACCTCTAAAACGTAAAGAAAACGCATTCAAACAGGCAAACTTTCCCCAAGTAGTAAAGTGTGTGTAAATTTCAGTTTCAACTACAGTGTTTCTTGAAACACTCTATCCACAAAGTTCAATATTGGGATTTTTGAAGGTTATTTGTGTTGCATGAAAACATAACGCTTCCACAGACTGCTACTCTATTGATGCATGTGTGCTGTGCCATGCTAAGCACCATTTTTAGCTAAAAATGGAAACTAATCTATAGTTGCCAACAGGCTTTGTTTTTGTCCATTTTCAAAATGTTGTCAAAATGTTTACATAAATGTGTGATAATCTGTCATGTTACAGATTTATTTTGGCTAATGTTACATGTGCCAACTAGTCATAGTGGCTGCATTGCAAGGCATTAAGTAACGTTCAGTAAGTTGTGCGGAAAACAAACCGCAGTGTGTGTAAGTGTGTGTTCATTTGACACAACAGGTGTGTCAAATGAAGATAAAAGCACAGCAAAAGATTGAAGGCATGAGTTAAAATGTATTTATCTGTTATACATGTTTCTGTCTCTACTTAAAAGAGATACTTGTAGTAAATATTTCAAGTTTTAAAGTATTCATAGTAGTTGGTGAGATATAATCCCTCTGAACCACTGCAGAGTTGAAACTGAAATGGAGGTTTGGACAGTTTGTTTTTCTGGATGGAGCCTAGGCTGGACAATAAAAAAATAAGAAAATATTGCAAAAGACATGTGATCAATATCAATATGCAATACATCTGAAAGAATGTTCAATCATTTCACTGAACTCCAATCCAGCACCTATCAGTTTTCTGGGAGACGTGGGCAGAAAAAAGGCTTCGCCGCTCCAGCTCTCACGATGAGCTACGCTAAACTAACGCCCTCTCTCTTTGGTTACCTAGCAACAACCTGCTGAGCAGCTTGTGCACCAATAGTTTCAGATTTTGCCAGAACTGCTTGAAAATAAAAAAACTCCTTGGAGAGAAATGAAACGTCACGTCACCAGTTTGGCAGTATTTCAGATATTTAAAACAAAAAACTAATCAATGATTATGGATATTGACTGATTTGAAATGCTTGCATCAAACACTTGCTTTTTTTAGCAAAGTTAAATAAATTAGACAAGAGCTAGTTTGGGAGCAGTATTGTTGGCTTGTCAGTAAATGTCTCTGGATTGATGGTGTTCTAGTTATTACAAAAGCTTGATTATTTAAAAAAATTTATACTTTGTACTGTTCTTAATATTTTCCATAGTGAGAACTTTATGTCTGTAATAATTGTACCCTGATTACAAATTTTAAAAAAAGTTTCCATCTGCATCAACAACCATTACTGAACGGGTCAAATTTCTAAAGTAGTACCTTGGCACGGTAGGCGAGATACAAAAATGTGAACGACGCTTCTCAGAAACAGCAGATGATTTTACAAATCATTCATCGTTTTGGAATATGCACTTTCAAAGAACCAGACGACAAAAGCTGAAGATTTGAACGCTGATTAAAAGTTTTTTCTCACCTCCACTCCACATCCTCAGCTAGAGTCGGCAGATAGCCAGGCGGCGGCTTGGCCGGGCCCGATGAGGGACTCTGATCGCTGGGATTGGGCTTGGGGCTCTCTCCTCCTGTCCGGGTGTACTCCAGGTAAAGGTCCGATTTAAGGAACAGCGGGTAGGTGTTCTCCTCCATCATGGCCTGGATCTCTGTTTGAGCCTAGAACAGAAGGTTGTTTTTTTTATTTTTTTATTCAAGTTTATGACTGATATTGTACTGTTTCAAAGTTGCTGATATGAATCACGATGGAGCGGTCTAACACAAAACTTGAATTGTGTCTGAGATCAGGGAAAACAAGACAATGTTTCAGGATGTAATAAGATTTATAATACAAATCAAAAGTCATGACTCATCTCACATTTTGGTATATTTTACTTTAGAAATAT
Organism: Poeciliopsis prolifica; assembly: GCF_027474105.1. Classification (NCBI taxonomy): domain Eukaryota; kingdom Metazoa; phylum Chordata; class Actinopteri; order Cyprinodontiformes; family Poeciliidae; genus Poeciliopsis; species Poeciliopsis prolifica. The sequence goes on along the minus strand of NW_026562420.1, from coordinate 1,035,434 downwards.
AAGTTTTCTCTAATTGACTTTGAGGGTTTTGATTATTAATCATCTCGTCTTTCTTGCATATTGGCTTATTTCTATTAATTTTCAGGTCAGTACCCAATTACTGAGATCCTGAGAAAGGGTAAGTGTGTTCACATAGAACGGAAAATTTAATTAAATTGTTACGCAGTCTGTTTCGAGCAGAGTGCCACGACAACTTTCTTCTAATTGTTTTACAAATAACTTGGTAGTCTCCCCATTGAGCTAAAATTAAAAAACAAACAAAACTCATCACAATAAATAGCAACTGAACGATTCCTCTCCCTGTACTTTGTTTGGTCTTTGCTTCTTTTTAGTATTCATTTTACACAGTTAATTTGCATTAATCGTGATTACTTGATTATTGTCCACTAATCTAGTAATAGCTTATTTGATAACTGGGGCACACAGACTAAAATATTTATTATACTTGTATTTAATAAAAATGAATTTAATTATTTGTTTACTTGCATTTTGTATAAATTTTTAATATTGTATAAAATAAGCTTTAGTAATAAAAAAAATATCTGCAGAATGCACCAATTGTTTTCATTACTTGATTAGTGAAAACGAGAAAACAAGCAGTGACTGATTTCAAACTGTGAAATATTTCGACTACTTTTCCTCTGTATTGATTAAACATTATACAATATTATGATTATTGTTATTGGCTGAAATGTCATCCAGCTTCACTTCTAAAACTATGCGACTTCAGAGTCCTCCCACTGTTTGATCAGTGGTTTGTTGTTTTTACAAACATGATTTCCAAAAGCTTCATTCAAACTAATCCCTTGGCTGTAATGGTGTGTACAAAATTGTCATGACAAGAATAGAACATTTGACAAGTGAGCCATAAAGAAAGCTTCAGAGCCCTGCTCTGCTTTCATCTGAAAGCAATCTCCCTATAAAAGGTTGCATCATTGGTGACAAGCAAGATGTCATTTTACAGACATCTGTAGTAAAAGAAAGAAAGCTGTTGTCCATTTGATTTTTGCTCATTTTAGTGTCTTAAAGGGCCAATACTCCATATAGTGTCGTTTTATCACACAGTCAAGTAACTATGTTGCCTTCAGTTGTTATAAATGCTGTCAAATATGACAGCATTTTATAAAAATTAACATATTATAATCGGCACATATAAAATCAAATAAGGAAGCTCTTAGAATTTCTTTATTCAAAATAATAACGTTAAAGTGTTCAGCATGTTGATAATGAAAATTATGGACAAAATGAAGTTGAGGCAAAGACAAATTCACCAATCACACATGGTTCCAGATTCTCATTTGTTCAGAATGAAATGGAGAACAGAAATCTGACCGGCTTCATAAACTAAATTCAGTAGTAATTTCAAACAAATCGTCCTTCCTCATGCACTGCACTTTTGTCATAGCGATAAATTTGCAGAGCGTGGTCTTCCAAAACTTCTAAACAGTTGCACACCCCGCCTAATTAGTCACTGAACCAGACACTTCATCCTCGAGTCTGTTTAGAAAGTGCAGAACAAAGCTGCCCAATGAGAGGAGGGAAACTGTACGGACACACACACATAACCCCTCGCCCCCTACACACACACACACACACAGGACCCGGAAGCCCGAAGCGAGGGAGATCCTCCACTAGAGATGCATCAATTCGATATCATCTTTGTCGATCCAGATGTTGGAAAAAAAATATAGATCACGTATCAGTGATAATGTGCCAAATCCAGAAGGGCAGATCTATTCAGTTTAACTGTTTTGTGCTCTGAGCAAAGTCATGCTTTATTATTCATTTAATGTTATATTTAGAATTTCTATTTGCACTTTCTGAACAATTTGAAACAAAGTTTGTTGCAGTTTATTTCTTTTATCTATTGCTTTTGTCAGTTTCTTGATAACTCACTTTTCATTGGCTGTTTTACTCCTAATTGCAAAGACTGAACAAATTACAGTTGTTGCTTGTGATACATACTCCAGGTATGTTTTTGTTTGGGGAATGACATTGTAAGATGATGTAAAGATCAAAAACGTTTATTTCACATTACACCCTCCCTTTAATTTTCTATAATAATACCCACAATGCATGCAGTGTTTTAATCACCTGTTCAAACATGGCGGGGTCTAGATGTGGCTTTCCCACGCAGTCTCTGATGAAGCTCTTTGTGGCCGCTTTGATCGTCCTGGAAACGATCCCGCTCCCGTCCACTATGTACTTCTTGTAGATGGCCTTGGCCAACTTGGCCCTCTTGTCTTGGCTGGTCTGCCTGAAGCCCGAGCACGCAAACCAGAAGTCGACCAGATCTTCGCACCCTTCCTGACACAAGAAGCTCCTGAACAGGTTGGTGCCATCCTGGTCGTCCAGGAGCGAGTGAAGCGACTCGGCCCACTTCAGGTACGGTGGAGTCGGAGACGCCGAGCCCTCCGGCTCGTAGCCCAGGTCCAGGTCGGGCCGGCGTGGGGTTGCAGACGACGAAGAGGAAGGCGCGTGACTTGAAGGGTCTCCCATTTTAGAAGAGGGATATCCCTGGGTTTGGGACAGGCCGCCCGGACGGCTGTTGCCCGACTGGACCGGCGGGTCCAGATCAGTGCCCTCCTCGCCAGGAACGGGAGGCCTGGGGGCATCTTCGGTGAAGTGCGCGGGGCCGTTCAGAGAGGCCATGACGCCTCTGCTGCCCCTGTACCCGACCCCATGTAAATCTCTGACAACGCTCATGTCTCTGGTTGCAGAAGAAGGAGGTCAGACCTTCCTCTGTAGCAGTGAGTTTGCTGGAAAACAATTCACCCTGGGAAGGAAAACGAAGACAGCTTTAGCAGTATGACTCGACACAACAAACGTAAACTTGTAAAAATATAGGAATGACTAACTGCTCTATCTCAACCCACATGAGTCAGACCGCCTGTGTTAGAGAGGTTACTAACAGAGATCACACAGCTGCTGGATTTATTATTTTACAACCTGGCAGGGCCATCGTAGAAAATGCTTTTTATTAGCTAAAGCAGGTTGGATTCGTTTTCAATCCCCAAGACAAGACGAAAGACAGATTTTCATTTGTAGTCTGCTCTCTCTTTTTTTCTTTCTTTCCATCTACAAAATAAAAACTTTCAAATCTGATGGAAACATACTTAGTTATCCTGAGAGTGTGTAGGATTAATCTGAAATGGGACAAAATAATCTCTAACTTTTAAAGTACACCAACTCAAGTTCCTTTTGACCCCCGTAAAATTTGATTGTCACGTAAAAAGAGAACATGGCTACTCTGCCAGGTTTATATTGCTTTTAAAAACATGTAGCACACTCAATAAATTTTATCCAAAAGCAGCATCATGCCAGTATCCAAGCAGCAAATAGTGATAAATAGTCTGATTTGAGTCTAACCTGTAAACTGATTGACGTTAATACACAAAACTCTTAGGTTTTAAATACAGCTGCACTGATCGGGCTTTTACTGGCCATGACCTATTTCTGGTTTTATCTTAAATTTCTAAAGCCTGGTACATAGTAAGCAATCTCCAAATATAACATATGATATACATAATGTCATGTATAAAATATATGATGGCATCTCTGGTTACACTGCATGACAAGAGACAGCCGAACGCTAAATGTTTCCAAGCAATAACGAAAACAAATTATGAAATTATGCCAATTTTCTTCTACTATTTAATAAAGGGTCACCACTTTGCTTTTATTTTAAAGTAAACTGCAGAACATAAAACACAATTTTGAATTTATAAACCCTCCAGTCTTGCTCATCAGTATCGAAGTGCTTCGGCTGCTGTTTGTCATCCACTAGATTTTGTGATTTCGAAACTGACACTGCATCATCCCTTAAAAGCAACCTTTTTAATGTGCCATAGTGGTTAGCAGTTTTGAGAATTTTCAATGCCATAATGCAAATTGAGCATATTTAGAACATAACCAACCTGTTCTTTCTTACCATCCTGTTAATGATGAAGTCAAATGTATTTTTGTTTCATATCACATTCTACCTTGACTAAATAAAATCACTACTGCAAGCTAATCATTTGCCAAAAACTGAATTGATCATTTCAGTTGTCCCATTTCATTTACACATAGAACTTTGACAGAATGCAAGAGCAATAAGTTATTTTATTGCTCTTCAAAGGAGAGGCTACAGTTTGCCATACAACTTTAATTTAAAAAACGCCAACAGCTGCTTGTAGTGCTCTATTAAATACAACCATTTCTAGTGGCGGACAATTCTTTTCTAAATCTTATCAGACCTAGTTGGAGTAGAAAAAAAAACTCAAAAATGAGACTGAATACAAAACAGCAGCTTAAATACTAAAATTCTGCTCGGCTGATTCGCCCCACAAACTAGCTAGCAACTGTAAGTTTTGCGACTTGAAAGCAAAGCTCCCGAGGGACCAAATACAACTGAGAACAGTGTATGCAAATTTCAAAGCAGAGGTTTATTGCTAAGTTCTTGCTGTCTGTTTACCATTAAACTCGCCGAGCAGCGCTAAGAGCCGGTGTAGCTCATTCTTCGGAAAGTTAAACGACATTTCTCAAACAATCAACTAGTGTTAAGAAGCTAAGACAGCTAGTTAGCCTCGTAGCAATGCCACCAGCGATGCCAGAGCTTTGAAGTGAGAATCTCATTCATGTTGGCCTGCAAAAGACGGTTGGGGGATGGGTACAGCAACAAACTCCACAGCCACACAAGACGGGCCTGCATGCAACAACACTTTCAACACAAGCGTGATTTAGACTTAGAGAAAACTCCTGCGAAAGCAACACCAACTTTCCCAATGAATACGCCCGACATAAACCGGCTGATGTAACATCAAAAGAAACAAGAAAGCGATGGCACACTTTCCACTCCAGCAGCTGCAGCAGCGGCGGCAGAAGCAGCTAGCTTCGCTTCTTAGCTAGTTTGTTAGCTTCCGAAGCTAGGTGCGTTAACGTCCCGTGTTTTCCCCCCAAAAGTGTCCGTCCTACCGTCTCTGAAACCCCGTTCCCCGTGGTCCGCTGCATTGGGGATACTGGCGTGAACACGGTGCTCCGAAACGCGGCATATGGATCGATTTCAGTGAATAAAACATTAACAAAAATATCCCGTCGCCTTGCCCTCAACTCCCCATGGTGGTTAGTTTCAGAGCAATAATACAGAGAGGGACGGAGTACGTGCGAGCACGCCAACTGTGAAGAACGTTCACAGGGACAGCAGGAAGCCGAGCGATGTCCAGAACTGAACCTGCAGGAACTAGCAGCTCTTTTATACTTAGTTTTGAAGCAAAAACAATTACTTAAAACTGAGTTTTATAACTGTAAAACATACATACAGAGTAAGAAATTATATCCCTTCTTTATGGTGCTCATGTAACTCAATTGCACAGATTGAGTTACATTCCCTTACAGCATCCCACCCGTAAAATGTGCATAAAAATCTGAACAAAATTAAAAGTATTAATAAAAAACACAAAAAAAGCTTTTTATTTAAAGATTGCTCTACTCAAATATTTTAAAGCTGCCATATGTAACATTTATTTAAAAATTGATCTTTTACATATCTGTTAAAACTCGCTATATTATACAGTATGAGAGACATATTCTGTGAAAAAAGTCAAACTTCACTGTCCTCTCCCAGTGAAGAAATACACTACTCAGTAAGAAAGAGCCAATCAGAACCAAGAGGAGGGTCTTAAAGCTGTCAATCAAGCTTGAGCGTGCACTACTCACACAGTCCAACTTGTCAGTGTTTCCTGACAGTAGCACCTATCATGAATGCTTAAGCTAGTAAGCATAGCATAGCTTATTGTCAGCATCAGCTGACAATAAGCTGTTTCTCTGCCATTAGCGGATTTAGCAGCCTGTGACAAGATTGACTAACAGCTCTAAGACCTCCTTCTGGCTATGATTGGTTGTTTTTAACCAGTATTTCTGGAGATTGCAATAATAGCACTGGGAGAAGATGCCGGAGCTTCATTTAGTAACAGATTATCTGTCTTGTACCAAACTGTTGCAGCACAGTGACACTTTGAACAAACATGTAAAAAATATAATTTTCCTAATAAAAGTTACATGATGCAACTTTAAATGAAGCTATTCCTCTCCACTGTCACCCCATGCTTGCTTAGGATGATAAATCTGTTGGTTTTTCTCAATAGATTTTATTTTACCAACTGGAATTGTCTGACAAAGGGCAGACAATAAAATCAAAATTTTGTATTTTCTAGATGTGAGTTTGTGTGCATGGTTGTTTTGTCCTGTCTTACTCTGTGCTGCCCTGCAACAGACTGACGACCTGTCCAGGGTGCCCCCGCCTCTCGCCCAGGGTTTTAGTTGGAGATAGACACCAGCACCTCCTGACCCCCCTAGGGACAAGGGAGTTAGAAAATGGATGGATGGATTCAGCTGCACTGTTTGCTTTTGAATATGAATCTCTTTTTACTGACTTGATGCAATTCTACTTAACATTAGTTTTTTCAAAAATACCTGGAGATTACATTTGTTTTTTATTGCCCACTCTATAACTAAAGTGGATATTTAAAAAAAGAAATAAAATAAATATATAACCAAAATAATTTCTCATATTTAAATACGTCCCCTGTTAAGTTCTTTGAGTAAATTAAAAGCAGATTTAGGATTGGTCAAATTGGATGACTAAATGCATGACACAGAAATGATCTTTTTGTGCTTTGTTTTTTTTTTTTGTGCTTTTTTTTTAACCAAATGTTTCTGCTCTTTTAAAATAGCATAAAAACAATGATACAGTGTTTAAATAATTACAAATATTGATCCTCATTTGAGTGTGGATTAATAAAAGAATAAAAATGTAATCAGAAAATAAAACTCAGTCAGACTTTGTAATATTGTATCATAATAAGCAGCATTAAGCAAACTACCCAGGGTGAAAATTCTAATATTTTCACGATTATTAAAATTAAACCATTTAAACCATCAGTATATTGACATTTCCAATGGTTTCAGATGTAATTACAGTTATTTATTTTGAAATATGTAGTCACAACATGGGCAGCAATTAAAATGTAATTATTCACCACTGGTCATTCATATATACCTGTAACACAGCTAGTTTCACCTGTTCTACATAACGTCAGTATTAATGTTAAAAAAAAAAAAGTTTTATATATTCTCTATGGTGCATTTCTCCAGTATTGATTGGGTCAGAGGTTGGTTGACATTTTCATAGATGTTTTATAAATATAACAGAAATAAATAATGCAAGAATTATACAATTTGACTTGGGCAACAATGCATCAATAAAGATTGTATTAATGTAAAATAAAAGTGCAGAATTTTTATTATCCCACATAAGGAAAATGGGGCGCCAGGCAAATCGGCTTTGACAGTCACATCAACTTGGCATATACACTAATGTGTGAGAAACATGTCAATGTGTATGTGTTGACATGTTTTGAATGTATGGGATGAAATGATTCTTTTGAAAGGGAAAATATAATATCTGGCAGATATATTTGCAGCTTTTTCTTGCTCTGCAGGAGAAAGCAGGAAGAGAATTCCCGCTTTCTCCTGCAGAGGAGAAAGCAGGAAACAAGTAAACAAAAAGTACATGGAAATATATAAAAATAAAAAATATGAGCGCCCATTATAAAAAGGAGTAATTAAGCTGATTCAGTTTTATCTATTTTTTTAATTTTCTATTGCAGGTATAGAGATGTGCCCAACAGCGCCCCTATCGATTTGAACTTACAATGACATCAATTAGAGAAAGTGGGAGATTTGCGACGAAAGGGACTGATAAGTTATTACACGAATTACCCGGATACAACAGAAGCAAACTCCGCTAGATAAAAAAAAAATTTAAATAAAAAATAAATCCAAGTCGCTGTTTGTATGAAATGAAAGATAAAAATTAAAGAAGCAGAAGAGGCGCACGAGCGATACGCAGGTAAGCTCGACGTCCCTTCTGGCTGTAAATACGCGACGTACCTGAAGCAAAACACATGCCAATGGCGACCTCACCTCTTAGCCTTGTTGTTCCTTTGAACAGGTGTGAAGTCATTTAGGAGCCAATGTCCACACAGGCAGAGACGCTGGCAGGACCGAAACAGCCGCTGCCGCCGCTCCAACATCCTCCCTGTCACTCTCCTCCGCCGTCAGTCATCCAGGAGCTGGTGAGTGTGTGTTAGAGAGAGAGAGGATGTGTGTGTGTGTGTGTGTGTGTGTGTGTGTGTGTGTGTGTGTGTGTGTGTGTGTGTGTGTGTGTGTGGGTGTGTGTGTGTGTGTGTTAGGAAGGAACGAGGGTGGGTATGGGGGTGGGGGAGACAGAAAGAGATAAATCCTTACAGTGTTGGTTTCTATTTTACGTTGCTTTGGTACATTTCTCACACAAATCTTAACATTTTGTCAACCATTTCTCGAAACAACTGGTTCAAACTGCTTATTGATAACCTGGAGAAACGTCACTCGCTCAGAGAGGACAGGTAATTTCTCGCAAACAAGTAGTCATGTGACAAAAGTTGGCAAACTTCAATTGGCTGTGAATACTTTTTGAAATTCTGTAGTCGTGCATTCCTTGCAAAATCGTCTGAAAAAATGTAGCTTCAGAAAATTGATTTTCTTTTTTTTCTTTTTTTAATTAGACCAACAGATTTATTTAGAATTAAATTATTTCTTGAGGTAGTTGAGGACTCAAATACAGAAATATCTGCAAATTTACTGATTACCTTCCTAAGACGAGCAGTTGAAAAATACAACTAGGTCTTGATTCATCTGATCAAAACAAAATGCAGTCAAAACATTGGCTGCAGATATTAAATAGTTTCTTACCATGTGTCCTGTTGGAGGCCGGCGATCCCATGGAGAGGACGTCTGGGCTTGGTGGCTCATGTGAGGTTCCAGCACTGGTCCTCATCTCTGACCAATCACTGTCCGAGTGTTTACCCATGACTATCGGTTTCTGGGAAACATAATAAAAAGATAATAACAATTATTGATTAGACGGACTGAATAGAGTGTACCTTGCCTCTTGCCTCTTGAACCCTGTGTGTATGGGAGTACACTGAAAAAAGAAAACAGGAGATCCAACTTTAAAAAAAATAAGAGTTGTTAAGTAATCAAATTAAGCTTATCCATGTAAATGTATTAAGTTTATTAAATTGCCATGTAAATAAATTAAGTCTCAATTACATGTAACAAATCAACTTTTTTTTTTAAGTTGAAGCTCCTTTCTTTTTTTTCAGTGTCCACAAAAAAAAATTGTCTTTGAACAAAACTTGTAAAAATAACTCTAATTTGTTACAGCTCATTTATTGATCAAGCTTTAATTCTTATTTGAATAATTCTGAAATTACAATAAAAGCTTGGTCAAAATGAATCAAAATAGGCTGTAACAAATTAGAGTAACTTTTTAAAAGTTGGTTCAATTAAATAATTTTCTTCAGTGTATAGTCAATAGATGGATGGATGTAAACAGCACCAATAATTTATGCTTTTTAAAAATTTATGTGCAAATATCATTTGAATTAAACTGTGGCTTTCAGGTTCAAAAACCTCTGAATTAAGTAAGGAAATGCAGAATTTATTATCTAAAAATATTTCTTTGGAGTACATAAATATTAAATACAGCATGTCTTTCTGTGGAACAATAAAATCCACTTCACTTTCACCTGAAACATTTACGAAGCCGATGCTTTCAAAAGCCAGTAAAGAAGTCGGCTTGTTGTTAACCAGAATTAGATATTTAATTGGCAGATGCTATACCCAAAGAAAACATGCCATAATATGGAAACATTCATATTATTGTGGCTGCGTTCTCAGGCGTCAGTATGTACATATAGCTATAAACAATATGCATCGACAGCTTCCTGTACCAACAGGCTGGTGTTGTTTTGCGGTAGCTCCCCCAGAGACTTTGAGGAGAGAGGAAGGGAGACAAAGAGAGAATACTGACGAAGATGAACTTGACCTTTATGATGTCTTGGTGAGGAGGGGTTGGGGCCATGTTGCTACCTATGAATCTATAATGAACCTGCGCTGCTTATGTGTGTGGGTGTGTAAGAGAGAGAGCGTTGTAGAAGTCGGACTTAAAGAAAGGTCATCACACAAGTGTACACAGTACAATAATTACTATCTATCTATCTATCTATCTATCTATCTATCTATCTATCTATCTATCTATCTATCTATCTATCTATCTATCTATCTGTCTGTCTGTCTGTCTGTCTGTCTGTCTGTCTGTCTGTCTATCTGTCTCTGTCTGTGTCTGTCTGTCTGTCTGTTTGAAGTCTGTTTGTTCCATGTTTAAAGCTGCAGTATGTAACTTTTTTATGTCGTGTCAGTATAATAATATAAGATGGATAATTGTGAAACATTTTAGCTCTTCTGCCTTCTCCCAACAGATGCTCCTGGTACGAAGAGCAGACATACACCAGTCAGTTGGAAATAATCAATCAGAGCTAGGAGGAGGGTCTTAGAGCTGTTAATCAAACTCGTGGTCACCTCCTCCCATTTACTCTGTGCTACGCTAAAGCTAGTTTATCACAGCTTTAGCTGGTTCAAATAACTCTATCTACAATGACAGCAGATAAATGGTTTTTCTGAAATGGTATATTGTTTTTCCATCATTACCACACTGAGCAGCATACAGGAGTTTTACTGACAGCACTAAGACCCTCCTCCTGGCTCTGTAGCTCTGATTGGTTGTGTTTGACCAGGAGCAGTGCATTTATGCAGACCACAATAGCAGCATTGGGAGAAGGTGGAGGAACTTGTTCTTTTCACAGATTATCTGTCTCATCTTGCACTGCCACAGTAAAGTGGTTGTTTTAACAATTATGGAAAATATATTATTTTATTTTTTACAAAAGCTACATACTGCAGCTTTAAGCAGACTTTGAGTTTCTTGGATTATGCTAAAATATTTCCATTTTATTAACAAATCTGTGTGAAAACCTTCGTCACTAGTCAATTACCTCAATGTAGACTTTTTACACAGTTTTACGCAATCAGCTTTGCAAAACAGATGCTAAAAACCACATTATTTAACTACAACTACGATTTTCTGAAAGTTTTATTGATGTTTGCATTACAAAAAGTGTATTCTGGGTAACATTTTGGACTTTTAGGTGTACTGTTAGCAGCTTTCCTGACTTGCAATTTTTCACCAAACCTATTACAGATTGTTATTGTGTAAATTGTTCAAATGTGTCAGGATGTATGGAGAAATTTTATAAAAAGAAATAAACTTGTAAAAATAGTAACCTGTTGAATTGAGTGTGGATACAGGACATGAAAACAAGATGTAATACTGGACTTGAAACAAAAACAGAATCCAACCAAGCGTGATTGACACTGTCTGGCTTAAATAATGGGAACAACATGCGAGACTAGATGATAATCAAACAAGACACAGGTGGATCAAATGAAGCAAACAAACAGGCCCCTAGCACAGAATCACTTGACAGGAAACAATAAACAAAGCACAGACAAAACCTGAAACATCATTATTCTGCAAGCAGGATAATGACAACTATCTGTATGAGCTGCTGTCATTGAAAAGGTGTACATGGTCTGCAAGTATGCAAGAGCTGCTTACGTTGGTATACCAAGATATAATGCTGAAATTTTCTGGCATATAGCTTCTGTGATTTAATAAGGTGCCAGAGACAGTTCCAGAGTTACTGAAATATCCTTCAGTTTTTATAGTAGCTTCACTTTAGTTTACTGTCGCTCAGTTGTCTGAAAAAAGGAGTGCCGTCCATTTATCTTGCTCACAAGAAATGCAAATTCAGCTTTTTGAAATGGTATGGAAACTAAAAGAGTGCCGCCAATCCCCTCTATTCTATCTTTTAATAGATATTGATCACTGCAGAACTCGAGCACTTGGCAAATAGTTGCACTTAAAGATTATTTGACCCCGTTGTCCAAAGATGTGGCCCTTTATCAAACGCACATATTTATTCTTGCCCTTTTTTTGCTTTTAGGATATTTGTTTGTTGAGAAAATATTCATAGATGTCTGAAGAGAAGAGATAATTAGCGTTACTCCCTTTACCTGTTATTTCTCATTATTTCTGTTATTGGTCATATGCTACAAGTCCCATCGTTGAATTTTGCCTCTTTCTGGCAAATTGTACGGGAAAAATAAATTGAAGCTAACTCTGATGTGGCTTAATTCAGACATTTGGTCATTTGAATGCAAATGTAGGAATTAATCCGTATAAGTGTGTCTTATTTTAATGTGATTTATACCTTGTAGCACATAAACCTGCTGTCACAGTGACTAATTTTGCTGGATGATAAATTGGCCCAGAAGTTATTGTGATAAATAATGTTGCTTTGAGGCCATTTTCAAGTAATATAATGGTGATGGGACAATAATGTAAGAGCAAATTCTCAAAAATCAAACTTTAAATTCTAATGAACGTTGAACACTGCATCTGGAAGGAGATTCAAATAAACAGAAACAACAAATAAAATGAATTATGAGGTCTCTATAAATAAAACTATCCTTCACAAAAAAACTAGTTTAAACCAAAGCACCAGACTGAAGACTTTTGTCACCCAGTTTTTGGCAGAAAGAGAGTGACATTAAGTGCTTGTTGCGACAGGTCTTGAGGCATATTGCAGAACTAATAAACAAGCAGTAATGGTGCTTTTGCTGAGTGGTGACGGTGCAACCAGAGCACTGAATGACTGATTGATGAGTCAGCTTCCAGTCACTCTTGAGCTGCTGTTATAGGAGCAGTAGAAATAACTTTATATATATATATAAACCAATTAGATCACTTAATTTTAAACCGAGACATCCACCTTAAAATACAGAGTAATATTCTGTTTTTTTTTTCTTCTTTTTGTCAGTCTGCTGGTTTAGCTCAGGGGTCTCTTTGTTCCAGCTGCCACAGCAAATTTGGGCGTCTGTACGGAGGCCTGTCAGAAACAGGCTTATCTCTTTTGGGGCCTCTCGACACAAAGACCCATTTAGATGCTCAGGGAGAATGAAATCTTCATTATATGCCTCCTGAAATGGAAGCCGATTCCTGCTATTTTATAGACGTTAATTAGACACGTGTTTATTATTTGGTTAGGAGTCCACTGTACACCTAAAATAGGTGTGCAGTGGACCTTATGTGTGAAGCAGGTTGGTGTAGGATTGTTTTGATATTTTCCCTCGCTTCGTCTCAATCCTTTAATATAAAGACATAACCTGGCACTTACTTCTGTTTCTTGTAGTTTATCGTTCCTAAAAAATGATCTTGTCTTAATTTATTTTCCCTAAATACTCTAATTAAGTTGTACAAGTGGACTGGAATTAAACTTTTCATCCATCCATTTATTCTCCTGTCCATCTACCCATCTGCTCGTCTTTCCTCTCCATGCCTGTAGTCAGAGTGTCAGCATATCTGCCATGGCGTCCTGCTGATGTGTATTGTGATTGGGCTGAATACTCCAGCTAACCAATATGGCCCGCACCAATACTGGATTAGCCACAGTGGATTAGCTGGGTGCCCTCCTGCTGCTTATTCAAATATTGTTTCACGTATTGTCATCATCGGGGCAAAGCTCTGGCCTCGGAGTCCACTAGCTACCCAATATTCTCAAAGAAAAATCTTCCATGCTTTCCATTTCGTCACAAAAGCGTCTGGTTTCATCTTTTGGCAAATCTCACTTCGGGGCCGCGGCGCTATTGCTGGAATCGTAGGAGAGTTTCGGAGACGGCATCGCTCGCCTTAGTTGGCGCAGGGGAAAAAAAAAACAAGACGAGGAGAAAGCGATGGAAGGCAAACCCAAACCGAGGCCAAAAAACAGGCTTGAAAGCGTGCCTTGATCTTTGATACATAGTGTTATTCCTTTTTTTTCTTCCCACTCTCTCTCCCTTTCTTCCTTTCACCCTCGCACATACACTTGGGAGTCAAGGCAATTGATGTGCTGCCTTTGATGGGAAGGAGAGGCCTATATTAACAGCAAAAAAAACACCATGATGAAAGGCCTGGAAAAAAAAAAGAAGGGATAATGGGTAGAAAATGTGATATCAAAAAGAATGGCAACTCATGATAAATGCATGGGCCCAGAGTGAAGACTATCAGACATTAGGGCGTAGCAGGTCGAAGCGGAGGAAAAGGCTATGGTACACGGAGAGCTCACCTTGCTAGCCTGGCGGTGGTGACGGCTGATGTTGGCGTGGCGGTTCCCAGCATCTAACGCTGGCGGTCATCCGGTTTGGACAAAAAAGGGGAACAAGCGCATCACGTTCCTTCGGTTCTTCTCGACGGCTGGGAAGAGTGGACACCAGTGGACGCCCCGCTGCAGAACAAGTAGTCGCCATCTTTGTCTTGTTGTTGTCTTGGTTATCCTCTGTTGTTTCCTCATCCCTCCCTTCCTCCTTTGATCTCACCTCCCTCCTTTGCTCTCTGCCGTGTGACATCATCACGCAGAGGTATCGACGAACATCAAAGAACCTCTGCCCAGGACCGCCAAGCTTGTCGGCCCTGCACATTTGAAAGAGGTGCGAATATGGAGCGGAAAGAGCGCCGTAAGTCCCCACCCCACAACTCGCATCCGCCGCTTGCCTCTGCATGAAGATGGATGGTTTATTTGGCCAATGCAAAAACCTCCACACACACCCACACCCGCAGCCATCTCAGAGACGGGTGTATCCCCGAGGCCCCCCTGCTGTGCCAGCAGCGTTTGATGACGTGTTCAAACAGCTTTATTCATTCGCTAAGCTCTGTGCTTTTCTTCCAAATTTAATTCATCCTCCTTATCCATCTCCTCAAGCTGTTGCAGCATAGAAAATTGTATTCCAGGACAACTTTGTCGCTGAAAGACAATATAGCCCTGCCTCGAAAACCCCTCCTCAGTGACACTTTTGACTCTCATCCCCTGCTTTCTCGTGCAGCCGGTCAGCACCATTTCCAATCCTGTTAGAGCTGTGTGTCCTCTGAAGGAACCCCTCTGTCTGTTTGACATCTGCCTGAAAAGCCCATATACATGTTTCACTGTCACACTGTCAGACCTGGGAGGCAGCTGCTATCCAATCCAATAAGATCTTCTTCCAAAAACACACAATTACCAAAAGAAGGAGAAGCTTTTGTCCAACTTTCAATATACCAGCAACTTCTGCAAGTCTGTTACAAGATTTACATAACGACTACTGTACTGATTTAAAAAGCTGGACACGTCTCCAAAGTGAACTGAGGGAAAGAAAGTCTTAAGAGGTTTCCTAGTTTTCACAATTGATTTGGCACATTTCTCTGATCAAAATGAACATTTTCATAACTTTTTAGTTCAACCTGCACAACATTTAGTCATTTGTGCACATTGGAGTTTCTTCTTCCTTCTGACAAAAGGCTAAACCTTTATGGACATGCATCAGTTGCTGCCATACTATTCTCTGCTGCTTTATCACATTATCATTTGTTTATGTCACACCAGTCAAAATGAACTATACCTATGAATGCTGACTAGTCAATTAAATAAAAATAAAAGTCCTTGTTGCCTGAGACAAGATTTCATACAAACATTTTGAACCAGTTGTCAAAATCAAAATGACATGGTGACAGCTTGAAAGAAATATGGAGAAAACATTTTTTTTATTAAAGTTATGTATTACAGCTTGAATAAAATGCAACTCCATAGCATTTTTTGAGAAGTCTGGATTGCTTTATGTGTATTTTGCATGTTGCCTATGACTGTTGCTCCTGGGAGAGACATTTCAGTAATCTAAAACTATTAGAAAAAATGTAAGCAACCTATTGCATTCTGTATGTAAATATTGTGCTAGTATCGGTATTGACAAAGAAAGCAAGGCAGTTGCAAGCCTTTAAAATTGTGACACTTTTGATGGGTCAGATAGACACAAGAACTTGTAACAGCAGCTGCGAAGGGGGGTAAGGGGGCAATTAAATTTTTTGTTTTGAGGCCCAAGATTCCTGGCGGCGCCCCTGTTATGAAGTAACACTGTCACGTTTCTGTTTTTGATGGGAATGTCCTGAATGTCATCAGTAAAATACAGTCTTGATTTGCTAATTGTGAATTGTTCAATGTAGTATTGGAGACACTGTAGATAGAAAAAAAGAGGAGTAAATTTCAGAGATTTCTCAGCTGGAAAAACATCAGAAATTTGAGATTCATTTCAGAAATATTCTTGAAAAAACATGAACATTTCTGTGTTTCAAAAGTTGAACATGCTTGACTTTTTAAACTCGGAAAATTTCAAAAATCAAAAATGTTTGACTTCTCAAACTCAAAATTTTCATGTTTTTCCTAGAAAATTTCTGAGATTAATCTAAAATTTCTGACACGTGTTAGCAGAGATTCGCTCATCCTTTTTGTTCCTTCCATCCACAATGGCCCTAAAACACTGTCATAGAATCACCGCTTAAAGAAGAGTGTAAATGAAAGTAGAAATGTGGAGTCCTGGAGTTGATGGAGTCCAGGCTTGAAGCAGGAGGCTCCTCCTCTTTTCCTCTGCTGTCTATTCATGGTGTCACTTTGTGTGCTGCCCTGCTGACACTCTGCCCCCATGTGGCCTCCCCTGTCTAACTAATTGTCAAGGTTCTTGTTACCATTATACTTAAATGTGTCTCCCAACAGCAAAAAAACCTCCCAGTTATTCCGAAAAAAAACAACCCAACCTCACCAAAGCATATCACTCTGAACTGGAACAACCAATATACCCAAGTGGTTATTTTCTCTCATTAGCAGGACAAATGGTTTTGTTTGGCTGTTCCAATCGAATCCAGCTTTCTTAATTTTTTTTCTGCATGCTAATCTCATTAGCAGTCATTTACATTCAAACAGCAGTTCCACCTGAGGTAGGAAGGAAACCAATTTCTCTACATTATTGGTTCCTTGGGAAAAGAAAAAAAAACTCCACTTAGTTTTTACACAAATTACTTTCCGTAATCCCAATCAACCAAATCCGTCAACTGATTGCCTTTTTTTTTTTTTTTTTAGCCTTCTGGGAAGAGAAATAGAAGTGTACGAGTGTGTGGGAGCACGCCTTCCCTACCTGTGGGATTGCTGTGGGGGGTAAAAGCTAATAACAGCAAGCTGACAGGCTGCTGAGGGTTGATAAGCATTTTTCATTGTTGAGCTCATTTCACATGGCTGCCTGACAAACAGGCTCTTATACAATCTCTCATAGTGACAGAAGTACTCCAAAATCCATCCATCCTTCCATTGTCTGAATCCACTTAGTCCTCCAAAAATATTTTCCATAACAACAAATAATATATAAATTACTGATGTGTGCATCCTTTTTCCCCCCCCCCAAAGACAGGCATGTTGAAAATTTAAGATGTCTTGCATTGCGATAAACACAATAATATAAAAAGTCTTAATGGTACAACAGCAGTGGAGTAAGACAGCATTTTTGGCAGGATGACAATGCTTTTTATCACTACAGACAGAGACATGGGTCGAACTATGTGGTCAGTTTAGAGGATGTAATTTATTATCTGGGAAATAACCGCTCAGTCGCTTTCGGTTGGCACGGATCTGCTCGGAACGTCTTAGCAAGTTTCCAAGTAATACAATGGTCAACATGTCGCCACTGCTGAGTTTTACTAATGAATGTTTGCTGCAATGCACAACGTAGCCTCTTGTGACTTTTGCAGCCATAGCATACAATAGTAATCATTAAAAAAATGACACCTAGTGATGCAGGAAATAAAAATCAGATGTGGTGAATAAATTCAGGAATGAAATACTAACTCAATCTTCAGTAGCAACATACAATGGAAGATATATTCATAAGGGGGTATAAGAAAAGGCATTAAGAAATAGTAAGAAACAGGTTAAACTAATCTAAACTGATTCACAAGTCCATGCACACAAATTGTGCATGACAATATAGCTAGAAAACACAAATCTAATACATACATTAATTGCAGGTATTCTGAGCTTCTTATTAAAATATTCTGGGTTTTCACAGTTTGACAGGGAGTCGGCCCAAAACTGCGACTGCACAGAGCAACAAAGTTGAACATTTTTAAGCTTTCTTGTGTTGCATTGCTGGTGCTCGTGTGCAGACCTGTGTGTATGAGGTTGAAATTTCACATCACAAATTAGACCAGTCGCTCAGCAGGAGGACGACAAGAGACTGTCATCAGCACATCGCACAAATTCTAGTGAACGGAGAGGGATATTTCTAAATGAGCCTGTAAAATAAAATGTCATCCTTTAAACCTTCCTGACTATAAAAACCTGGAGAATCTTCATACAAGTTTGTTTTGAGACAATAAAACATTTTGTTAAGCAGTTTATGAAAACATGCATCGGGACGATTTTTTATATGGGCTGTACAGGTAGTTGCCCAGGGCAGCAACTACCTGTTGCCACCCTGTTTTTTTTTTTTTAATTAAGTCAGTCTGATAATTGACTTAATTTTAATTGATTGGAGTGCAGCAGAAGTAGGGTCTTGCCCACGGCACCATTCCTGGAAGAACCACACCTGTGTGCATATTTATTTTCCAACCTCACAAAGTTAGGCCTGGTGATTAATCATGATTCATCACAGCGCCACAGTGTGATATTTTTAAATCAACTGACAGCACTAATTTTAATGTCAGGTTGTTGGGGTTTTTTTTGTAGGTTCAAGCTTGTTACATCTCTTTACAATAAGTGTGTCATATCTATGAATGGCTAAAATAAAATATATAGGATGTATATAAACCAATTTTGATACGGCCAAAAAAAAACACACACCCTATCCTAGCAGTTTATTTATTTTCTTAAATTGATTTTATCAAACAAATGTATTAACTTATGACAACACTGTGTTCAGCACTGAGAGAGGGAGATAGCACTAGAGTTGTGAGGGGGCCGAAGCCATTGTTTGGTCGAGGTGAAACAAATGAGACCCCAGAGAGCTCTACTTAGCTACTCATAAAGGTCAGATATGGAGTCACACACCAGTGGATGCTAATCCTGACCCCTGGGACTGGATATGTGCTCGTGTGCCTGTGGATGTGATTGTTTCACAGGATTGTGACATTTAAACCTAAACGAGCGTTCGATCGCATGCAGCAGAGCGCCGTGTATGTGAAGTGCACCTTTGACTTGGAGAACAGCGGGCTTTACTGCCCATGGACGTTTAATTAGAAACGACCCTCAGGGTAACTTTAACATCAGAGTTTCTCGTGTGGACAACCGCATTTTCTCGCTGCTATTAATATTCTGATTTCCTATTTTCCACATTACTCAACATATAAACCTGCTGATTAAAAGATATTTTTATTCCCCTAAAAAAATAAACACTTTCCTCTTAGCAAGTTTTTAAAGTTGCTTTTCGGATTGTTTTGTATTTATTTGTTTTGCTCAGAGCGGTTTTGTCATTACGAGACATCGCTGTACGTTGGCCATTATATCCGCCAGATACACCGCCTAATTGCTAATTTACTAATAATGCACCCTGACGGGTTGAAATCCTTTCCCTGTTCCTGCACGCCTGTCAGCGGGCCCCTCTGACTGAGCCACCTGAGAGCCAGCAGCAATGTCATTTGTGAGTTTTAGCAGGAAAACGGCGGAGATAACGACGGGTGGGTCACCGCAACAGTTCATCCCGAGTGTAATGAGCAGAAAACATACCGCAAATTAGTAAATGTGAATGCAAGCAAGAGCACACGGACCGAAGGTTCTCGTTATGAATAATTATCATCATTTGTGTTTGTCCGAGACCACAGTTATGCCACGCCGCTAATAAATTAGACCGTTTCTGTTCCATTTGCATATTTCATTTTGTGGATTTTAGCACGAATATATGAACAAAAAACACATTATGGGGGTTTTACTGTATCCACAGGGAGGAAAAGCTAAATCACTTCTGATGACCTTTGGAGCAAGGCTCTGCAGACAGAGTCGAGAAAACTGGGATAATTCTACAGAAGAAGAAAAAATGTGCATATTTCCAACCTGAGTGGATGCAGAGATAAGACACAGGAAAGAGATGCACGACCTTTTGCAAACTCTTGTAAACAAAACAAAATTTAAAAAAGGAAATATGCTTTTGCACCACTTCCCAACACCTCCAAGACTCCTGACATAATTGTTTTGCCAAAATATATCAATGAAAAACATTATTTTGTTACATAAGTCATCATACAGTCATCATACAGTTACATACAGTAGTAACAGAGCTGCACAATATGTCTAATGGAATATAAATGTTGGCAATACTGCAACTAGAAATGCTTGGATGCATTATGTTTTATTTGCATTTAATATTAAAGGCACAAGACATAAGGGACAGATAATCTGAAATAATCGAGCTCCTCTGCCTTCTCTCAGCACTGGAAACACTCAGTTGAAAATGTGTCCATATTACGAGCAGCAGTGTGCATCCAATGACCACTTTAAAAAAAAAAAATTGGTCAAAAAATATATTATCATAATCATCGTCATCTATCAATTGTCACTCACTTATAATAACTTAATCCAAATTCTTCAAATAAGACTTTAGAGGTTGTTTTTTATTGTTCTAGTACAGATTTCTGATGTTCAGAAGAATTGAAAAGATAAGACACAAATTAGCAAAAACAAAAAAAAAACACTTTATTTTTGCTAATTTGCTTGCTTAGTTGGTTAGTTTTTAGCCTTCCTAATTTCAGTACTCCAGAACTACTGTGTCCACCTCGACTGTCAGCACAAAATATAGGCTTAGAGCCAAGAAGTATTCATAGTACCGTTTTTAAAAGAAAAGAGATGAGATGCTAAAGCCATCTTGTGGGATAAATCTGAATTATTGATCAAACTGGAATTTCAGTACTGTGCATATTGACAACCTGGTGAGGATGTGGAGAGAAACCCAAGGAAGGAAGAGAATTGTTGTGTTTTGTTTTTTTAAGCCAAATCCCAATTTTCTTTACCCCTGCTGTCAACACTTTGCCCAGGTGGCTTGATTGCCTCTGGGAGAGCATTTTGTCTTTAGGGGACTGAGGTCGCCATGAGAGCAGGTTGATATGCTGCCAGTAAACAATGTGTTGATTTGGCTTTAGGGTTTGGGTCATTATCCAGCTGAAAGACTTGCTGACCAACTATTTTTAGTTTCACCACAAGAGATAAGAGTTTTATTCCACACGCCATAGTATTTCAAAGAGTTTGTGACCCTGGCAGCATGGGCGGAAAGTGTTTCTTTTCAGCCATTACAACGGTTCAATCAGTTGTCATGTAGCAACATGCTTTTCCGAGCCGCCTTTAAACACAACTCGAGTGCAAAGACGCTCGCGCCAGTTTTACACCAATGGGTGAGGCAGCGACGAACATGTTGGCAACATGGCAGAAAACTAGCAAAAGCTTGCAGTTTTTCCCAGCAAGTTGTAACGCTGTCAAATTCAGACAATGTTCACTAAATGATCACATTCATGCCAATATCACCTTAGGCTTTATTAGCAAGAATAGGCTACTAATTTTCTCCATATACGTTCTTATCTCACTCACGCCCGGCCGTTTGTCTTCGTGTTGAGTTTAAAACAAAACATTAAAGAAACCAGTCAAACACAGAACTTTAATTTGAGAATTAAGAAAGAACTACAAAGAGTAGACGGGTAATTAATTATGTAATCTTCCTGTTGACCATGTGGCCCAACTTGCAATTATTTGAGTAAAAAGATCTAAATTAGAAACTGAAATTCAAAATACAAAAAGGTCAAAGGTGTAACTTTTCATTGCAAGAAACTGGACACTTACCCTCTTACCTTACAAGTCTGACATTTGTCTTCATATATTAATTAAAAAAAAAATGCCCCAAAACATTAAGTTACATTATTATCTTTTAGACTATTAACAACCAGGGCATTTTGATTACGACAGAATATTTGGGCCATGCTAAGACATTAAAAAAAATTTAATTAAGAGAATAAAGTCATACAAGAATTAAGTTGAAACATTACAGAATTGAAGTCATAAGTTGTAATACTATGACTATATCCTCATAATACCACAATAATTATTTTTTTTAGAATGGCCCTAATACTCCATCGTATTAGACAACTGTTAACAGTTAAAAATAAAAATTAAAAATCACACTTAAGCATAAAGAAACTGGCTGATTTTTTTGAGTCTGAACTCTTATTCTCCACTGCCTTCGTCCTTATCAACTTCCTCCTGCTCTTCATCCTGTGCTCCAGTTTTCTCCTCATCTTGTGCAACTTTCTCCTCCTTGTCCTTCTCCGCCTCCCCTCCGCTGTGCTCGTCTCTCCGTTCGCCAGCGATCACGTCGGTTTTCGTCTTGGCCGCGTCCTCTTTTACCACTTCCTGAACATTGTACTTCCTGTACAGCGTATAGTCTCTGGCCACGCTGATGCAGCACACGGCCTTGATTACCTCCACGATTATCGTCAGCTCAGGGTTCGTCAGATCCACCTTGTTTTTCGGGTTCAGCTTCCCAACGAGACCTGGGTGATGGTGGAAAACCCCAAAGAAAACTTTCGTTTTTAAATCGGAAAACAGCCAATTCTAATACGCCGCGGCGGACCTGAACGCACCTGCGATGGATTTGATGATTTCCTCTCTCTTGTTATGGCTGCTGTTTCGGGCCTTGAAGGCGATCTGGTAAGTTGCACTGTGCGGAGTTTTGAACCAGGGCTCTAAGAAGGTAGTCAGGTATTTCAGCATGTCTTCCTGGAACGCCTTGCACGTTCCAGTTACCTGTAGCCCACAAAAAGAAAGATCAGACACAACAAATGACAAAAAGAACAACAAATGATGGTAGACTTTATATCCGACATAAAACTGTGCAGAAATTGTTCTTCATCTTTCATATAACTTCTACCACAATCAATGCATTCAGATTAGGGTTCACTGTGTCTTCTCACAGGAAGCATCCGGAGGATGACTCGCGACTTCTTTTTCTTGGTAGAATGGAGGTCAGACAGAATGTGATGAACCAATTTGTCAGGTTCTATAAAAGAAATTTTTAAAAGTCAATTAAAAACCCTAATAAAATCTAAAATAAAACAAACGTTCCCCGTTTCTAAAAAGCATACCCAGATTGTGAGTTCTGATGAAGATGACATTGTTAGCGCCGCTCTCCAGGGCCTGGAAGCGTCTCTCCTGTTTGCCTGCAGACGACTGAAGCTGTGCGACTTCCTTCTTCAACGCCACGTCTACGTCTTCTTCTTCGGCTTCTTCTTCCTCACTGCTGCTGCTTCCTTTGTTGTTCTGAAGCTGCAAGTTAAAGTGAAACTTTGTTTTGGCTATTTTATTTATTCTTTACTTAAACCTCCCACCCCCCAAAAAAACAGCCTTTCAAACTTTGGCAAAATATTCTTCACTGCAATGGAAACACTTTTTTCGCAAGGTGTTGATCACACTTGACATGTGATCAACAGCCGGATGTCACTACTGGCAGAAACCACAAAGAAGAGGACAGGAAGTACTTCATATTTTGTTTTTCAGACAATGTGCATCTGATTCCACCACAGCATCGCATAGTTCATATAAACTCTCATTCCAACGTGTTGAATCCATAGCACTTCTGTAAAATTACTAACTACAATTTCCCCAAAACGCCATATATGCAGCCACTCCCAAGTATGAGGAGTTTGTAGTTCCAATGCCTGAATAAGACACAGACGTCTCCTCTGATGGTTAATTTTGAATATATCTCATGCAACTGTTTGCATCCAACGCTGCCATGATTTATAGTGACTTGGCGCATAAACAAGCTCGTGAACATAATTTTAATTCATTTGTAATTTAATGGAAACACCTCAATAGCAAAATTGTGTTTTTTTGTTTCAACATTGGCAAAGATTTGTGCACATTTGCAATGAAAACGCAGCTACAGATACCATGATCACTGAACCTGCTTTTGACACATTGGGCAGTTGGAGTAGGATAACAGCCCTGCTGGAAAATTAAATCACTCTTCAAGAGTGAAGACTTTTTCCTTCCACTCAACTTTCTGTCGTTTTTTTTTAATGGAACCATAATCATCAAAATAGACAGAAAAAAACTTCAAATCTATCTTGAGATTCATTTTGTACCAATTCACTAAAATTACATTTCACTTGACCTTATAATTTGTTCATGCAGGCTGTAGAAAAACCTCAAGAGGACGAGCTTCCACGCGACTAACCAGCTAAAGAAATAATAGCAGCATCAGGGGATAGAAAAGGGGGCTGAACTGGATCCCCGTTTAAAGGATTTTCTAATCAAGTCTGATCTGGTTCAGCCGGGGGTGGAGGGAGACACAGCCAGCCGTGAGGTTGGATCACCAGCCGTCACCTGCAACAGGACCGCATTTGAACGCGCAGTTTCGCATTCTTTAGTAGCAAACGGGATTAAAACGATTCGCCACAGCCAGTCTGACCTTCTCCGGACCGTAGAGCTTGTCCGCGTATTCGTTGAGCAGGTTGAAGGCCTCCGCGGTGCACTTTCTCTCGTTCATGTTGCAGGTGATGAGGATCCCCTGCATTCCCACCTCCAGCTCCCGGGAGCCCTTCCACCGCTTGCCCTGCTGACCGGACACATAGCGCTTCTTGCTGCGCTTCCTCGACTCGTTTTGCACGGCTGACATGTTAGCGACGGGCTTCTCCCCCACAGACGCGAGGTGGAAATATTTTTAGCCTCCTCTCGGATCTCCACTGACAAGGCTACCGTCAAGGTTCCGGTTCTTCTTCTCCTCCGGTTTTGAAGCTGCGCAGGCCAACGGGACCGCAGCTTTCCGCGGGACTTTTAGGGTTCAATGAGAAAAATCGATCGGACACGAGCGCGTTTCCGTCTTCGCACGTGTTCAGGTGAAAACCGTAAACTAGCTGGATCGAGTCACAACATTGCACGTTTGTTGGTTGTCCTCTACGGCGTGTCAGGAAGGACAAAAAGACTCATCGAGGAAAAAAAAAAAAGCGAATAGGAAGCGGGACACCGAGTGATCTGGGAGGACTGAAAAAACTTAAAATAAAGTTAGTGTGAGTCAGAGCTGCAAAATTGTCTTTGGTCATTTTAGATATTTGTTGTAATACCCAAAATGTTCATGGTTGCATATAGTTTACACTCTTTTTCTAGAACTGGACAATATATGGAATAACAATCATTTGACTTTCAACTTGGGCAATATTACAATCAGAAAAGTCATTTTTGGAAGGATAATGCAGCTACATATGGCTTCGTCAGTGACTTTCTTCTTATCTGTTAAGGTTTTTCTCCAGATTTTGTTTTTCAGATCTTTTTATAAAAAAAAAGGGAATAAATCATAGCTCTTTCATAACTCAATACTGGTCTTAAGAGACAGGGTCCAGCTAGACTGCACGAGAGTTTGACCCCGTATGCGGTCTATGTGTGCCTTTACTAGGTTTTTTTTTTTTGGTGTGTGTGTGGTTTTGGGAACTGATGGTATGACGGGACAACCCACCCGCTTCTCTACTGTCTGGCTGTGATATCTGCTCTTCCTAAACATTGAGCGCTAAAAAAATGACCGCAAGAGGGTTTAATACTTTTTCACATTTGGCCAGGTTGGTTTGACCAGCATGTTTGCCTTTATTAAAATATTACTTGATGTGTGGATACAAGTTATGTTTATCTGTTATTGAAATGTGTTTGGTGATCTAAGACACTTCTGACAAAGCACTGTGAATGTTAACTACAGAACTGTTGCAACTCACTGGTCATCAAAAAAAGAAAAATCCCAAAGTGAGGGTAAAATCCAACAATAAAAATTTTTTATCAAAAATTATTAGTTACATGTTTCTCAAATATTGTGCAGCCCTATTGCTTCTGTCGGCAAGATTTTTTTTCTTTTGTAACTCAGAAGTCCTCATCTTTAGGCTGGTAAATACTAGTGGCTCAGTGACAAAGAGCATGCACAGCTGCTCCTCCAGTCGTTCAGCAACTTTTTCTCTGCGGCCGCCTGTATGGAAGTGCAGAGTTGACCTGACAAAGTGATACAGAAGACCCAGCAGCAGGGGGAGCCACTGAGCTGCTCTTCATGAGCGCAGACTCCCATTTAAAGAACCCGCAGCCTCTCTCTTTGGCCCCCGAGCGGCGAACCGGGCAGCAGTAGAACCCCCGGCCGTGATTCGGACCGCCGTTTGACACAACCTGCCGCCTCGCACGGCGACCACAGGTGCACAGAGGGGAGGTGACCCTTGACCCATTTGCTGAGAGAGCCCCACTGAGTCCTTTGGCACAGGAGGAGAGCAGGTTTGTTGGCAAAGAGGACAGGATGTTTCTGGGTGGATGCAAAGAGCTAGACGTAGACGGATGAGGAGTTTTTGGATCAGTATAAATAGTAAATGAAGATTTCAGAGGTTCTCTGTGTTTCGCTGTGGTTGGTTTGGGTCTCATGGTGGATGGATTTGGAGTGGAAGTGTTTTCAGGCAGAAAGGGGTTGGGTAGAACTGGAGAGACCCTGTTGTGTTGATTATTTTTATGACGCGTATCTAACCTTAAATGTCCATTCAGTTTGCTCCAATTAACAACTTTCGGCACAGCAAAACATTTCTCCATCTGTCTGCTTGTTGATTGGTGCGGTTCTTCACTTGCGTGATTAAAGACTTCAGCATTTGAATTTACAGATTTTCCCACCATCAATGAATCTCGTGCATTATTCAGTACTTCTGAGTTTTCTGTTCTCTCGTGTTGTGAAACGAGGGGTGCTTCGAGTGAATGATCCAGTCCGTCCCACTCCTGACATCTGCCGTCGTAATCTGAAACGTAACCAACCGTTCCACCAGAGACTGCATCCGTTTCAGTCTGATCGGATACCAACACCACGTCATCGTAAGAACTGCACCGCTCATCCGTTTCCACCAGAAGGTCTCGCTCCTCTTCGTCCGCAGGAGATGTTTTGACGACGTTTTGATGACGTAGAGAGGAAATGCAGCCAACCGTGGTGGAGAACAGAACATGGCTGCTGCTTCCATTACCGTGTGGTGAGCTACAGTTTGACGGAACTGTGGACAAAAGAAGACGAGGAACAACATGTGCTGTCGCCAACTTGTCAGTTTGTCCCTTTAAAGGTGCTGTTGTTATGTTCAACAATGTTTTTGGTGATATTAGGCTGTGACACGTTTGACCCGAGCTTGAACTCGGAGGCTCCTCATGAAGAGGATGTTTTTGACGAGCTTTCAGTGAAATATTGAACGATGATGAGCTCTTGCTGCTGTTAAGGAAATTTGCCTTTTTCCTGGCATCATCCTGTTTTTCTTGCATTCTTCCTGAAGGAGGGACATTTTTATTGAAAAGGAATTTGGCCATTGATGGAGTCTGCGGGAATATAAACCAGATAATCGGTTACTTAAAAAAAGAAATTCAAAATATCCTCTTAAAATTTCATCTCCTACAGCTCCACACTTGTAATGGTGCAAGTTGTCACATTTAGCCTCAAACTTCAAAGTATGTTAATCGGACTTGATGTGATAAATGACAGACCAACACATAGCCTGTCGCAAAAGCAATTAAACAAAAGATGCATTAAAAAGAGTTCAATAACTTAAATTCTTATGATCAATACTTTTTGAGTAATTTTGTTTACAGAAATGTTATAATCCATTGTATTTATGTTTTTTTTTTATTATTTATTTATTTCTGTTTCATTTATTACTTTGGTTGTGTTCTTATTTGAGATATTCCAAACATACACAACTCAGGTGGTAAGTGTTCTCTACAAAATGAACGTTTATCGGTTTTTGAACAGGCAAACCTCCATTATTATGCCGTTAACATATCATTTGAAAATGGTCTCAAATCACCAAGATTATTATTTATTGCAATAACTTTTGGGACAATTTATCATCCAGAAAGATTTGTTATCATGACAGGCCTCATTGTGGAGAATTATGAGTAATAAGGAAAGATGATGAACGTTTTATAACGGTAAGTTTACTGATACTCCCGAAAAAAATCCACTGCAATCAATTTATTATCCTAAAAAAAGAAATATTTACATTTTAATTCTTTTTCACAAGAATGTCTTGGCCAAACTGTCTCATCAGGAAATAGTTGGTGTGTGTACTATAAAGTGTAACAAACCCCCTTGAGGAAGAATAACCCACCTGTAGTTTTTGAAAAAAAAAAAAAAAAAAAAAAAAACTAAATAAAATCCATTTCAGAGGGCAGAGCCAAGAAACACTAAGGTGCGTGGTGAGGTGTAGGATGAACTGGAGGAGGTGATGCAGAGCTGTGGTCATTGCATATTTTTTCTGTGAAAATTTTTAATATTGATGGTCACAGAAGTTTTAAAAAGAAACCTTTTGAATACACTATACTAATATTATCATCCAGTGTTTTCTTTCTGTTTTCAAGCACAAAACTTTAGAAAGGGGAAGTTCATTCTTCATCATTTTCTGAAGTCAGTTTATTGATTATTTAAAATTAAAAACATGAGATCACAAGATGTCAATATTTTCCACATAGAAAAGCCTAAAATACAAGGTTGATGCTAAGGAATCTGAGGAGCCTGGGTTCTCTCAGGACATTGTCGGGTGCCCACTCACCCTCTCCAGGTTCCGGGTGATCTTTAGCACACATCCATCTCTCATCATTCTGACGGCCAGCCGAGCTGTATTTCGAGCATCATCTAACCCTGAAAAGCAAAAAGAAACAAAAAGACTGTCGAAAAGACTCCAAAGTTTGAAAAGGCTGAACTAAAGAAATGTCACTTTTGGTACCGGAATGTTCTCTCCCAGAAAACTGAATCCCCAAATCTTGAAGTGCTCCATTGAGGCCTTTGGGTTTCCGGCTGTAAAAGAGCTGGAGATGCAGAAAGAAGTGAAGCGAAGTGACAGAAATCGATGAGATTCAAATTCATCTATTCTGTTACAATGCATAAAAATAGGGATGCAGTGATCCACTTTTCACTTCCAATACTGATACAGATATCTCAAATTTAGCTTCTGCTGATACCAACCCAATACAGACAAACGGTGCTGAATTGACTTGAAATGTTTTTTTTTAACCCCCTTCATACACATATAAATCTACTGAAATACAAATTTATTTGATAACTGCACCAGTATTACACTTAAATACACCAATAGTTTCACAAGCTTAGTCAAACAACTTTAATTCGTTCAGTCATTATTGTTGGGATTTTAACAGCCAACGTAAAATAAATAATAAGAAAACTGAAACTGACAAAAACAACAGATTGATTAACTTGGTAAAACATGTCAAAATAAACTGCAACAAACCTTCCTTTAAATGATTCAGAAAGTCTCATTAGGAGTTTCCAATATAATGTAAAATAAATAATAAAACATGATGTTGCTCAGAGCATGAAGCATAGAATTAGATTGAATAGATCTGTCCTGATGGATCAGGCACACTGTCACTGAGCCCTGATCCAGAATTTTCTTTCAATATCGGGACAGATAAAGAAATGTACATCTGATCAGTGCATCTCCAATGAAATAATGTTTTATTGCATAGTTCAAGTTAATATTATACACTTCATATCTGCCACATTAACTGGAATATTATCAGAAAACATCCACAAACAGTGGGGAAGTTTTGGGACGGATTAGCTGATAGTTACCCTGTATGTGCTTCTCAGGTCTATCCAGCTGCAGAGAACATCTGGTTTATAAAGCTGTTTGCGTTTGCACTCATACTGCAAACAAACGGCAAGATCCCAGTCTGAAAACACAACGCAGATAATTTCACTTTAAATACTTTTTGCTTTATGAAAAATCAGAGACATTTTCAAAACACAAAAATTTAATTGCTAACAGTTTAATTGTAAGTATTGTGGTTCTAAAAGGCATGCTATATTTCACTGTTTGGTTTTGTGATTTTAATAAGAGCTGCTAAAGCTGGCATTTACAAACTACCTTGGGAATATATATGTTGTGAAATTTCCTCCTTTTAGGTAATGCTTTATGCAAAACAGTCACAGCAGTATTTTCAATGTGATGGTGTCTTTTTTTTTAACCAGGGAAGTTGAGTGCTCTATATTTTCTAGACATTTTATTTTGTATTTATTTTCATTTATAAGTATTTTGTTGATTTACTTCTTTTAGGGTAGCCAGAGTTTATACAACCATAACACACCAATAATAACAACACTCTATTCCTCAATTCCAGCAGAGAAGAAGCAAGTAGCAAAAAGATTTTTTAAATCACATTCTGATGTCAAGCTGTAAGTGGAGCCCCCTAGCGGTCCACCAAAGTGTAGGTGGATGATAGGCAATGGGATGGAAAATGAAGTCTGGAAATACATGTTCCCCCATATTTCCTTCTCCATATGTAAGAGCAATATTTTTTATTAAATGTCATAGTTCTCTCTAATGTGTAAGAAGCATATATATCTTATATATTTTTTATAAAATCAAAAATTTTTAAGACAGAAGCTAGGTTGGACACAAGGAAGAAAACAAGAAGGATAAAACTAAATGGGAAGAAGGAGATGAACTTGAGGAGAAAATAACATGTTAGGAAAGAAGGAGGGAAATAATGCATAAAAACAGAAAACACTTTTTTTCAAGATTTCAAGAACAGAACAGAGAAGGAAATACAAAAATAGGGGCAGAACTTTAGACAACTGGGTAAAAGATACAAAGTTTTGAACTAAAACATTTTCTTTTACAACACTTTTTCCATTCTTGCAAACAAGAATTAAAAATAGAAAAAAAAAAACTTAAATCAAATTTTATATTATTTCAGATCGTTCCAGCCGGCACAGGTGCCATGACGAACCGACTGTTACCTGACCAGGTGAGGAAAGTGCACAGTTTCTGGGACGCATCAGAGGCAGAACATGTCTGCTGCTTTTTGGGAAACATCACCCCTTTCTCCAGCTGCAGGTTCTGCACCCAGCGGTTGAACCGAGAGAGGCAAATCTGAAGGGGGACACCGGCTTCTACTTGCACCTATTTAGCGAGCAAAACTCAAGCAGTCAGGCGTGCGTGTGAGGACGTTTCTGAACGTAAAAGCGTCCTCCATCATTACCTGTGTGATTCCAGTAAGCTCAGTGCAGAACTCCGAGAGAACAGGATGCTCCTGAGGCTGAACGTACGTATGAAACTCAGACTCGACCTCCCCTGAGGATGTGTTCAGCAGGACAGCAGGGAATTCAACTGCAGGGAGAAGAAAAATACATGGATTCAAGTCCACATCAGCAAACACATAGGAAATCAAATTGTATCAAATCAAAGTGATAAAAATGCAACCAATACTTACTGATTTCCTGACCGTAGTTATTTTTCTCTCTCCAACAAGTAGACTCAAAGTCGATCACAATCAAGTATGAAAATATCTGATCTGGAAGAAACCAGCATTTATATAAAATATATACATAAAAACAGTCTAGAAAAATAATATGCTTACTTCTCTACAGTAAGCATACAGTTTGTGATATCAATACTCACTGGATATCACTGATTTCTTCAAACCAGAGGCAGATTGACTTCGCTGCCTCAGTAATCCTAATCTCCTTTTTTCAGGAAAAGAACAATAAAACGTAAATCCAGAAATTTAACAGAGATTAACGTACGGTTAAGTATCACGAGGCAGGTTTATTGAAAACAAATAAATAAATTTATATTTACAATTCAAAATCTAATCCGCTGAAAACAAAACCTCACACCAGTTCCTCTTATGGTATCTTCAGTCACTTTGTACTGTAAAACATGGCGGTATTACACTTCATTGGCCTTTAAATTCAGCTCTCGCTGAGGTTTCTGGTGTGCTCTGGAAGCAGTTTCATTGAACTCTGATTCTTTGTCCGTTTTATTTGTCCTCGAATAAAACGGACAAATGTATACCCTCGTGTGTCACGCTGAGCAATTACATTGCTGTCAACAATAACAAAAACCCAATTGAAAACATAATATAAAATTAAGAGTTCACTTTTTTTTAGAAATAACATTAATCTTTAAGGCCCTTAAAAGAAGGACACCTAAATATTGGAACTATGCGGTCACGTTTCCTTGTCAAAATGTGTTAGCTGTAGGGGCCTAATGAGCTAATTCACTTACTTTGCTAGTTTTCTTGTAGCCATATCCGTCGTTTGATGCAAATCCGTCCCAAATATTATTATCGCAACGTAAATAGAGATTTTTTGCTGCATAACCTGAAAACTCAAAAATTGCCGCTGTTTTTTCAAACATTAATTAATAATTCGGAGCTCGATTCGTTTGTTCTGTAAGGCAGCGAGGTCAAACGCAGAGCTGCAGGAAAACAGCCGACAGTCTGGAAACACGCAGTTCCGGTACAGCGTTTTACGTCAAAATAAAAGCACAATTATCGCAATTATAAGATTTATACAAACAAGAGTGACAACATGGGGAATGTTTATTCATTTGAATGCGATAAACGAAATAAAAACTTGATTAACCGTCCGAAAATCTTAAAATTATCCAGTAAATACAAACTGAAAACCCAATGGTAGTTTATTCTGAAAGGCAGTTTTAAGAAGTTGTTAACATCCGCTCTCCCTTTGGACCAACATCCAGTAACGTGCTCTGAAGTGTGTTTCTGTCCCTATGGACTCACCCGGACCCCTAACATCTGGTAATTTTTCAATTCTAAGTTTCCCTTTAGGTTTAACATCTTTCAGTACTTTTAGGGTGTCGTAAATAAGCTAAAAACGAAACACACACGGATTGTTAAGCCAACGAGCCTTTGGATTTTAACATTATTTTATATAGCTAAAGGCTCGTATCATGTGGAAAAAGTTCTATAACGATTGTTATTATTTAACAATGTGATGTTTGGCTCAGATCACCGTTATTTCTCTCTTTACTTTTAGCTCTGCAATGTCAGATTAAAACACTCATGAGTTATCAAAATTAGGCAAACAATAACAACGCGAATTTTCAAAAGTAGCGTGTTTTGAATGACTGTCAGTCTCTCATATCTTTATGAAGGAAATATGGCTCAGGCTTGCAGCATTCCTTCAGTTTGTAAAGGTTTCAGTCAGTTGAAGGTCTGAATTTCGCAGCATCCTGATTCGATTCTTTTCTTTCCAGTCATTGTGTTGTAGATCTGCTGCTGTATTTTCGAATCACTGTCCTGCTAATGACCCAGTTTGGACCCAGTGTCATCTGTTGGGCATCTAAGAGTTCTTCATCACCTGTAGGAGCAAAACAATGACTGGTAAATCTTCCAGATAAAACATATTTGTTCAATAAATTTCCAGTTGGACTCTGACTGTGGGGTGAATTTTCATACTATTAGGAAAAAGTGCAATTTCAATGCTATTGGTAAATATTAAAATCTTTTTGTAGTTGTGATTAACCTACAAATTGGTCAAACATGTAAAAATTGTCAAATATGCACAAATAAAATGCAACAAACCGTTCAAATGGTTCAGAAAGTGCAGTTAATAATTCTAAAAACTAAAGTGTGAAAAGTCACAAAAA
This sequence comes from Poeciliopsis prolifica, assembly GCF_027474105.1. Lineage (NCBI taxonomy): Eukaryota > Metazoa > Chordata > Actinopteri > Cyprinodontiformes > Poeciliidae > Poeciliopsis > Poeciliopsis prolifica. Next base: position 1,002,187 of record NW_026562420.1, on the reverse strand, counting down.
CTGTTCACAGTTCTGTTAACCCACACAAGAAATGTAACCTCTTCCATAGTCACATTCAAACCGTGTGGATTTCAAATGCTCTTTCCTCGCGTTTCCTTCACTGTAGACACATCGGCCTGAGCATGGAGTGCTCCTCATCTCCAAACGTCCTGAGCGGCAAAAAGAAAAGACAAAATGAAGCTCCGTCTGCACAGGAGGACGTCAAAAGAAGGAAGACTGAAGAGGAAGGCTATGAAGACCTCCAGAGTCGAGCTGGCAGTTCAGCGAAGGTGTCGGTGCGTCTCGACCGCTTGCAGCAGCCGATCACCGTGGCTCAGCTGATGGAGCTGCTTCATTTTGCTGCTCTGGGGAAATCCAGGGGTATCAAACAACCGAGGTAGCGTTTCTCCCGTCGGCTTAGTCTCTGAATCATTCACGATAGACTCACGTCGTTTCCGCATTCCTGTCCACACCAGTTGGTGTCGTCTCCACCATCAGAGGAAGATCAGCCGTATAAATGTTGCAATCGTGGACGGTGTGACGCAGAGTCTCTTCTACAACCACTACCTTTCGATGGTGCATCTCCGGAGCATCTACTCCACCGTGAGGAACTGGGGGCGGGGTGACAGAGGTTCTGATTATACTGTAGACGCCTTACTTACTTTATTTTATTTGCTGCTGACAGAGAATTACATTCACTCCATCTGACGATGTGGCATCTGACATCTTCAGCCTTGAAGTTCCTGAGGTGGATTTTTTATCTCTTTCTGCATCAGAGGAGGCGCTTCATGAAGGTGAGGGGCGCAGCTCGAATGTTGTTGCTATGGATACAACCAGCAAACAACAAGATGTGCTGTAACAATCTGTAAAGCATCAATTACTGTTCTACAGAAGAGGATTAGGGATAATGGGAAAAAATCAGTCTCAAGATTACAGTCAGAATTCTAAGAAAAAAGTCAAAATGTTGAAATTAAAGTCAAAACTTTGAAATTGAAGTGAGAATTCTGTGGACAAAAATTCAAAATTTTAAAGTTAAAGACACAATTCTGAGAATAAAGTCAGAATTTTTAGATTCAAGTTAGAATCCTGAGGAAAATGTTCCAATTCTGAGAAAAGAAATCAGAATTCAGTTGTTGTTGTTTTTCAGTGACCCTAATCTACTTCCGTACTGTTCAGACTTTTTCTTATTGATCACTATTTCAAACTTTTGTTCCTGAATGTCACCAGGAACAAAACCTGATTATGTTCAGGTTTTGCAGAAACGCTTTGTAGTATTTATTCACATCTATTTATTTCTGCTGTGATGCTGTGTTTCAGGAGGAGTTTCAGTAAAAACAAAACCAAAAAAAAATTATCAGATGAACTTTGTGTGTTTTTGCTTCTTCAGCCCTGAGGAATCACCCAGTTATCACTATGTTTGGCACTCAGAGGAGGGGACTGACTGCATATATGCTGAGCCAACAGCAGATGATAAAAAATCACTATCCAGTCAAGGGTAAAAAAATTTAGTTTGATTTTTAAATTTGTAAAATGTTATTTATTCTGATTTTATCTTCCATAGTAAAACTTATTAAAGGCATAGATGGTGAATCAGTTTTATTCCAGCTGAATCTTTTATAAATAAGCAAACCTCCACATTACCTTCCACTTTGGAGTTTTTCAGTATTACAAACTTACTCTGTTTTTAAATTGTGTTAATTATGGTGAGTAAAATGCTCAGCTAGTTTTAAATTCATCCACCCTGATGAAACAGTATGTTTTTAAAGTTTTGCTTTTGAACATAAATGTGTTCTGCACCTTTATTTGATCAAGGACTTCCAGGTTTCGAGGACTTTATGTGCACAGACAGCAATGTCTGTGCAAGTGATGACAGCCCGCTGTATGGACTAGACTGTGAAATGGTGAGTGAGTCCTTCCTTCCTTCCTTGCAGTCTGTGAGCTTGGACAGTAATTTTAGGAGTTTTTTTTTTTTGTGGTTTTGGAAAGTGACAGTCTGACAGAACACCCTCTCCCAGTTCCCCACCGTTAGCATCACTAAGAGCAGAGTTAAACACTGGACTACTGTAGTGCCTCAGTCTTCATATTGTCCACTCTGTTCCTCGTTGTGTTTCAGTGTCAGACAATGAAAGGAAACGAGCTGGCTCGTGTTTCTCTGGTGGACAGCAATGGGAACTGCTTACTGGATGAGCTGGTGAAACCTCAAAACCTTGTCATCAATTACCTAACGAAGTATGCTAGCACACACACAAACACACGGTCATGTTTTTGTGTCTTGTGAGGACTTACTATTGACTTCCATTCATTTTCTACTGCCTAACTCTAGCTATAACATAGTTAACCCAAAAACAGTGTTTCCCTCATGGGGACCAAGAAATGTCACCATAATAACAGTGGTTCCCACAACCCCCATTGTAGATGGAAATAGGTCCCCACAAGGACATCAAAACCTGCTTCACACATAAATATATACAGTAGCTATATCTTCATAATAGGTCATCACAATGTAGTATGTGTTGGAAAAAATGGCCTTACGTGGGGCGTGCTGTGGTGGTGCAGAGGGTTAGCACGCCCCACATTTGGAGGCCTCAGTCCTCGACGCGGACGTCGCGGGTTCGACTCCCGCTCCCGGCAACCTTTGCCGCATGTCTTCCCCTCTCCTTCCCCTCTTTCCAAAAATACGAGCCACTAGTGCCACAAAAACTCTTCGGAAAAAATAAAATACAATAATAATGGCCTTATGTGGTGAGAAATGCTAAAACGCACACAAGGCTTATATTTTAATTTCCCTTTTGAATTAATAGTCTTTCTGAATGGAGTCTGAAGGTAAAAGGCTATTTGGTTTGATTAATCAGGTTCTCAGGCATCACTGCAGCCATGTTAAGACCGATCACCACCACGCTGCGGGACGTTCAGGCAAAGATCAGGACACTGTTACCGGATAATGCCGTTCTAGTGGGCCACTCCCTCAACAATGACCTCAAAGCACTCAAAGTAAGTCACTAAGATTCTTACATGATGTTCAGTCTCAGCATGTAAACGTTTCAGCACTAAAGTCTATTAGATTGTAATTATCAACCATATTTTTTAAATAACTTTTTTCAGAACCTATAGTTTCTTTACAGTTTCCATCTTTTCTTAAGGCTGGTTTATTGTAAGTTTAAAGATTTCTATACTTTATTGGCAGAATTTCCCATTTGCTACTATTCAGGAGGGAGTTAAAGAGCGCAAACATTTTCACTTAACTGTTTTGCTTTGTCTGTGAATTGCTTTCTTGCTATACTTTGCAACATTTAAAAAGTAAATAAATAAAATTGATATCAGCAGGTCAGGCTTTTTAAAGATCGGTAATCGGCCAGAAAAGTGCAATCAGTGCATCGCTACAAAAAAACCCCAAAAACATTTCCACCAAGTTGTGGTTTTAAAACCGTTGTGACTTTCTGTCCCCAACAACAGCTCATCCACCCTCACGTGATCGACACCGCCCTGCTGTACAGGAAAGAACACGGACAGAAGTTTAAACTGAAGGTTCTGGCCGAGGTGGTGCTGAAGTGAGTTCCCGTTCAAGCGCCTCTGCGTGTCTGTCACACAGTTGGTCATTGTTCCGCCTGCGTCTCAGGAGGCGGATCCAAACCGAGGACCAGAGGGGTCACAATCCCACCGAGGACGCCTTGGCAGCGCTGGATCTGGCCCGGTACTTCATCAGAACGGGGCCGCTCCAGGTGACGGGCCGCTTTTGCAAACAGCACAGATGCTCCAGGTTCTTTACAGACCTTAAAACCTGCTGTTCACTCTGGCAGGTTGTGGAGCTTCACCTGGAGGACCTGTGGGGGTGGAGCTTAGAAGAGTCCCCCAACTACACACCGGACCCCACACCAAGTTACAGGTGGGCACAAATCTTCACAGCTCTTTATGCTCTTGACACCTGTTCTGTTCTGTTCTATTGGGTTTTATGTTCTATTTCGCAACACGTAATCTCGTGGGATTTTACAAAAAGTAAAGAACATCTATAATGACTCTGAAGAATTTTAATTAATATGAAGTACAATGACTTTTAATTTCTATTTTGGGGTCAATGAAGTATTTGAACTTGAAGTGATTTCAGTCAAACAAACATTCCAATAGATCCTAGATATAAAACACATCGTCAAGTTCAGTTTATTACTGAAACTGGTCCAAAAAATTTTTGTTTACAGGGGAAGGAGAAGATCTTTTTGACAAATCCCTTTTTTATTATTTCTCAGAGAAAAGATTGGTTACAGGAAGCAAAGTGATTTTCTTTTTAAATATTGGATTATAGCATTTAAGTTGAGCAGGAAGATAATTTTCCTCAACACAAATCAATTTGTTTAATGTAATGCATTTGTTATTCCTAATACATCAATGACTTGTTGAGGGTTAAGGTCAGCTGATCTGATATTTTATACGTTGAAAGTTTTTGCTGGTGTTTTGTTCAGTCAGTCAAATTTAATGAGTTTTCAAAACTTTAAATTTTGTTATGTTTTAGTTTAATTTTCCCTGCTGTTGAATGGAGAATACTGTTGCAATACATTATTAATTACAGTAATAAATGTCACATAATAGTGAATTGAAACTCTTTTTTTAAAATCAATTCAAATTATTGTCATCTCTAAAGTGTAGCTTTGGAGACGTTTGAAAACTTACCTTGAAAAATGCTTCAATTTTACGGCAGGAAAAACGTACGAACCCTATATCTATGGAAACCCAGCAGATTGGGTCTATTCTATTCTGTTTTATTCTGAAAATAAACTTTGGCACAACTTTTTTTTTTTTCTTGTCAAGTCTTGCCTCCTCTATTTCCCCCTGAGCTTCACTGATGGAGAGTATCACAAGATACTTTAAGCGTTTTCAACCTGATCCAAACAGGAGCTGCTCCTCTCTCTGCCTCAATAAATGAGAAAATCAGTGAAACTGTCATGTTTTTGCTTCAGTTTTTAACAACCCCTCCACCCCCCCACTTTCTCACGCAGGTTTGCAGACATTTTGCAGAGCCTCAGCCGCCCCGTCGCATTTCTGGGAAAGCGCTCCTACGTTGATCTGGACCTGTCCCGTCAGCGCTGGTACAGATCTGACAAAGAGGTGAAGATTTGAAACGCTTACAGTTTTCTCCCCTCTGAGTAACCAACAGCCTCTTCAGTTTATCTTTTATCAAAAAAAAACCCAAAACAGACGTATGTAGTTGTGTTGACGGCCTCCTCTGGTGCTGCAGTAATCCCGTTCCTTCTGCAGATGCTCTTCTGCTTCAGGAACCAGACGAGTCACTTGTTCCTGTCTGTCCTTCGCTTTTCGTCCTTCTCAAACCATCTGAAAGAAAACTACGTTCACCGTCTCCACCAGCAGCAGCTGTATCACAACGTGAGCTGTTCGCTACGCTCGGTAGACGTTGCGCTTGTGCAGGTGGTGTAAAAAGCGCGCGTGTTTTCAACCTGCAGGTCTCCGCAGTCCTCCGGGACATGTGCACCGTGTTTGCCGGGCCGTTTCCAGCCAACTTTTCCAAAAGAGAAGTGAAGCGGCTGTTTGGTTGCTGCGGGCCGGTCCACAAAGTCCAAATGTGGAACACAGGAGTCAGGGTGGGTTTCATGTTTATGTTTGTTCATCATACAAAGAGAAAAAGAAAAACAACTTTCACCGTCTCTGGATGAGGTTGGTCACTTCTTCTTCTTGTTAAATTATATTTAATTTCCAGATTCACGCCAAGGTGGAGTTTCAGATGCTAGAAGGAGCGACGCTCGCTTTAGAAGTTCTGAATGGGTTCAGCGTGTCGGGTCAGATCATCAAGGTAGAGCTTCTCCATTCGCTCTTTCTTATTCCTCCTCTATTTATGTATTTAAACTTTTATGTCTGTCATTGTAGATTTGAAAAAGAAAAAAATGCAATCAATTTCTGCCAAATAATTCAAATCTTCCAGAAAAAAAAACTTAATTTCTGATTTTGAAATGTTAAAAATTTGTTGAAAAAACCCCCCAAGACATTTTCAATAAAAATGTGGACATTTTAAAAGTTTCAGATCTTCACTTTTCAAAAGTTTTCTGAGTTTAATCTAAATTTTCTTTTATTTATTTTTTTAGTTTTTGTTACGCAAATTTCCAGCTTAAATTCTTAAAGTTTGAGGGTTTCTTTCTGCAGAATTTGTTACTTTTAAACTAAGAAATCTCTTGGCTTTTTCTATAAAATTTCCAAGATTAATGACAAAATTGCTCTTTTTTTCTAGCTAATTTTCAGCTTAAACTCAGGATTTTTTTTTTTTAATCCTGAAAAAATTCAATGTTTTAAGCTCAGAAATTTTCTTGTTTTCAAAAATATTTCTGATATTTTTCATCAGAAATGTACAAATTTTTATCTACAAGTCCTTGTTTCTGAACACAGTCTTGACCAGGAAAGCTGATTCTGATTCCTCGAATCCCTTTAGGCATCGCTGTTCCACTCAAACCTTTGTAGAGTTTTCTAAAAATGTTATTCATATGTTTTATGTATTTTCCAGGTGCAGAGGCCTGTCAAAGAGTCAATGCTGGACTTGGATCTGAATCTGGACGCTCTAATGTGCGACAGAGTTAACAGCAATCAGCTTTACGTCAGTAGACTGACTCAGGATGTGGCTGAGGGACTTAACGTTTCTGCTACAGTTAACGGCCGTCTGCCAGGATGGAAACCTGACGGTTACCATCCTGGCAGACAAACGAACGGGCTGCTACAGACCTCTAAAGTAAACGGCAAACAGCTGCATCCCTGGACCACCGCACCGGACCTGAGTGAGGAAAGTCTCAGAGAGACATTCAGTCCCTTTGGGTCAATCAAAAGCGTCACCCTGCCCCGTATACATGCAAGGCACGCATGCATTGGTGGGTGAACGACGTGTAGTTTGTTTGTTTTTTTGTTGTTGTTTTTTTTTCCGTGTTCACGAGACGTTTTGCAGAAATGTACATCCTGACATTTATGTGTTTGACAGAGTTTGAGAGTTCCGATAGCAAACACGCGGCACTCGGCTCCTCGCAGGACCTGCTGAAAAACGGGTATCCAACATGGCCGTCGATCACCCCACCACACTTACATTCATGGGTTGGCATGGCGACATCGAGGAAGACACAAGACGAAGAGGAGGAAGCCATGGACGAGCAGAGAGCTGACTCTTTTAATTACGATGGGACTCAGAGGGTAAATATGCTTTGTTTACCTCAGATGTCAGAACTGGAGACTGAGAATTCAGACTTTTCTGTTTTAATCATTACTGTTTCATTTCTAATGTTGTATCATTATTTTTAAAGCTGGTGTGTGAGTTTTAGAAAAGAAATTGTTTTCCACGTATTTGTTAGTCGTCTCTATGTCCTGACAGTATGAGACAGGTACTCCACCAATCAGAGCAAAGAGGCGGGTCCTGTGGATCATCATGCTCATGTGTGCGCTGCTCAGAGTGCTAATTGCGGAGAAACAACTTATCTTCTCAGAAAAACCATTTGTCTGCCATCATTGGTGGCCATGCTAACTAGCTACATTGATTGACAGCGCTAAGACCCTCCTCCTGGCTCTGATTGGTTGTTCCTGATTGAGCCGTGTGTTTCTGTAGTTACCTTGAATTTTTTCACAGATGGTCTCATCTACTACTTTCATGATTTAATGACACATGTAACAAATGTAAAATATATATATATATTTTTAATAGAAAAGTTACATACCACCACCTTAACGAAGAGAGATTGTGTCGTAGATGTTCATAACATCATGCTTTGATCATGTTCTGCTATAAAACCCGTCATTCATCCGTTAATAACTCCCTTCAATGTGTCCATTATTAGTTGTAGCAATAAGTTTTATCAGAGAAATATTTAATTTAGATGTAAAAAAAAATTAATTCACACCAGTCAAGTGCAATATGACCATATAATAAAGTATAGGTAGTTAGCCTCCCTGTTGATGACGTACCCAACCACGTCATCAACCCAGCATGCATGGCGCAGGTGACAAAAAGGCTCCTGGCTGGAAATATTTATAAATATATAAAATTGTTCAAGTAATTGACAATTAGAATACATATATTTTTTTTTATTATTTTTATTTTTTGGTCATAAAGTTGCTCCTGTTCAAAACTTGATGCTCGCGATGGGGGGACGGAAGCCCAGAGGGATGAATAGTTTTGTCCAGAAACTCGTCAGATTCACATCCTGACTCAGAAAACGAAACTAACTTCAGCCACTAGGAGGCGGCAGAGTGACACGAGCTGGGTCCAGTGAATGAGATCATTCAGTGATGTTGCGCTCTCCAACGAAATGCGAAATTGTAAATTGCACTTCTAGTGTTAACTCACGGAATTGCCGCAACACATCGAGAGCGAACAGCAACAACGACGGTCAAAAACTGAGCGTTTCCGGCCGCGTTTAACCACATGATGCCACCTACTGTGACTTTCTGGTATTGCACCAAACAAAAATGCATTGAAATCCTCCCAAAATATGGTTCTAAGTTTGAGTTTTATGTTGGTGTGAAGCCTCCACTTCCAACTTGTATCAACCTTTATTTATAAACGTATAAGTTTGAACCAAATAAAATTGCAAATCTTAATCAAACCACACTCTTCAATGGACATGCTGCTGACAGGCGAGCATTGATCATTAAGTGGGTCTGACAGTTTGGTCAAGGTGAAAACTGGATCCAACCTGAAGGTCGGGTAACCAGTTTGAAAATTATTTGGGATTCAGACTAATTAAATATAAAATGTACATCAAAAGTAGCATCTTTTTTATTGTTGTATTTATCATGTTGAGCACACCAACAAAGCTCCACTTTGTCTCGTGTAGAATCAGGAAGTGAGTCTCCTGAATAAACTGGACCGCCGACTGAGCAGAGTCTTCAACTCACTCCCAGACGGGACCTTGTCTGTGGTGCTGCTGCTCGGACACAACAGGTAAAAAAAAAAAATACAAATAATTTGAAATATATATTGCACAGATTGCATACATTTTGCCCTCAAGTTTCATATTTCTGAGCATCTCTTTTGTTCTTCTTGCAGCAGAGGATGTGATCATCCCGGTTTATGTTTTTTGGAAGTCAAAAACGGATTTTAAAGGGAACAAAGAGCACGTCTGGGAAACACCCTGAAAATCCCTGAACAGCTTCGGAGTGAAATCGGCAGCCTTCGGAAGAATCTCAGCAAAACAAGCAGATCTTTGTCAGACCATTAAACATCATGGGGACAGAACACATTGTTTTTTTTAAAAAGACTTCATGGGTTGAAGAGGCTGTAAAAAGTCTTAATGGCATCACATTTTTAAATCAATGTTAATATAAAAAGTCCTATAAAAGGCTGTTTTAAAACAATAGTATTTAATACATCAGCTATGTTTTAAATAGCTTAATTTTTCATTATTTTTTAACCAATGCTTATTTTAAAATTTTAAAAAAAACTGAAGCAATTGTATTTGTAAAAAAAGAAAAAAGGACATCGTTTTAAACCTTTTAAATACATTTTTGTTCCAAGGTAGAAAAAATGCTAACAGAAGCAATTACTAAGAAACATTCTTTAATTTTTTCCTCTTTCTTTTAAAAGGAAATTTAAGGATTTTTAAACTCATACAAAAATGTTTTAAATTGTACATCTTTTTGTGCTGACAGCATACTTTGACATCGTTACAAAACATTGAACACAAATGGAAAAAAAAAACTGAAAAAAAAGCACCTTTCATGAAGGGTGAAAATGCCATCGACAATAAATATCACAATCTCAATTAGAAGCTCACATTTGTCTGATAAAACTGAGGAAGAAGACCATTTTCTTAAAATGAGAGAAAAAAAAAAGGTTGACTGTGTTAAAACTAAATAATCCTGATGGGATTTATTAAATGGCATTTCTATCTTGTAGGAAAACAGATTTACAGGAATACAAACACTGGGGAAATGGGCACCCTCTCACACAAGCGCAAATAAATTCACTCAAAAAAAATATATATATATACAAACTGATTAGAGACATCTCTCAATAAAATTTATGAATGCATTCAAAGTGCCAAATGGCTGTGGAGGCAGATTCCAGCCTGAATACATCAGTGAATAAGTGAAACTCTCTGCACTTTATACATGTTTGAGATATACATAGTCATTTCTGAGGAGGTGCCTGCTCCTCTAGTATAAGATCAGAATATGGCAGCTGCTGTTATGGCTTGTTTACATTTTTTTGTAGTTTTTTTTTTTTTTTTTTTTTTTTTGCTTTCAAAACTTGTGTTAAATGTCTCGGCTGGTAGCTTTGGACACTTTATCCGTAAGTGTTGAATGAGAGCATGAAGGTGGGGCATGCAGCACTCTGTGCTTTATGACCCTGGAGGAGCGTGCACCAAGTGTTGAGGAGGAGAGGTTGACCAGGGGCGGCGGCCCAGAGCGGCGGCCCGCATGGGGCGGCTGCCTCCCTGCTCTACCAGACTTCTGGGACTTCAAACAGGGAGGTTGTAGAATCTGACGCTGGAACCAAAGATGGAGACAGTCTCAAGTTAGGAAAAAATAAAAAAATTCATTGAAAAATCAGAACCTTTTTAATTCCCACAATTTCAGTGTCAAATTTTGTGCGTCATGCGTTTTCCAGCCAAATGCTATAATTATATAGCACAATCGAGTAATAAAAATGCTATACATCATATACAACTTAAAAGAAATTTGACTTTGTAATTTAACATCTTGAAATTGGGCCTCTGTCTCTTTAAGAAACTCCTGCCCTTTCTGAAAGTCCACCTTTAGAAGTCATTACAACATGGCTCCTCTATTAACCCCTTGATGTTTTTACCAGCATTGCACTGAGAAGTAGCTCCTATGATGAGCTCAACAGATTGGCAGCGCCACCAGGTGTTTGCTAATTGCTTCTTGCTAGTCTGAAGGAGCCGAGTGAATGAGTCAATGGGCTGCTCTGTGAGGCAGGAGCTCCGTCCTCACAGGCGGAGCTAGATCCACCCAGGCGTTTTGCACAGCTGAATAGCTGCCACAGAAAATCAAGTCATTTCTCAAACATGCATGAGAGAATCAAAGCCACACTGCAGGTTTGTTTTGAATGAGGGAATAGCATGCTGCAAAGCTAAAAAAAATATAAAAACTTTAATTAATTTAATTAAGACTGCGTCTTTAAAATCAGTTTTGTGATTGATGCCTTAATTTCACAGAATTCCAAGACATCAATATCAGTGTTTTGTTTTGCATCTAAACCAAAGCCAATTCAAGAACCTTAGAAGTAAATGATGCTTCCAGTCTGGGACTCTGGGGCAGAAATGATTGTTTCCTTGCGAGTTGCAGGCTGAACATTTCAGTTTAGTCTCATCTTATTCAACATTCTGAATATTGGGCTTCTCTTTTCTTTAACTTTTAAATAAGAGCTTCATTTTATTTGCTTTGGCGAAGAAACAAGTAGCATTTTAAATATAATTGATTCATTACTCTAAATTGTTGTTTGTATTTTAGTTTGAAGTATGCAACAAATGTTTTAATGGAGGACAAATTATTGACAGTAACTGAACAATCAGCCTACAGATCCTTTTAAAAGAAAGGCTAATTGCAGCCAGTCTTTGATTAATCTACCCAACAACCAGACTGCACAAGTGAAGCCCTAGTTATCAAATCCACTGCGCTTCACGTCAGAGCATCTATCATGAACAAAACTACCAACCCCGCCCCGTCTGGTAACTTCAGCAGTGAATAACTCACCGTCAGACTTCTTCTTGCTTTTTTGATCTTTCCTTCCTGGAACTGTTGGAGTTTGGTGCCAGGTGGCCGTCCCGTCAGCGTAGCTGCCCGAGTCGGCGCCTTCTGGACTTTTAGCATCTGCGACTGGGCTTGGTTCGGCCGAATACGAAGAATTTCTGCAGGAGAAAACGAAACATAAAGCAGCAGCAGAGAGAACCTGGACAGCACAGGAGTCGTCCTTCCACCCACGTCATCTTCAGCCAGCCTTCTGACGTCTTGCTCTCCACGGCTTCAACGCTCGCCTGGCCGCCGACATCTGGAGGGAGAAACAGTGCAGACGAGTTTAGATCAGGAATCAATACGCTGCACTTATTACAATGGAAACACAGCAGAAAGTGGGCCAAGAAAACCTTTAAGCCACGCTTGATATACTGCATTTCCTAGTCGGAACATTGAAAACCCCCCACGAAATCTCACCAAGTATTATTGTCCAAATATCTTAATACACTTGAATTAAGACAAAACTACTTTACAAATACCTTCTCAGTTTTTAAGTAACTTTGAAAGTGTTAATTGTACTGGCAGATTATTTAACCTAAAACACATTTTTTCCATGTTGTAAAATGTTCTCCTTGAATAAACTGTCCTAACTACTTAATCCAAAAGTATATATAAAAAAAAAATTAAAAAAATCAAAGCTATGCTCTGACAAAATTAGCCTATTTGTTTCTTAGGGTCAAGCAAATTCATTTTAATGACCTAATTAAATACTTACGCCCATAAATCTGACCCACAAAGTGACATCTGCTAACGAAAAAACATCAGAAAACAATCAGCTTGAATAATGAAAAAAAGATTATCGTGTTCAAGTTGGGTTGAAGGACATAGCCTATTAGCAAAGCTATTCAAGCCTAAAATAGCATCAACGCTAAACATTTTGCAGTTAGCACAAGACGTCTCCAAAGCTAAAGTCAGCATCCAGTCCACATTTCTAAGGAAGAATTTTTTTTCAAAGAAGCTTCATAACTTGGTGGAATAGCGTCTATATGATGGCTGAATAACAGATTATTCAATCATCCAGCCCCACAAATACATCCATATTCTCTCACACACCATCATATTTGATCTTTTTGCTGCCAGTGCTGTCTGGGAATGAGTAGTGGTTCCAGCCGTCCCCGCTGATGCCATCGTCGCCTCCCTGCTCCCCCTGAGTGGGACTGATGCTGCGTTTCCTCCTAGAATAAAATCAGAAAACCTCAAACTAAAAACATGTATGCACCACAAGCTAGAACACAGAAGGAAACAAATCAAACGCTGAATGATGTGTGGAGAAAGCTGCTGGCGGCCCTACCTGGGGAACCCAAACCCAGCAGACGTAGTGGAAGAGGGGTAGTGGGGCTTCACCCAGCCGTCGTCCCGCCAGGTTTTAGCTGGCTGGCCGAGCTTCTCCTTCTCCTGCTGTTTCCCCTGGATGTAGTCTGCGTACGTCTGGATCTTGTAGCTCTCTGCGTAGCGGCTGGTGTTCATAGCTGGTGGAACAGAGCTCCCATTAACGCCCAACGGCGGTTCATCCCTCCAGCCCGGCTGCATGAGACTTACCGATCTGCACCTGGTCTGTCTGACTTAGAGAGACGAAGGCTGAGGTGTCATCTATCCACGACACCTGGATGTTACCTGGGGGCGTACGACAAACAAAAAAGCAGCATCAACAGAGTAGTATCGGATTAAAAGCAGAATACGTACATATTCTGATACCTTACCAAAGGCACTGAAGAGCTGGTAGAGGTCACTCGTCTTCCACTCCTTGGGGAAGGTCACGTAAAGGACATGGTCTCTCTTCGGCTGCACTATTGAAGGAAAATAAAAGAGGAGTTAAGGATTTGAGAAAGGTTCATTTAGAAAATCGACTTTTTAAAAATACATTATGCTGGTAAAACAATTTTCAGATTGAAGCCAATGCTATTCAAAGGCCAAAACCTAAAATCCCTAAAATAGACTCCAGTCTAGTTTTTCCCTCTTACAACCACCTCCTCAAAAACAAATACTTACAGCTGAACCCACAATAGAAATAGAACAACTAAAAAGAAATTAGAGAAAGTTGCGTTTCGGGAGTTTTCTTACAATCTGGTCCGGTGATATTGAGGTAGGGTATGTCGATAATCCGCATCAGAAAGAGCCTAAGTAAACAAAAAACAGATTTTAAAGTTGTAAAACAAGAAACGTAATCTTGAGCATTTAATGAAAAAAGCAAATGAATCGCTTACTTGTTGAAGAAAGGTTCAACTAGTTTCGATCTGGGGGAGATGTAAGACATCGGCGGCATCAGGTAAGAACCTGCAAAACAAAGTCGAGAAAATTCAAATGTGTGTTTAAAATCCAAATCAAATAGTTGAGAGTTTACAAGCTAGTGTCAATAGACTTGTCACCATTTGACGGTGAATTGTTCCTGAAATTATTGCAATAAACAATAAGATTATTGTTTCAAAACATTTTCAGGTAATATAAAAGTATTGCCATAATGAAGCAAGTCTACCAGCTCAAACACTAAAACTTTCATTTTGTGCACAACACTTCACACTGGAACTTGAAGACTTTTGAAATATCCATCATAAAACCAACCAAGAACAACAAATGAAATGGAAATGAAACCCACACACATGATCCAAACTAGAACTGAAATTGGTTGTTTTACCCAGGTGGTTGGCCATGGAGACGAAACACAGGCCGGTGATGTAAGCGTCGTATCCGGCCTCGTGGAGCTGCTCCTGAGCCGTGTCGTAGCTGGGGAACCCCTCGGCGGTTTCTATCCGCGACGAAGGCAGAAAAAACATCCAGCGCTTGACTTTTGGGGTCATTACCAGGAATTTCAGATGCTTCCCGGTGGATTGACTCACCAACTTGCGGTGGCTTGAATGGAGTTTCTTTCACTTGTTTTTCCAGCTCTCCCAGAGATGTGTTGTTGATCAGCTCCTGTTGGACAGACAGAAGATCTTTGCTCAGAAACAGATTCATCATTGCTGACAGAACCAGAATAGTGAGGTTGGTTTGTACCTTAAATGGCTGAGTGGAGGCCATCAGCTTTGTGTCTAGAAGTCTACAAGTGGATAAGAAGCAAATCGATAAATCATCCAAAACACACAAAGAAAAAAACAAACCCCACTAGGGCTGGACGATATGGCTGAGAAATGTACCACAAAATAAGTGTTTCATATTGGTTGATAGATAATTATCAATTAGTTTTTTGTTTTAAATGGAGGTGGAAGATAACCGTCAGCCCCATAAATTGTGACATCTTTATCAGTCTGGTCTGATTTAAAGAATAGCACAATAACATGTTTGGTGGGTTTAGTTTTTTTTTTTTATATATAAAATTGTACGCTCAAGTTCAAGTTACAGCAGAGTAGTTGGAGAAAGCTTTATTATTATTTTTTTTAACTTCCCTCATAGCAGAAAACTGTCAATTTTCATAAAGAAATACATAAAAAGTTATTGTGCTCCCTAGTTTTAACAATCTGACATCCTGCCAAGCCGGAGGCGTTTTTCTCAGTTTTCTCTCCAAAACAATTTTATTTATTTATTTTTTTAATCAGTCAATTGAAACTGCTGCTGCACAAGTTACACAACAGGTTGTTGCTAGGTAACCACAAGTTACTAAAGTTGTTACCATGTAACCAGAGAGTGAGTGAGTTAGCTGATGCCTTGCTTAGCTCGCCATCAAAGATGTACGTTGTCTATATCACCCAGAATGCTGAGCAGTTCTGGAGTTCAGTGAATCTATCGATACTGATCACGTTTCTATCGTGACATTTATTGTTACTGAATGATCATCCAGCCCTAGCAAAAACAAAGTAGTTTAAGACAGAAATGCATCTTTTCCTAAAAGAACATTACCTTGGGAAAACACACATTGCAACTTCTTTGAAGTCTTGAAGGTCCTTAAGAAAAGAGTAGGGACATAATCAGACAGGTTAGAAGTTTAAACGACTCATGCAACACTACAGGAAAGGAAAAAGGATTGATTTTTACCTCTGGCAGCGGACAGTAGAACTGGTGGATGGTGTGCATCACATCCAGAAGCATGTTGTGGCCAACCACCAGTTTACCCTGCGAGTCAGAACCGCAAACCATAACATTAACCCAAACAGTACGAAAAAACTCTGCATTCTTCCTTTTAAAATTAAGGGCTGGTGATATGGACTGAAAGTTTTATCACAACATTTTGTAATACTATTGTGATGACAAAAGTAATGATAATTATTTATTCTACTTTCAGGTCACTATACATGTGGCTGTGACTGTATGACAAGTTATAATACACTTCTTTACACCATCAGTCACATAAAACGGGATTCGTCTCACTAAACCACTAAACTAACCTCATTTGATCATATTTTCACATTTATTGATGTTTACGGACACAAGAATAGTGATGAAAATAAGAAAACTAACAATAATGTGGGCAGTTTTTGGAGAGCAGGGGTTCGAAACTTTAGCTGAGATTTATCATAGCAATAATAAATGAAATTTATCGCGTGAAGAAATTTATGACGATTAATGACAGAAGATATGATAAACTCAAAACTCCAATTAAGTATCAGGTTTGCATGGAATGAAATGAAAGGCGTGACTCACAGATTTAGAAATGGCGTGGATGACCCTGGAGAAGCCCACAGCGTTATTGAGCTCCTCCTGGTGGGGAAAGAGGAGAAATGCAGGACAGAGACCTGTTAGGAAAGAAATGTGTTCCTCATAGCATTTATATTAATGAGACCACATCAAGGTTTTCTCACAAATACAGAAAACTAAGCAGGTGGGCATTATGGACGACTTAAAGTTTCATCACAATATATTGCGATATATTTTATTGCTTGTTTTTTTAAGTCACTGTAGAGCTGTGACTGATACTCCTAAGAAATGTTCTTATTTAATCATCTTTTTACCAGATTTACACATTTATTAAAGCCCTCATTGAACCAAAAAAAAATAATACATTAAAACTACAACGGAAAGAAATGGAAATTTTTTTTAAACACTATTAACTGGAATTTATTGCAACAACAGTAAGAAATCATGATGCATAATAAATGATACAACATAGTAATAATAAACTCACCTGCTCCTTCTCCAGTTTCTGTTGCTCTCTCCTCTTCCTCTCCTCCTCCTCAACTTTACTGATCTGAATGTAGCGCTCCTTCTGCCGACACGAGCAGCTGAGTCAGCAACTTACACCCCACAAGGCATGAAAATGGAAAAAAATTTAAAAATATCAACTGTATGCATACCTTTTCTGTTTCCAATGTTTCAACATGAAGACCTTTGGGAAACCTGTGATGTCGAGACAAGATAAATGTCAATTTTGTATGAAGATGCAATGAAGAAGTGTTAAAACATGTTCAGTAGCGCTCACTTCCAGCTCAGTGTCTGGTATATCAGCTTTCTCTGGAATCTGAGGAGGAAAATATGGACATTAAGATGATTTTAAAAAAAAAAGAAGAAGAAAAAAAAAGGATAGGAATGGCTCTTAGAGAAAAGAGGAAAAATTACCCTGTACATGGGTCCAAGTTCAGAGTTTTCCCATTTCCATTGAAAAGCCTCTCAACTTTCTCTCTGATTTAAAAATGCACAGAAATGGACAGAGAGAGATGGGACTTAGACATAAACTCTTCCTACAAGGTTCAAAAGGTCATAGAAGGATCCCCAATTTATACTGCATTTTGTCTGTAAATGTCAAACGTTGGATGATTCAGCTGAAAAATTTCAAAATCAAACCCAATCCAAACTGGTGGCTTGACTTTTCATGTTTCGTCGAGTTTTCACCCGACTCAGTTTTGTTTTTTTTATTAGTATTTTGCCAACAGATACAATATCAGACACTGTATCAGATACAGTATCAACAAGGTGACCTCCAGAGCAGCGCCACTTACACCACTTTGTTGATGAAGTCTTTCTGTTCGTCGGGTACGTGTGCAGGGACTTTGGAGGATGACGGGGAGATAAAGGAAGGCGTCCCGAGACCGTTAGCGTGCTGGTTTCTCCGTTCCTCCGTCTGCTCTCTCAGCTGAGCTTCCTCGTCTTGATTTAGGTACGGGATTCCTGAGAACGCAGAGAAAACCGATTAACGCTTACCGCACAGGAAACCTCTGATCTACGGCTGCCATAAGCACTAGCGGTGTTGTGGTGGCATCATCGTGGATTCTGTACTGCGGGAACTCGTTGGCTAAGCGTTCACTTTAATCCAAACAAGAGGAAGAAAGAACGCCCTGCAGACACTTTAGTCAAATTATATTTGTTCAGTAAGAAACTGTCATCTTTGAACCGTGAGGACTTGCATGCACAGGAAAAATGGGAAACCAGGTCAGAGTTCAAAACCCAATTTTTGCTTCAAGTAAACCATGCTATGCCTCTTTAAGAATAGACATCTGCTTCTTACTGAACTGAGACTTTGATTTGTCCCCCATCTCAAAAATTAGAAATATATACATATTCTTTTAAAAAACTAAAACTAACCAGCAGTAGCTTGACTTTGGAAAAACCTTTGAACTTTTCTGATTAGTGAGTTGTTGAGTTTTTTTTTTTTTAAGTTTTAAAAGGTCTAACGTCTGTAGTCAATAGAAAATATATATTTGTTCATAAAAACAAAAGTGCTCTTTTTACCATGACCAAACACCTTGTTGAAGTCAAACCCCTGGCTCGCCAGGAAGTCAATGCTGGAACTCTGGAATGGCAAAAGAAAGCACCAAGTATGAATTTTTAATT
This sequence comes from Poeciliopsis prolifica, assembly GCF_027474105.1. NCBI lineage: Eukaryota > Metazoa > Chordata > Actinopteri > Cyprinodontiformes > Poeciliidae > Poeciliopsis > Poeciliopsis prolifica. Next base: position 983,785 of record NW_026562420.1, on the reverse strand, counting down.
TAAAATACAATAAATAAATAAATAAAAAAAGAGAGAAAATATCAGTGACAAGCAGAAAACCATCTGCGTCAGACGTCAAAGCTTAGAGAGCCAGAACAGCAGAAAAACCATGCTTACTTGACAGATGAACTTTATATCGGGAGACGTCCGACTGAATGGTTTCGGGAAAACATAAAAGTTAAAAGGCTTCGTAACGTACCTGCGGAGAGAAACGGAATACTAAAAAAGACGTTTACATAGAATAAGGAGGTGTGGGGGCCTGGCTACACAAACAAACATTAGCAGCCTCAATAAAAAGAACAGCAAACGGTAGATAAAAACACCAAAAAGTCACAATTTCATATTTTTGCAGACTCAAATATCCATGGATATTAGTCTCTTTATAAAACATTAAATATACTGATGGACAAATGGGTCAGTAAATGGATATAAAGGCTCATAAATGGATATGCCCAGTGGCAGCAATTATATGGATAAACTTTCATATCCACATCTTTTTTTTCTGCTGGACTATGTTTGATACAGTCAAGCACGTATATATGTTATACTTTTATGCTGAAACAAAAGGAAAACACTACATGTGTTTAGCAGACCACCAACATAATCTGTTCCAGATGTTGCGTGTGTGATTATGCACAAGAGGACACTCACTTTGACTTCCCAGAGTCGTATCTGAATGTACACAAGCCAAACTGGAACATGAGAAAGTCCATGGAATGCTGGTGGGTAAAAAACAAGACGTTGCATAAAAATGTTATTATTAATTAAAAAAAAAAAACATCGATGTTCTCCTCAGAAATGGGGTTTTAATAACCTTTTTCAGCTTCGTGTATCTCTCTTCAGGTGTATCCAGCCCGTTGGTCAACGCACTGACATTAGGACCGTCGCTTATACCTGAAAGAAAAACCCGCAATTTCACACATATCGTGGCGGCTTCTTGTAATTACGTTTCAGCCACAAAATGCGGAGACAGTAACCTGAAAATTCTCCATCGATAGCAAGGAAGTCCGCCTCCTCTATGGCGCTGTACACCGCGCTTAAGCAGTCTTTAAAATCTGGGGGAAGATAAAGTGGGTTAACGTCTTAAAGGCAGCGGTCTGGGGGGGTTTCAGGCAGCTGAGCACATTGAGGCAGTGATGCTACCTAGCATGCTAGCCACAAGCTGAGACACATACACTGCGTTTCTGGTTTGTATCTATAGCATACACGTACCGTGCTACTTAGCAAGGTATGTGTATGTGCTAAGGGTTTCATGGCAAGCAACAACGGGATAGAACTAAAACCAAAGGCGGGCTGTCCGCTTACTTTGTCGTGTAACCTCCATCCCTGCAGAACGACGGAACCGGGGCTGACGGCTAACCTCAGCTAGGCTTTGTCAAGTGGCTTTTAACTGTTCAACAAACACTTCCGGTTTGTCACCACGTTCCTCACAGCGTGGGACTCGGAGCCTCGTGAGGCTCTGTGAGTCCTATTCCCATATCGTTTTCTTTTAATAAGTTTTAGTTTGAAAATAAATAAATAAACAGAATGATACTTTATTCATATTGTCGGTCAAAAGTTGCATTGTATAAGGGACCACAGATTATTCGGAAATAAATTGAACTTTTCTTCTACTCTTAAATTTGCATTTATAAATTAGCAGGGCCAGCCCAAGATTTTTTGAGGTCCTGAGCAGATTTTTATTTGAACCCCCCCAATATCAACGCATCACGCCAGATGCTGTATCACTCCTAAGCTACATAATTTGTAATTATCTTACATCACACCAGTTATTATGGTTGTTAATTTTAACCTTAAAGGAGTAGCGATCTGAAAGCAAAAATGTGAAATTCAGAGTGGTATTTAAATATGCCATGTTATTTTAATTATTTGAAAGTAATGAATACTGTTTATTATTGTAAACATTTAGTGTTAAAGCTAAATGCTTTAACACTAAATGTTAAAGCATTTATTGTTTTAACGGTAAACAACTTAATAAGTGAACGAGTTAATAAGTTTGATATCTTATATTTCCCCAAACAGTGGCAGCAGCCAACATCAGGAAGAGATTAACCTCGTATTAGTGTCACAACTCTAAAAATAATTTAGAAATCGATTTTCCATGTGTAATAGCATTTAGTTTATCATTCAACGTTATTTTATATTTCTATAAACATATATAAAATTGTGCTAGCTTTGGAGCCCTAGTAGCTGCTTAACCCATTTAATCCCAATTTTTTTCCCCAGACATAAAAATATTAAAATCAGATGTCATTCATTCATAACCCTTTGGCCTAATCAATGGGAAATATTTAGAAAAATTGTGGAAAAATATATGAAAAAGTGTGTTTTATGATCGGTCACAATTGTGACCAGTGGGATAATATGATGTTCTTACTAAGATGAGCTAAAAGTGCTTTTTCCTAATAGAAAAGATCATTAAAGGTGAACATTGTTTCTTCATTTGAATATATCTTGCCACAGCATTACTCTAGTGCAACATTTGCTCTGTAAAGTACAAATTTGACAATCTGTATATTCCAAACCAAGGTAAACTTGAGTGCTTGAGTGTTTATGCATAATTAAACTTCAGTCAGTTGTAGTGTTATGTTATCACATGACTATTGATCATAAAAATAACATCTATAGTAGAGACCTTCATTTATATTATTGAAAATTATGAACATCTGTCAGTCTCACTCAGACCCTCATTTGGATCCTCTTTAGTTTGAAAGGATACATCAGAGACAACTGTCCCCTCATCTCTGTTACCACCTGCCATAAACGTGGCAGGTGGTAACAGAGCACCACATGACCGGTGAGGGGTCATATCATCCTCTTTTCCCATGAATTGATCATATGCATTCAAAATTGGGCATGGATTATTCCTGCATAAGCCACAACTACCAAAATCGGTAAAGATTCCATCTTTCTCCCAACTACATTGTCATATACTTTGTCTGACCATCACTAAGTCTGACAGATCAAGAACCACATTCAAAATTTATTTTAAAAAGGAAGAAATTTAGAATTGGAAGAATTTGATATGTACTTAAATAAGCGTACCTATGTAGGTAAAATGTATTGTCCTACCGGTCACTAGTTTGACTGTCAACATGTTTACACATCATGCTCATGCACCAAACCAATTTTTGTAAATTTAAAGGTGTATATCATAAGTAGACACTTTAAAGATGATGTGCACCAAGAATCTTTTAACATATGTTTATTTAAACATACATCCTAGCTAGCCTCTTCTTTGGGAGGTTGGTGGCAGCCTCCCTCTCGCCAACCAAGATATAAAGAGCTCTGGTCATGTGATTATTTATTGTAAACATGTGATACTGCATACGTATTATCTAAACATTCTAAACTTTCAATATTTGCGGAACATTGACTGAAAATTTAATCAGTAACCTTTTTGGAGTCCTTGAAAGTGAAAAAATGTCTTGTTTGCTATTATGACCGCTGGGTTTAAATGGGTTAACTTGCACATGCTCTGGGCCAGCACTGACAATGAGGGTTGCCTTTACTTGACTTTGTCATGTACAAATCTAAGAGAATTTATTACATATTTTCATATCTCTTGAAGGTTTTCTTTTCATTGTTGATGTCAATTTATTTATAAAGCACTATTTATACAGCAAAAGTGCTGCACAGTATTTTTGAAATACTGTGCAATATTCCTTTATACAATATACAAATTGAAATAGTCAAATGATTGAAAAAAATGAGACTAAGAGATTTTGGATGAAAAAATTGAAAAGTGAAACTTTATATCAGGAAAGAATCAATTTGCTAATTTTGTTACAATATCAGACTACATCGGACATTAAAAAAAACATTCAATAATTAAACAACTGATGGCATGTTATGCATTTACTAATAATATTAAGTTTATAGAAGAAAAACAATACACTGATCTTTATATTTATAAAATAACTGCCTTTCCATTGGAAAATTTCAGCCATACATGTGATTGGCAAGAAGATAATACTCCAGTGATGACAGCTACAGTGTTGGGGAGTGGCTGCAAAAACATTAAGCAGTGAAAAAAATGAAAATAACAAAATAATTAAATGAAATGAGTTTACACATGAATAGGAGTTGCAATAATTACCAGTTCAGACACACTTACACAATTTCAGTTTTACCTCATTTTCTTTTTTTTCAGATTTTTCTTAACTCTTAATTTCCTAAATACTAATTTTGCAAGGATTTACGGACTCGATGACAATAAAGTAAGATACTTTCCCACCGTTATCACCAAATCTGGTGTTATAAAGCACCAGATTTTCTCAGTAAATGCACTAGTTTTTTTTTTTTAAGTATGGACATGAAAAAGTTTTAATGTGCACATCTATAACCAGTAACTTGTAACCAGTAATCATATTAAAAGAATAGGTCAAAACATGTAACAGTCAGAGCAGTATCAGAAGAATTCCCAGCTGGATAAAAAGCCCATAGAGCTCATAACAATTAAGGCATTTTTAAAATTTAAAAACATCTTCAGCAGTTTCTATTATTGCCTAACAAATATTGATGGTTGAATTTTATTCCAGACTTGTTTACAAAGAGGTTCATCAAGCAGGAATTGAAAGATTCATAAGACTAATAAAACACCAGGTCGGTGAGGTTTTACCCGCAGCCTGTGAACTGAAATGCGCCCTCTTGTGGTCTGTAGCGCATTCCAGATGAGCTACAGATAATTTGATTTAATTTATATCAATCTAACAAAAATATAAAATCCCTACAAATAGAAAGCCACAGATTGACTTCAGCGTTTTTGTGTTTCCAACATAACAAAAAGCAGTGACTGTACCTTTATCACCTGAGAACTGAAGCACTCAACTGTTGAAAATTCATCGCTGCTGCATTGCTTTATTCCACATGAACCTCGCCCTCACTTAGTTGGCCTTGTTCTTTTCCCAATAATTTCAGTTTTCTCCCTCTGCCTACATTGTCTGCATTTTAGCTCCAGCAGAATGACATTCTTGAGCTTGTGTCGTTATTTTTATTTCTATTTTTGTCCAGTCAAAATTGCCCAGTCGGGAAAGGTCTCGATCTCTCCTGCTTCGACGAGCCCCCGGTCACCGTGTGTCAGGGTCAGCTTGTAGCGTAGCCGAACTTTACGCTGGAAGAACAGAAAAAAGAATAAAAAAAACAAAACAAAAAAAAAAAAAAAAAAAACAGACGTGTTATGATTATATAAATTCACATACAAGAAAACTATTGGTTGCAAAATGATAAAAACTTAATTTTTTTCCCATATAACAGGATTTTATAATATATAAATTATTCAAACCCTTTGCAAAATAAATTTACGTAATGGAAATACACCAATTTCAAAAAACAAATCACGTTTTTCAATGAAAATGTTTTTGCATTAGGATGAGTTTTTTGGCTACATGGAAATGAGTGCATTTAAAAAAACTGCAATGTAAACATGTTTTTTGCATCTCACAAGTCATGCTATCAACGACCGGATGCGACTATTGGAGGAAAAGAAAAAAAAAAAAAAACGACAAAGTGTTAGGAAGATGGCGCGGCATGTTTTCTTTTTTGATTTGACTTATCGCATGAACAAATGTCCACAAAGTTTTGGGCACATTTGTATTGGAAATGCAGCTATACATTCAGCTCAAACATCCAGGCTTCTTGGGTCAAATCAACCATTTCCCCACTGAGTGATAATAAGTTATTTCTGCTCTTCCAATTCATTTGCATCCTTTTTCTAAAGCTATAATTGATAGACAGGGTACAAAAAAACAACAACAAAAAAACCCCAATATGCATACAAAACATGGAACATTAAAAAGTCTAAACTGTAACTTTAGGAAATTGGTGCCATAATAACATTACAAAGAGCGGACATTTCTCAAAAGCTGATTGGTTATAAAAGCTGCCAAGGGCCTGAAAGGAACAGGAATATTATGACAATCTGTCGTATTCTCTAAATCTCTTGCCAAAAAATAAAAAATCCAGAAGTCTGACAGGGCAGTAAAAATAAGCATTGAATTCTAATTTGCATACCAAGTGTTCAAATGCTTTGGATGAGCAGAAACAGAAACAAGCAGACTCTTTTCTACTCACACTTTCAGGATTGGCTAACAGCAGGACTTGTGAGACTGCAGGTGGAGGCAGCAGAGGGTTGTAAGGAGGAAGCCGAGTCTGGGAGGCCGGCTGAAGCTTCACCAGCATGCTCTTAAAGAAGAGTTAACGTCACAATCAGCAATGTTCTCAGTTCAGGAATAAAGATTAGAATATGGATAACCAAAAAGAAGTAGGTCAAAACAAAAATACTCGAGGCAATTTTAGGACTTTTGCTGCATTTATCCATCTGATCCTTGTACCAGTGGAGTATATTGTGCAGTGTGTGCTTAAAAAAACTGAATTGGGCAATTGTAAGACAAAGCACACCATAAGCAGAAAGTTGAAACATTTTCAACATTTGTTGCTGAAAACTTTCACATTCCACTGTTGTGTCAAACCCATAAAGCACTGCGGTGAATTAGCTAACCCTCCGTGAGACAGAGAGAGGCTTTAAGATCAAAACAGGTACTTTGATTAATCTGTGTCATTTAATAACAATAAATTTTTCATATCAATCAGATTAATTGACAACCCTAATTTATACTGACCTAAACTAACCAAACAGCAGCTTTAAAGACTCAACAATGAAGTCATGACTAAGTATTAACTCATTTAGAACTACAAGACTTTAAGATGATAGAACCCCATCACCATTTTATTTTTTTACCTTAGGGACGGCGACTTGAAACACGAAATCTTTCACGTCGAGTGCAGATGTGTTCACCGCAGACATGACGGCCACCGCCACACCTGGATGACCTGACGGACAGCCTTTGGCAAAATGGAGGGACACGTGGATCCCAGCCGTATTGTACAACGTGATTGGCTCTAGTTGACCTACAACACATAAGAAAAAAAAAAAAAAAAAAAAAAAAAGATGAAAAAAATTCTGAAATGCATAAACCGAGCTTGTAAATTACTGAAGTCCCTAGGCATACATTGTAATGGGAAAAGAAATGAATTCAGGTGTTTTTCACAATCTTTTTACATTTTGTAAATAACAATAGACCAATCTGCACCGCTTCGCTTTGTATTCAGGAGGAAGATAAAATCATTTACACGTTTAAACCCTAAATTCTTCAGAAAGTTTTAGTTCTTAGCTGCAAACTGTGTAAACCAGAGGAGACGTACTGGATTTGATACTTTCTAAAGGAACAAAGATGTCCTTCAACGATGGAGATGGATGGCGGCTCTCCTGCAGTATGAGCGGTGATCCAAAGTCTTTATTTGGTTGTTTATGCAATTCCAATCCAGGGAGCTGCTTAGTCGGGGAGTTTGACCTGATAGCACAAAAGGTAACAGTGAAAATCAAAGCAGAGTATGTGATATGGCGAGTGATCTCATTTTGTTTATACATGCCTTTTGTTAACTGATTCTATGATCATTTTTAAACATGAATGTTATAAAACAGAACATGAGACGTTTGAAAATGTTCTGCAACCAGTCTTAGTGAGTTTGAGTTATTTTGCAAAGCAAAAATGGGTTTAAAAATAAGTCAGTTTCCAAATGTGTAAAGCTTGTAGACATAAGTCGAAAGATGTGCAACTGTAACAGCAGTGCAAAGATGCTCCACAGAGGGTTGACTCAGTGGGACTAAATGCAAATCCATGAAACACATTTTATTTACTTATTTATTTTTTAAAACTATCAATCAATCAAATTTTATTTGTGTAGCACATTTCAGCAGCAAGGCATTTCAAAGTGCTTTACATCATAACAAAAAATCATTAAATACGTAATTGATTACGTTTCGAATACAATTCTAAACAGGTGGGTTTTTAATCGGGACTTAAAGGCACTCAGTGTTTCAGCTGTTTTACAGTTTTCTGGAAGTTTGTTCCAGATTTGTGGTGCATAGAAGCTGAATGTTGGTTCTCCTCGTTTGGTTTTGATTCTGGAGATGTAGAGCAGAACCAGAAGACCTGAGGGGTCTGGAAGGTTGATACAACAGCAGATCTTTAATGTATTGTGGTGCAAAGCTGTTCAGTGATTTATAAACTAACAGCAGTATTTTAAAGTCTATTCTCTGAGCTATGAGGAGCCAGTGGAGGGACTTTAAAACTGGTGTTATGTGCTGTGTCTTCCTGGTTTTAGTGAGAACCCGAGCAGCAGCGTTCTGGATCAGCTGCAGCTGGAGGAATTGATTTGATGGACAGACCTGTGAAGACGTTGTTGCAATAATCAATGCGACTAAAGATAAACATATGAATGAGTTTCTCTAGATCTGGCTGAGACGTTAGTTCTGTAATTCTGGAAATGTTCTTCAGGTGATAGAAGATCGACTTTGTAGCTGTCTTGTAGCTGGCTCTAAAGGTTCAAATCAAAGTCCATCTACTCCCAGATTTTGGGCCTGATTGCTAGGTTTTAGTTGTAAAAACTGAAGCTGTGCATTGACTTTAGATCGTTCCTCTTTCAGTCCAAATATAAGAACTTCAGTTTTGTTTCTGTTCAGCTGGAGAAATTTTGGCACATCCACACATTTATCTGTTCTAAGTATCTGTTCAGTGATTGGATGGATTCTGAGTCTCCTGGTGACATTGCAATGTAAAGCTCTGCATCATAGGCATAGTTATGGTAGCTAATATTATTTCCTGTTATAACCTCCCTGTCAAAGGTCCAACAGAACCAGCACTATGGTTCTCCCACAGTCTGCATTTATATGGATGTCATTGAACACTTTTACGAGGGCAGTCTCCATACTGTGGTGAGCACAAAAACCAGACTGGAAGGAGTCAAAGCGGTTGGTTCCCGCTAGGAAGCTATTGAATTGTTTACACACAGTTTTTTCAATAACTTTGCTGATGAATGGGAGATCAGAGGTCAGCCTGTAGTTCTGCAGTAGTGATTTGTCCAGATTGTTCTTTTTATCAGTGTTTTCAAAGCCTGGGGGAAAACGCCTGATGTGAGTGATTAGTTTACTATTTGGATCAGATCAGTAGCAATGACAGGCAGGGCTTTCTAAAAGAAATATGTGGGTAGAACATCCAGACAGCAGGAACTTGAGCTTAATTTACTTATAATTTCTTCTAGGGTTTTATAATTAAGTAGTTGAAATTGGGTCGATTTTCCTGTAATTGTTTTGTTTGGGTACAGCATTGGTACCAGCTTTAAAGTGGTTGTGCAGATTAATCCTCTAATTTTTTGAATTTTCTCTGAAAAAAAGCTGGAAAACTTGTTACAGGCAGCATTAGATTGGAGTTCAGGTGGTAACATCACAGGAGGGTTTGTGAGCCTGTCAACTGTTGCAAATGAAGCTTGAGCATCGTTAATGTTTTTGTTTATGACATCTGCTAAGAAACCCTCCCTTGCATGTTTTAGTGTTGTGTGATTGTTGCATAGTCTTTCTTTATAAATATAATAAACGGGTTTTACGCCAATTTGTTTGGCCCTACGGCAGAGTTGTCTTGCAGATTGAATTGTTTGTGCATTTTTCCATAGAGCTATCTTCTTTCCAGACACAACCTTCACTTTAATGGGGGCAATTTAATCAATGATATCTGAAACTTTAGACTGAAAATCATCTACCAACTTATCTACATCATTACTGCCATGGAACCATTCCTTCCAGCTCATATTTATTCGATATTCTGTCTTCATCTACCACAACAAAATGTTAAAGGTTCAAGATGTGCGAGTAACTGCCCATGGGACTGCAACAAAAGCATTTTATTTCTATTTACACTTGACTGGTTTAAGCTGATCACAGCAACCTTTATTTAGAAACTGACAACTCATTGCTTTATGAAGTGGAATAGACGTCTGGTAAGGAGAAATTTGAGAAACAGAGAGAGGAAGAGAGGAAAATACACCATCACAAAGCAGTAAGGTGGGCTGCACAGTATCAAAAAAGAACTGGTTGCAGCACTATTACTGGATGTTGAAATCACAATTACTCAAATTAATCAAGTGATTAATGTGTTGAGGTACCACTGAACTGTCTCAAATTTATGAGTTCTCATTTGTGTTGTAAGATTACATAAGCTTTTAAAGGGGCACCATTATGTATTTTACAGGCACATAGTGCCAGTTTATAGCACAATCAAGCAACTACGTTAACTTAATTTGTCATAAAAAGTAAGTGCGCTTGTGTCTCTTTTAAACCTCCTCTTTCTGAAACTCCACCTTCATGATGTCATCACAACATCACTCCTCCATTAACCCTTTAACCAGCATTGCACTGAAAAGTAGCTTGTATAATTGCTGCTGCTACTTGCTGCTGACTAGTCTGAAGGAGCTGAGTGGGGGAGTTGTGCAGAAGGGCTGCTCTGTGAGGTGGAAGCTCAGAACTGCAGTTCTGAGAAACTGCAGTTCTGAGAAACTGCAGTTCCAACCAGACAATTGGCACAGCTGAATGGTTGCCATGAGAGATTAAAGGATTTCTCAAATGAACATAAAAGTATTCAATCAACACTCCAGGTATGTTTATGATTAGGGAATAAAATGATAACATGATGTAACACTCCAAAAAGTGTATTTTACATAATGCTACCCCTTTAAGGGTGATGAGTAGTGTTAATCTTCCACACTTACATTCTACATGTAAGCCTGAAAGTTCATGTTTGGTTCCAGAGCAACTTCGTCCAGATGTCTGCTGGGTTTCTTACATGGCTTATATGAAATGCCAATTCAATTCTATTTAAAAAATTGTTATTGATCCCAAAGGGAAATTAAATGTCGTAACTCAAATTATCCAAGGTTCTTCTAGTAGCTGTTGTAGAGGATGATGTCTGTGGGCAGGAAGGAGCTCCTTTAGTGGTCTGTATTACAGCACATTTGAAGAATCCTCTGACTGAGAACACTCTGTTTTCAGTTGACTCTGTTTCTCTAAAAATAAAACAGGGCTCCTTAGGGGTTTCTGTCAACAATGACGACAATCTTTCATTACCAGGTGTGTCCCCCGTCTGATGAATCGTTGTTTCCGTCACCTCCACGGGCTCTCAGGAAAATTTCTCTCCCTCCATTCTGATTACCATTGGTCATCTGAAACCCTTTGTCAATCTAAAAAAATAAGACCAAACATGTTTGTTATACCATCTTATAATAGAAAAATAAGCTTAAATCTTTATCTTTAGGCTTATATTGAGATTTTACCTGCATTAGTTCCTCATAATATGACTTTGGATTCTGCTGGATTTGCTTCGTGTCTAAATCATCAAACTCTGTAATTTACACAACATGACTATAAATAAGAAATTATCTTCCTAATCATTGATATATTGCAATCGATGCTTCAAGTAACATCTTACCAAAGTCCTGTTCTGGTGCTGGAAAAATGTTGCCCTCCAAATGAGAGTGGAAAACGGATGAAGAAGACTCAAACTGAGGCGACGAATCAGCTTTCCTTTGGATCTGTGGAGAGTCCAGACCTGACAGGTCGATGAGATGGTAGCTCTTAATCTCTCTACGATTCGTCGAACCTGAACAAACATGAAAACGAAGTCTGTAAATATACAGCAAAGACGGACCCAAAAGTACCACAGACAACAGACACCAAATCAGGTCTTACTGATGCTTTTGCTTGTCACTTCTTCACTTTTACTTCGTGATCTTCCCAAGTTACACGTTCCTCTTGCCATCACATCTTTATAGGCATTCACCGCCAGGGTCAGATCGTCATTCGCCGCCAGGATCTGCGCTAGAGCCACATCGTCGTCCATCGTGTCGCTGGCCAGCCTGAACAAGCTGGGCCGCAGTCGGTCACAGCGCTCATAGAGCTCCTAGTTTATCACAGAGATTTAATGTTACAGGCAGGAGAGTTACACACAGAGAAAGAGAGACTGATGCAGGACAGACACTGAAAGTCCTGATATATACTAAAGAAATAACATCCGATACTGGGAAGGAAGGAAAAACAAGAGGAAGGAAGCAAGGGTGGTAGGACAAAGGAAAGGAAATAAAGAAGGAAAGAAAAAAAAACAAGGAAGGAAAAAGCAAGGAATATTATGCCTGTTATAGTCAAAATATGATTCAGCAATACATTAATTAATCGCATGATAAATTCAAATGAGCTGAGTACTTACCATTTGCATGATTTATTGATTTGCTCTTTGGTGCTTTAGTCTCAACTAATGTTTTCTGTTAGTTGAGACCAAATTCTATAAACAATTTTGTTTACAGAAATGTCATAATTCATTCTATTTGTCGTTTCTATTGTTTTGTTTATTATTTTCTTATTTATCTTCCAGTTTAAATGTTCATTGGACTTCAAAAGTTTATTGATCTTTGAGAATGCATTATTGTACCATTTATTTTTGAAAAATGATCCTAAAACAATGATACCATCGTTTAATGTGAAAACTACTGGGACAAATTACAGCAAAATTTGTTGCTGTAACCAACAGAAAATCAAATCAAAATCTCATGCTTTATCAGAGGAAGCAAAATGAACTTCTTCGGCAGATGCCCGACCCCAAACCCGCTGAATATTTATGGTCATCGGAAAAATAATAAAATCCCAAACATTCTTGAAATCACAAGACGCTGGAACACTGACAGATCACATAGTTATATCATGAGACTGAAGTGTTCTGGCTACATGTTTGTATGAAAAAAAAAAAAAACCTTAAAGCTGCAGTGTGTAACTTTTGTAAATGTTGTGTTTTTTTGTTTGTCTTTTTCATATTTGACAGATAAACTTAATTATGGAAAAAACCGAGTGCCTTCGCCTTGCCGTTTCATCCAGCGTACCTTCACGTTGTCGCTGGGCTGTAATGACGTTCCAGTCACTATTTGCTGCTCCAGTATCTCTCTGAGCTGCTTAGTGCTGCTTTCCACCTCTGCTAGAGTTGACTCGCGCTTTGCTACTTTCTCAGCCCTTTCCTGCTCCTATAAACACACACCGATAACAATCAGTTCAGCCAATCATCAAGCCAGCCAGTAGCACCACCTCATTCCTCACCTCTTTCATTGTGCTTTTAATGAGCCTGTTGGCCGTTTCCAGGTCTTCTGGACGGCCACTTTTTAATAATCTTGCTAGGAGCTGATAAAGAGCAGACATATTATCTACATGAACATTCAAAAGGCATATAATTATAGTGTCAGACACTCACCTTGGCTTTCTCCTCCTGATCAAAAACGGATTCTGTAGTTCTTTGAGGGGGAGGAGCCATGATTAGTGTGTCTGGTAGTTTCGGATCTGTCTTTACGATACCTAAAATCGGAGAAAAAGTAAAGCTTAGATCATTTCAGAGATAGAAACATATTTAAATGAAGTGATTTTTTCAGTTTTTAAAGCCATCAACACTAGTGTAATGATATCCTGTGTGTTTGTGTTCTAGGTCACCTTGTTTCTTCAGCATGTTGTACGCTTCCTGAATCTTTGGTTCTTCTTTGAGCCACAGGGTCCAGCCATAGAGGACCTCTGTCACTCTGTCTTTAACTTTCTGTGGAGTCCAGCTGCCAAAATACTGTAGAAAGAAACAAAGTAAAATAAAGATCCAACCTGGCATCCATTTGCAATTAGATTTGGTTTGTCAATTTCATGCAACTCCTCCCAAGTTGCCACGGATCTCTTGACTGCCATTTTTAACCTACTGTTTCAGAATATCAAACCAATTTAAACACAAGTAAACTGCTGTCAATCGAGCCCCTGTGCTACGATACAGCTTCTCCCACGAGAGAAGAGCCTGTAGTGAATAGTATAAGTAGTTAGCATGGCTGTTAGCAAAGCACACCATGTTTAAAACAAGGATTACGTCTTTTTTTCCCAGGTGCTTTAACGGTAAACAAAATAACCTAAAGCTATTTAAATGGCCAAATATAATGTTAAGAACTACTTATCTAAATCTTCAAAGCTCATAGTACCAGTAAAGAAACTCACATAAAAGAAATGTGTGCTACTGCAGAGCTTGCATCTGATAAATTCTTAGTAAGAGAATTCTAAAAAATATATATACATATATAGCAGATGTCATATCACATAAATTAGGATTCATAATGTGAATCATAGCTGATTTCAATACTGAAAGATAAGTCTGTGGCAAGTGGTACCTTTGGTGTTAAGACTTTAATAAGCTCATTTAGAAAGCGAAACTTGGCAGCCTCGCTGTGGAACCTCCTCCCACAGTTGTTCATGCATGCCTCCAGAACCTGGAAAACACCAAAAAAAGACATAAAAAAGTGAAAATGAAAGAAAAGAAGAATCCGATTTTTTTTCATCGCTAACTTGCGGTAAACCATCCCTTACATGTCAGATGATATGAAGCGCATGACCCTTGAAATGTTGCCTTTCATGGCAACTTACTGACTGAAGCCCTGCGTAGACTTCACAGTGGGTCTGAATGCAGATTTAATTGCCGATGTCTCACATTAAATAGTGAAATGACACGTTTTACTCACAAGACCACCCTCCCTCCCCTACAGTTAACACAAAGGCAGATGAACATTATACAAACCAAACAGTACCAGTTTGTTTAGAGATATAAAGGGGAAGAATTTACATTTAAATGAAATAAACAAATAAATTTCTAAAATAGGAATTTGGCAAAGATAAATCTCTTTTCTTGGTATTTAAACATGCTGCAAAGTATCAAAAGAAAGACAAATTTGGCAAATTTTGGTGGGATTAAAAAACAAATTCTAAAAGTTACTGACAGAGGCAGTTCCCCTAAAGACATAAAACACACAGCATTTTTTTCAGTTTTTATTTTAATTTTAACAAAAATCTGAATGTCAATAAGTATTTATACCCTTACTTACAGATAACCTTTTTAGATACATTTATTGGCATCAGAGTAATCAAATGCTTTTAAACATTTGCTGAAATAATAATAAAAAATTAGCATATATCTGCCTGTGGGATGAATAATTGTAAGCCTACTGAGCTGAGTAAAGAGTTTAGGTACTAACAGTGAGCGCCTGCAGAGCCTCCTTCTCCTGCGGGGACTGGACTTTATGGGCAAGAAGTCGCAGAGCTATCTGAGGCCTGAAAAAAAAATTAAATAAAACATGACATCGCATTGAAACAAGTGAGTGGGTCACGTAGCAACTCTGTACTTAGAAATTGCAATTTATGCAAAAGAGAAGTGGGATCTAAATTCCTAAAAGACAGGAAAGGTCTGAATTTGCATAGTGAGAAGAGTTTCCTCTCTTTTGACAGTTGCACCACCTCTAAGTGGAGCAACAGAAACTATGCTCAAAACCTGTGAAGCAACTGTTTTCCCAATGCCTTGGTGGCGAGGAAATAACCACCAAAAGCAACTGGTCTGCACTCAAAACTCAAGCTGGTGCCTAAAACCAGAAGAAAGGAGACCCTCTGAGGCAAGCTAAAGGTTAAAAAATGTCAGGTAAAGGAAATTGCTTACCCATCGGTCTCTTGGATGACCAGCTTGTAGAAACCTTCGATGCAGTCCCATCTGTCCTCCTGATTATGTGGATCTGTAGCCTTGTCTGATCAAATCAAAATAAGTGAGCTGAGTACAAAAAGTCATCCACTTACTGAGCATAAAATACAAATACAGATGCGTTTTATGACAAAATTCTTCAAGCAGCGCTCTGGCTGTTAGCGCACTCTTTTAACCGGATGGAAAACGAATAATCATCCTGATTTAAACCAGGGAAGGTTAGTGCTAGCTTACTTGTTTAATACTCTTACTTACTGCAGCCGAGTCTCTTGATTCTTCTAAACTTTTTCCAACATCCCTGTCAGATTATTTTATAAATAGAAACGGATTAAATCTCAGTGCTAAACATTACGTACTTAATAAAGCTAACGAGAAATTCCTGAAGCAAACAAAGCTTATTCAATTTTCTTAAATCAAAAACTCATAAAAGCAGCGTTTGAGGAAGTAAAAGTGTGCACAAACAATCAGGAAGTTGTATTTTTGGAGAAAAAAAAAACTAAACAAAAAGGTTGTCTAAAAAGAAACATTTCAAGTCAATTCAGCGATGTTCGATACTAAACCTCAGATATCTCTATCGGTATCAGAAAAAAATTGATCGGTTGGTAAATATTTCTAAGTATGTTCACAAGTATGTTTGAAATATTATGGCAATATGCTCCAAATCCTTTTTTTTTAGGTATTAGTGGAATTAGTTTATTGCTTATTTAGTCTATTGAATAGGAGCATTACTTTGAAAGTAATGCTTTCTACCAGACTCCAGCTTTCAGAGGTTTGCAGTCTTGTCTTTTCCATTTAACAGAAACACTATCCAAAGAGCACCATGACCCAAAGCCACCCATCAAATCAGTCATTAAATAAGAATTTAAGTGAACTTATTCACAAATAGGCTTTCGATTTGGGAGAACTTTTAACCCAGAACTGCTTATATGGCAAAATTAAGGCAAAGGATGGCAATTTATACTGGGCCTGTCCACTGGAGGTTTCTTCCTGTTGAGAAGCAGTTGTTCCTTTGTTTCAACAGGCTTGCTTATTATGAGGGATTGTTGCAAAGTTAACGGCTGAACCAATTAGACAACTTTTTACTGCTATGGTGTGATAAACTAAACTTGACTGCCAAGTATGTGATTCTGTCCATGTGAATAGAAACTGTCTGATTTGACATTTTTGTATATGAATTAAGATTCGCTAATTTTTCTAAAGTGTTTTGTTGGTTCGATTTAACTGAACAGAACGGAATTAATTGAACTTAAAAACGCCATTGTTTCTCAAACTAAGTTCAGTTTAATCTGAGGACTGAATGCAGGCATTTATGAATTTCTCCACTAAGTGTATTTAGTTATGGTAAATACGGTTTGTTTACACTGAAAGCTATGCTTACTTATGGACAAGTGCAGGAAACTACTGAAGACACTTTGAGAGGACGTCTTGCCACCAGATATTAAGCTAATTATTTAATTGGTTAAGAGCTCGCGCACAGTCTCGTGAGCGGGGTGTCAGCTTCAGACAAAACCGCTGCAGCGCTTCTCGGGCACGCGCGGGGACCTCAACAACTTCCTGTCGAAGCTAAAAGTTTGTACTAATACTAATGTTTTGACAAATAAAACTGTTGTAAAGACAGCCAGACACGGCCGAGCTTTGGCCCGCACATCAAATGAGCTCGTGGGATCCCAGAGCTCAAGCGCTGACGGTTAGGATGACGTTCAACAGCGACGGTTGGTGACGAGATGCAAGCTAGGAGCTCCGTCTCTCCTGCAAACGAGCGGCTGAAAACCACATCTTAACTCTTTCTCGCTCCGTTTTTTGTAACTTACTGAGCCACGACTCAAAGGTGTCTCGGCTGTCATCACTCGCCATGGCCGCCCAGGTTCCTCTACCGGTCCGGAGACAGCCGCTGACCCGGGAGCGTCTCTGAGTGTCGGAGGTGTCAAACAGTCGCTTGTTTATGGTGACATGTGACTCTCACGCACCGTCTGTCACACTTCTGCCGCTCCGACCAAGTTAACCGTTACACCCTCCAACACGCGCCACCCCACCCTCGATTTAGACGAAAACGCTCGTCTAAAACTACAAAATACCGCAAAGCGTTCCTGTTGTTTAAAAAGCATGTTCTCGGTAAGAAGGTTTAAACCTCAAAAGTGCCTGTGTGTATTTTAAGTGTAAACAGAAAGAAGCGCATTTGACGTGAAAAATGTTGAACCCCTAAACTCTGACGTTACATAATAATAAAAACACAGTAGGCAAATTAAAGCATTTTTAATCTATATATTTTATAGATTATTGTCTCGGAATACAGAAGAAAGTAACAAAAGTATATATTGTCACCTTTATAAAGTAATGGCCCAAGTCATTTTTTTTTTTTTTTGGAAAAAATGATTTTTTTAAATGTATTTATTTATTTAGCTTAAAACACCTTTTGGAAAGAAAGAAGAGGTGACTTATTTATTCATGTATTTGCCAAAATGACAGGCCAATCTTTTTAGGAAGTTGACAATATAATAGAAATATCATTATACAGTAGTAGCAGCAATAACAGATTTATTTTTATCTTTTTTGTGGTACGCAAACCTGAGTGTGACATTTGTGTTCAGTCCTATTTAATGATAGAAATAAATAACATCCACACTTTCTGAATATATTATTTTTAAAAGTCATAAAAGTAAACAGAATCCTCCAGTGTGCAATACAGTATCAGTATAAATGGAGCTATGTGGAGGACTTTTAACAGAATATTAGTCAACAAACAACATGAAGACCAAGAAAGGCCGCAGACGGATCAGGGAGAAAGTTGTGTTGTAAAATGTTAAGGTTAAAACACTGACATTTTAGTTTCACATAATCATTAAACAAGACTCCAAGATGAGGTTGGAGTGGCTTTAAAATAATACATCAACATATTTGAAGTTTTCAAAGCATGCCGTCATTTGTACAAAAAGACTTAGCAACCCTAATTCATGAAGATTTCTGAATTTGTGGACAGCAACACAATGATCTCATTATTTTGGCTTTTAGAACAGGAAGGATTGTTTGTGTTACTGTTGAATGGCATAAAACAAGAAAACTTTAACCTGACTTAAAGCCAAAAGTAGTATGATTTTTTTTAAAAACTTTTACAGCAGATGTAATTAGTTGACATGCATCTGTAATGTCTTGCATATTTTGAGATAAGAGCTGGAAATGCAACTACTGATGCTAGTTTTTTTTTTTTGTTTGATCAGAAACTTAAAAAATAGAATTTATCTATACATATATATAAAAATTTGATTTAGTTAGGGTTAGGGGTTAGCACACTCAGTGTTTTTGGAGCACACTGAGTCAGAGTGGAAAATGTGATGCAAATTGATGTCAGAATATTCCCATAGATAGAGTCCAACTGAAGCATTTTCTTTATTATTTTACTCTTTTTCAAAGTTTTTCATAGTTTCAGTGACCTTTTTCTTTATCTGTAATTCACAACTTCCTGTTCCTCTAGGGTAATACATATGATGCAACAAAAAAAAATATATAGCCTTCAAAAGCCAGAAAACAGTCACAATAAAACCGTTTGTCATTATTCTTATTAATATTGTCAAATTAAAACTAAATTTTCCCATCGATTTCGAATCAGTGGAGCATACAAATGTAGCATACAAATACACCAAGGTACTTCCCACCCAGGTGTGCATAGTCTCTGCCTAAAAAAGAAAAAAATGTATAAGACACCTGACAGCATGAACTATTTATAATGTTTAGTCGGCTGAGTTTCTTTCAAGTTTGACAGAGTAATCAAGTTTGTCGGAAGTTTTGTATTTCTCAACATACAGAACAGTTCGCCAGCTGAGCAAGAGGTTATCTGTGAACCATCTTTAACAGGAATCTGGAGGCAGCAGAAGCTTCTGGAATCGATGTCTGATTTCTGCGGGGCCTAGAGATACCATCATCTCAGCAACACTGGGTCCTTGCTGCAATGCAGAGGGCAACAAAAGGAGGTAAGTTAGGTTTCCTCAGAAAACCAGACTGAGTGTGTGTGTGAAACTGAATCAAAAGCAACTTCCTCATTCGGTAGCCCTCCTGAAAATGTGCCACTTTACTGAGTCGCCACAGGGTTTACGGCAGCGCTGTTGTTTTCATAAAGCAAGACATGACAATTCTACTTGGTCAAGAAATAGATGGAAATAAAAGAAGTTACATAATGTATGTTTTATTTTTATTTTTAGTTTCTATGTGTCAGCTCATAAAAGTGCTGAAAAAGTTTGAAATATGCAATTTTAGAAGAATAGCAGAAATGAAACCCCTGGTCTGTAAAAAGTCTAAATGACATCCGAAGTCTCACAGGGTCACGGGTATTTTCAAATTTAAATGCAAGGCTCACAAAGAGAAAGAATATTGTTTAAATTTGCAACAATCTCATTTTAGATACATTTTTTATACGCACATCCATATGTTTTTATTTCATTTGAAATTTGTTCTCGTTTCAGAAACATGTAGAAGCCAGAAAAAAATATTTCTTTTTAAAATACAGACTTCTGAAGTCAGATTAAAATCTCCCTTTTGTTGCGGTGGTTTTAAATATAGCTGTGTGATGAAACTTCCTGCTGCCAGCAAGAACTGAGATGAAGCAAAGCCCTGATGGTGTCAAAGATATACCCAATAACGTTCTAAAAATCACGCTATTAAACCTGCGCTTTTTGGAAAATATATTTTCCAAAATAAAAGCACAAGCTTCAGACCAGACAGTTTTATTCAACTCCACCAAACTCATTGTCAGACCCTCACCACGTATTGCTGACATAGAGTTGAGTAAAGTATTGCCATCAGAGTATTTAAGTGTGTTGTCCTCGAAGGCGGAGCTAGGTCCGACCAGGCGTATTGAATGGTTGCTACGGGAGATTGAAGGATTTCTCAAACATACATAAAATAATCAAAGAACGACTCCAGCTAAGTCTTTGAGTGTTCTGGACATCTGTCCACTCAGCAGAGTTCCCCATGACAGTGTGGCCTACTAACCCAGACTGAAAGACCGCTGAAAGGCTGAGGAAACATTTGCAGGTGTTTTGTGTTCATCAGTTGATTAGGAGGCAACACCACCGGTTTCCAAACATGCCTTCTTCACAGATTTTCTGAGCCATAATCATTAAATTACAAGAAGCAAAGGCTTGA
This sequence comes from Poeciliopsis prolifica, assembly GCF_027474105.1. Taxonomy (NCBI): domain Eukaryota; kingdom Metazoa; phylum Chordata; class Actinopteri; order Cyprinodontiformes; family Poeciliidae; genus Poeciliopsis; species Poeciliopsis prolifica. The sequence continues at coordinate 963,236 of NW_026562420.1, read as the reverse complement.
AACATATGTGTGTCGATTCTCGATAAAATGTACGAGCTTCACTTTCTGAGATGACGGGGAAGAAATATTTCACTTTTATGCAATATAAAAAAAATTTTTAATGTACCACTATGGCTAAAAGGCAAACAAACCATAAAAACAAGCTTTTAAAAATCATTTATTCTTTTTTTAAAGATAAAAAAAAAATCTATATATTCTTTGTATTCATAAGAATGAACACAGAGTATTTCAGCTCGTCGGTTAGCTTTTTAGACTTTACTCATAAGGCTGACAAAAATCTCAAGACAAATGACTCATTGGCAGAAAGTGTGAGACCTATGCATCATGAGAGTGAGCAGTTCTCTGTGGCGTGGCTCTTATTAGCCTCAGTTTGAATCAGCCAACATCTGTTAAACACAACACATTTTAGAGCTCAACGCAACGTAGACTGGTACCTGCAGGCCGCTGAGAACCAGGCGCAGCAGCTTCATCACCTCTCTGTACTTGGTGGCTTTGGTCTGCTTAGGCAAACTCTTTAGATCTTTGCTTAGTTGGCCCACTGACAGCTCCTCTCCCTGCTCTTCTATTAACCTACACACACGCACGCACACACACACGCACACACACAAATATTCATAAACTTGACAAAACACTGCTAATATGCAGCAAAGACCTGCTTTCAAACCTCAGAACTAAAGACGCAATATGAGAAGCCTCCTTGGTCAGTGCTGCCACCTGCTGGGTGGAGAGGGAAGGGCGCACCCACAGATAGGAGTAGGTTGGGCTCACAAGCTCCTTTAGGGAAGTTATGTGACCCTGTTGAAGAGAAAGCAATACATTGAATACTACTGAAGATATTACTTTAGACGTGCAATGTCTTGAAAAAATAATTTTAATAGCAAAATAAACTAAATGCAACTTCATGTTGATCTATCTCATAAAGTCACACTAAGGTTGTTTTCCCACTTGATACTCTGGCAGCCAAGGTTTGAAATTTGCAATTTGCAAATGTTGCAAACTGCAACATTTGCTACATTTTCAGCTGCTGCAATTTGCTTTCACACTGCACAGTCAAACAATCCAAATTTATTGAAAAACTGACTTTAGCTAATGTGATGAAGACAGATATTGTTGAAACATTAGCCTTCATAAATTTTGCACAATAAAGCTGAAAACTAAACTGAACAGTTTGCAAGTTTGACGTCATTCACTGAAGTGGCTGACTGATGCACAAAATCCTGCACAGCGGAGGTTTTTGGAAAATGCAAAAAGCTTTCAGTTTCTCAAAACATACTGCTTTTTTAATAGAAAACAATATCAAAATTAACAGACAACATGTATATGAACATAAAGAATTAGCTTACACTACAATGGAAACAGAAAAAATAGCATACTGAATTGCACAAGGCCGTGGCGTACCGCTCAGTGGAAATAAAGCTAATGTAGATGAAATTACCTTACGGAGATGTAGCACACGTCTAATATAATCCCCTTCAAGCACCTCTTTATCCTGGATCTTTGCAGCGTAAACCTGCTGAATTTGCTGCTTTAGATCTTTAATAAGCACACAACACTTCTGCTCATCTTCAATTCGCTGCTGCAGATGAATTCTGTCCAAAGTCCCAAAGAGAAATGGAGAGCAATCAATTGATGATTCTTCAGAAAAACAAAAACTTCCGGTTGAGCAATTTCCAAAATAAGTTAACATTTAAAAACACTCTTTGTAATTTGGTTGGATTGATTTGAGACAAATTCTTAAAGACAAGTTCATACGAAGTTGATTTCTCTCCCACCTGTTGAACTCTGGTAGCTTCTCCAGGTCTAACAAAGCAGAGTGAGTTTTGATCTTTGAAGGATTAAACTCAGAAATCAGTTCGTCTAACCTCCGTCCCATTCGATTGGCTGTATACATGGATAAACACATAATTATTATTACTTAAATTAAGTTAATATTGACAGTGCTCATCTTAAGCTTATTGCTACTAGTGTGAGCCCCATCTGATATTGATATCAAAAACTGATCCATTATCAGCCAAGAAACAAGTATCGCATAATATCAGGCTGCATCTAAAATCTCCACCCCAGCATTTAATCCGCCTTAGCATTTCTACACATCAGCACTTGTATCCCACACGCAGATAAATTAATGAATAATAAATGAGTCAGTTATTCTCTTACCTATTGTTTATGATTAGTATTTTCTGAATAACACCACTTGATCATGTCTTTTCAATTTTGTTATCGGTCAATACTTAAAGCTGCAATATCAGTATCATATCAGAAGTGAAAAAGTAGCATTGAGACACCCCGAAGTGTTATATGTCACCCGTCGCCACTTACAGGTAAATCCAGATCCACAGTTGGTTGTGATATCCAGCAGAGCCTCAGGGAGAATCCCTTCTCTACAGAATTTTTCAATGAATATGTCCCCCTGCCTCTTGGACAGCTTGCTGCCGTCACTATTCATCAGAAGCGGTAGATGTCCGAAGGTGGGCGGCGTCCATCCCAGCGCGCGATACATGAGGAGATGCTTGGAGGTCGAGATGAGCCACTCGGATCCTCGCAGAACGTGGCTGATCTTCATGTGATGATCGTCTACGATGTTGGCCAGGTGGTAGGTGGGGAAGCCATCTGCTTTAATCACAACTGGATCGCCCTCCACCTGAGGATAAGAATGAACAGGTTGAAGAAATATATTTTGGTGTCCCACCAGGTCCAGAGTAACGACGTGCTGACATTCCCAACTACACCTTTCATGGTGAATTCCCCTCCAGACCAACCTGGGCCACCTCATGGCGGTTCCATCCGAAGATCAGGTCCAGGAACGGCTCGACGCCGGCTTCCAGTCGAAACCTGACCACATGCGGAGCTCCCTGAGCCAGCTTCTCCTGGACCTGGTCTGCTCGCAGGTGACGACATCTGTTGTCGTAGCTGTAGAAACAGGCGAACACTCAATTCTGTGCAAAAATCCTGCAGACGTCTTTGATCCATTTTGGCTGTTCAGGAACAAAGTTTCGTGACCGTTTAGGTACCGTGGTGTCTGGCCGGCCCTTAGAGCCTCTTTTTTCAGCAGCTCAAGCCTCTGGGGGCTGCAGAAGCAGTAGTAGCTGTGACCACTCTCTACAAGCTTCCTGGCAGTCTGATTGTAGAGGTCTAATCTTTGGGACTGCAGGTATGGACCCCGGGGTCCTCCCCGACGAGGACTCTCATCTGGTGGAATACCTGCAGGTGGAAGTAAGCACTAGAGACTAGACTGTGTTTTATATAGTGATAAAATAAGGGCTTAAAATTGTAAAACAAACAGAAATGGATTCCAAAGTTAATGTTTTTAACCGTCTTTACCATACAGTATTTGTAAGTAGAGTGGATAGTTTTGCTGAAACAGTATTCTAAGGGTGTTTTCACACCTGATCTTCTGATAGACTTGGTTTAATTGGGAACCAAAATTCAGGGTTTCCCCTAGTGTATCAGAAGTCTGGTGGGCCACCAGGATATACTTACTTCCCCGTCTGGCTAAGAGTTGTTTGTTTATTTTAAAAAGGGCTTTTTATATACCAGTAACAGTGACACCAAAGATGGGTTAAACAAGCTTTATAGCTGATACACTGAACTGGGTGCAAGAAGGTGTGAACCAATTGTGCTGTACCTGCTTGTGTTGACCTCACAAGCTATTATTTCCAAATTATGATGCTTGCTTGTCAACCTCTATGTTTTTGTAACTTTTAGCATTTTTTCACCCGCTGGTAGACTCCCCTCGCGGCCCTTCACTTTATTTTCAGCTGCTCCTGTTCGCGTTCACATCGCACTGTGTCAAACAATCCAAATTCTTTGAAAAACCTCTTACCAGCCCACTCCAACATATCCTCTATAGACTCTGCTGCTCCTGGAACCAGCCTGCTCTGATCTGTGTCCTCCAGTCGCAGGATGAACTTGCCTCCATATTTCTTAGCAAAAATATAGTTGTAGAGAGCAGTTCTGAGACCTCCAAGGTGCAAAAATCCTGTAAACCACAGCAATCAAATTAAAAAGTATGGTTCTTAAATCAGACAAAAAGAGGTTTCAATAAAAAAAAAAATCCCTAAATTTCCAAACAGACTGGAAGCCTAAATTCCCACATGACCATAAAACATACAATGCACCATGCTTTTCTTAAAATTAAATGGTTACATTTTCCTAAGTAAATATTCATCTGGCTAAGAATTTCAGAAGCACTTAACTAATTATTCATTGACTAACAACAGTGACTTCACTAAATTAAAGTTATTGCTTTTAGTCACAAATTGAAGATTTAGACATAAAAATATCTAATGTACTACTTATTATAGAAATACGTGTGAACACATATAAACCCACTAATCCGCACACACGTAAATATAGTCCATGTGCATGAAGTTTTACACTGAACATTATAAGCATGTCGTTTAATACTTGTACGCTTTACGATACACAAAGAGGATGATCTCTTATCTTCCAAACTTAGAATAACTCCACGTTACCTGAGGACCTCACCTGTGGGGCTGGGGGCAAAGCGGACCCTCACCTCGCCCTGAACAGTGGAGCACCATCGGTACACAGGAGCTGAGTTCACCTGGGGCTCAGCCCGTCTGTGTCTGACTGCTGTAAGAGACTGAAACCCCCGCTGAAGAACACGACTCCGCAGAAAACACCGTCTGCAGATCTTCAACCACACCAACATGGCGGCAAAACGGCTTAATTACTAACTAACAACCGAAAAACACACATTGTGAGAGAGAACACAATCACATTTTAGCAGAAACTCCCATTCGGCCTCTATTTTCTGTCAATGTGAGTCATTTCTTCTTCTTGTGCACAATACGACTGGAGAAACCACTAATGTTACTAACACTGCCATCTAGCGAGAGGGCAGCTCTCTTTTTGGCCAAGTTCATATTTTTCAGCTTCTCCCTTTAGGGGGCGCCAGAAAGCAAGCCACCATGTTGGATTAGATTTATCTATGCGTTGCGTTCCTGCCATGACACATCTAACGCATCCAACACCCCACATAGACTTTGAATATAAACCAGACTTGCCTGACTCTCAAAACCTGTTTGATGTGAAGGCACCATTAAAATTTCCAACTTCAATGGTAACAATGACATCAACAGTGATGACATCACTCTGATGCAACAAATGAATCCCTCTCTTGAGTGTCGCACACAGATTGTTTTTTCAAACCTCTTCCTGTTTCAGACTTATAAGTTATGAATCTTCTACAGGAACATTGTTAAAATTATTTGAAGACACAGAATCAGCCAAGTACAGATTCACAATCTCAGGTTAGGGAGACTCACCTGGTATTAAGTAAAATTTTTTGGTACTGGAATTACATTTATTAATTTAATGGACAGATCCCAGTTAAAGAAACATTCTATTAGGTGAAGAGCAATAGGTGCCACCATGATGCACCATGCATTGCCACAGCTGCAATAGCAATGCAGTTGTGGCCTGCATTGCTATGGGCAGGCCACAACTAGAGTAACAAAGAATAACTAGACACAAGACGTAAACACAACTATGAACACCAAGAAGGACCGAAGAAAAAGTAAAACAGAAACCAGACTGATCAAATGAAAGAACATGAGGAACACAGAATAGTCAAACCTCAAAAAACTTAATATCCCCCCTATAGAATACAACACAGTGAGCCACTATTAACCATGTCAGGAACCATGAGTTGATTGTCTATTGTAACACAGACCTTAACGTATCAAGAAGTGACAAAAGAAAACCTGTTAAACTTGATTTGGGTATGCTCACAATGTGCTGTGTATGGGTGTGTGTGTATGTGTGTGTGTTTGTATATGTTAATAAATTTAAAGTTCTCTCAAGTGTTGGGTTAAACACATTTCCTCGCAGCCCTAACAGATCATGTCTGCATTTTTCTGTGATATATTTACCTCTCGGTGAAAAAACAACACAGACTTGTTTGAAAAAAAAAAAAGACACATAGCTCAATAAAGGCATCATACATCATACATCAGAGGTCACCTGTGACCAACGTCAGACCATATTTTGGTGTTTCTTGGTACTGGAGTGGGTGTGGTGACAGATTACTGTCCAGCATTCAGAATAAATGCTGAACAAAACTCAAGTAAATAAAACGTTATAAAATTCTGCTGAAGAAGACAAAAAACATGAACTTCCTCTCTTCTTATATATATATTTTTTTGCTCGCTTTCTCAGTAGCAATGATTTGTGAAAAGCCAGCTGTGACTGCATCGTCACACTACCTGGAATCCTAGTTTGTCCACCTTCCTCACCTGTGACCTCCTCTCAAAGCAACACACCCTGCACAATTAACACAGCAGTCTCAGGTGTCAGGAGGGAGAGAGCGAGAGAGAGAGAGAGAGAGAGAGACGCTCCACAGCACCTGGAGGACTCTACATACAAACAAGGTAAAAGATTTCACTCTGATTTCAGGGACTTCTTCTTATACTCTATTTATGTGCTAGGTATTTTCTTAAAGGAGAGATCAATTAATTGTAAACTTGTAATCCACAACATACAATAGAGCGCCTTTTAAATGTGATCCATCTGTCCAAAAAAGAAACAGGGGAAATGCTGACTCATGCGACTTGTTGTGAAGTGAAAGATTCATAACCAGGGGAAAAGAATGGAAGTACTGAAGCAGCATCGCTCGCTTCTCATTTATAAATGCATACAACGCTGTGAATTAACCGGCTCTGTTAGTGCCTTTCAACATCAATGGCAGTTTTTCCAAAAGTTATATTTGTATACATATCTATTTGGTAAGGATAATTACATCAGTATTATTTATTGCTGTATGACTCATTAGTTGTCAATCCGAACTCTCATGTTGTTCTTTTTAACATCATAATTAACATCATAATTCATTTTATTTCCTTTCTACATATTTGAAAGTTTCTCATAACTTTTCATTAATATGTTTGTCTTTACAGAGAATTTGTTTTTTGTAAAAAGAAAAAAAATCTGTATTATTGTTTACAGTAGCAGATTTTTTGTCATCTTTCAAACTTGACCTTTGAACTTGGGGGAATTTCTCTTTTAAATGACCCGAGTGATGTTTGCCCTTTCTCTTCTGTATGTACAAATGTCTCACGGAGCGATCCTGAGCAAACACCCAGATTTAAACCTGCCTGTCGTTTATCCTCACAGGTTCAACACAAGACAAACCTTTTCGTTTTCAAAACTGTTACATTAATTGTTTCTCAATTAGAGAAAGTCACAAACAAACCAATACGTTAAAAAAATTTGCCTTAACATTCAAAATTTGTGGTATCTCCACCTAGTGATTTCTCTAGAGAGAGACTGAGATATGTTTGTGAGACTGCACTCACAAACCATTTTAATTAGTGTCATTATGTAAGCTTGTTAATGGATGCTGGTAAACTGTGGACACAATCTTCCATTTATGTCAGATTGATGTTAATTGTAAATCACAGGTTATGAGTTATTCAAACTGATGCCTATTTAAAGGCATCAGTAAAAAAAGATAATATTTAATGAATTATCAATCACATGTTAGCATAATTGATATCAACCACCTCAATCTTTTTCATGTCTTTTAATGTAGACATTTGATGTTTAAATCTACATTCTGTGCCCTCGGAAAGGGTTGAAACACGGAGAATGATCTGAAAGGGCGATCTTTGGAAATCCTGGAAGAGATATGAGCAATGATTTAGATTTTAAATTTTTTTTTCACCAACGTCATGTATTTACTGGGGGTAAAAATAAATCACGAGGGAAGAAATTTACTCCAGAAAAAGGCCTTGGTGAGGAAGGAGTAATTATTTTTTGATGTGTTTTTGTATAAAGAAGATATTTCTAAGTTGATTTTTTTTAAGCTTGTCTTTTGAGTTGAAAATAGTCTACAACTTATACCTTAAATTTTACTGTAGTAGAGAAAAACCTCTGCAAAAGAAGCTGTAAATACTTTTATCAAAGTAATAATTTTGGGTTTTATGTCTTTAAGTCACAGCCTAAACACCCAGCAGTAATTAAAACCTCAGCTTTCTTTCTCTCCTTTCTCCAAAGTCAAGAGAACACAGAGACCCGTGATAGCAAAACTAACCCAGCTAAATCCTAACCCTAACCTCAGCGTTAGGGTTAGGATTTAGCTGTTGGGAACCTTTGACGCGACTGACAGACGATTGATAACTGATATGTTATTGTACTTATAATACACAAACTTACTATATATATATATATATATATATATATATATATATATATATATATATATATATATATATATATATATATATATATATATATATATATATATATATATATATATATATATATATATATATATATATATATATATATATATATATATATGTATTTCTTGTTCGCCCCACACCACTGCTTGCCTTAAAAATAACTCAGATAGTTTTTATATTTTTCTGGCAGATGGAGAATCAAGAGAGATAATAAACACAAAACATTTTTACAAAGATCTACTAGATGTCGCAAAGCCCATTGTCAAAGAGCTGAATGGTGTGTAGTTTCAGCACTCTTTTCACAGATCTATTATTGTCTCTGAATGTGTTTGTTCTGGTGTTAAAGGCCTCTTTATGCTACATTGACTGTAAAATATCTTATTGCCACTCCCTGGCTCCTGCTCAAAAGAAAAACGCAGGTATCAGGGTGAAAGAACAGGCGACAATGGATGGGCTAAACCTTCAGGACTGCAGTCATTTATCATGCTTTGAAATACATGACTTTAAAAGGTGTTGCGCCTCTCAGAGAAAATGTCACTGTGCTGTGATTTGTTGAGTTTAGTAAAAAAAAAAGTAAATAGTGCATGTTTTAATAGCCAAAGGCCAGTTTTTAACCTTGTAAATCAACAATTGCTTTTCAGAGAATAGTGACTCATTTTCATCTTGTCTCTTGTTCGCTCTAGAGATTTTCAACAAAAGCGCCCTGATCCCATGGCATTGGTCACATTATGAAATCACACTACCTATTCCTGCTGGTTTACCTCGTTGGAGCCTCCACTGGTAAGAGCAGGTTGTTTGTCTTCAAGCAAAACACAATCAAACTTTACAGACATCAAAAAAAAATCTGTCATGATTTGTTCTTCACATTCTATTTAAAATTCAAAACAAACAAATGACTCATTCTAACATGGTATGTTGTTTTTGTAAAAACAAGTTCCCCCGTTCGTAAAAGATATAGTGTTGCGCAAATGTCTCTGATGAACTAGCTTGTCAAAAACACACGCGGGGTCAGTACCATCTCGCTGGACCGCACACAGAATAAAAAGCTCATTTGGCCCCATCTCTTCAGACTGTTCTTTAGAGTTTGGCTGCTTCTTGGTGTACCAGTCGTCTCGTTGTCTCTGACCAACAACTAGAGGATTTTATTGAATCTGATCTGCTAGAAATCAAAACTAGATGAAAGTGAATGAATGAAGGTAAACCATATCTGAAAGTCATACCTTTGAGAAATGTCAGGCAAAGACCTGTGGCAGACCAACAGGGAAACATAATCCTTCAAAGTTAATTCCTTGCATGTTTTTTTTTGTTGTTGTTTTTTAGCTCACAGCTCTTTGGGAATCTATTGGTGCTTAGATTAAATTTGATTTCTAAAATGGTTACTTTTAGTATCTTTTGATAAATAAATAGGACCAAACCAGGTTGCTAATATTGGGATGCCTAACGATACAATTGAAAAAGAATAAAATATAAACCTACAAAAACCGCTACAGCACACAATTAAACTAAAAAGTCCAAAGCGCTTAATTGCACTACATACAGAAGAATGTTACACAGTCTTGTACTGCAGTCAACAATGCAGATTTGCAAACGTGAGTGATAAGCTGAGCGAGGAGCATCACACCGGTGTGCTTGACGGCAAAAACAACTCGATGGTTTAGATGGGGATTCACAGAAGCAGCTTTAGAATAGTCCATAGTTTTGCTATTAGTCTTTTTTGGCTTATTCTAGCGGTGTGTTTTGGGTCATTGTCTTGTTGGAAGACCCATGAATTTCAACTGGACCCATCAGTGAACAGAAGGTGAAGTTGTGAACCATGACATCCTGCGCTGTTTTAGAATTGTAGTCCGCCTGTGCTTTTAGGAGCGGCGGTGGAGGAAGTGAACAAAGCTGTTCAGTTTGTGTTGACCACGCTGTCAAATGCTGAATTAACACTGACAGTTCTGCTCAGCACTTCTCTCTCGACAGAACAGTCAAATTCTGGTAAGCTTCTTGCCATTGAATCTGGGCATTACATATGTCACGAACGAATGTTATCGATTGGGTAAAATTTGAAGCAGAGTTTACCATGCCTTCAGGAAACAATCGTTTCTCTGTAGCAAAGAGTCCAGAAACTTGGGATGAAGCAAATCGCGTAGAGTAAGGAAGGGCCTGGTTTGACCAGGCTACCACCAAAGTAGGGACACTCTTCTTCTCTTGGTACTCTTCATTTTTACATTTCTAAACGTCAAGCTGGTGAACATTGCCAAAAAGTTCCAGTTTTGTGTCGTGCAAAGGACAATTTCTCATAAGCTTTGCAGCTCGTCAACATCCATTTCCAGTAGTGCTTTTTTTTTTTTTTTTTTTTTATAATTTTCTTTGAAAGTGGTTTATTCCTTTATTGTTCACCTTTAAAATCAATTTGACTGTAGGCAACAACATCATCAAGGAGATTGGCTGCAGGCCTATGGTCTTTAAACTTCTGGATAACATGTACAACTGTAGTCAAAGGAGCATGAAGTTGCTCAGAGACGCTGTCATAGCCTTTACCTTCAACATGATTGTCTATCCGTTTCTTTCTAATCTCCTAGGAGAACTCTCTCCTTTGCTTCAGTGTGGTACACACCATGTCACCACACATCACAGTGTCTACATATCACCCTTTGGATACACAGACTGACTAATTAGAAGCTTGGAGACACCTGCAGTGCTAATTAGAGGACACATCTTAGGGACACATGTCCCTTGGGTCATCATTTTTGCCCAGGTCTTCATTAGTTCAACTAGAAAAGCAGTGTCTTATATTCATTGACCAATTTCCAGTAATTTTTTTTATTATCACTTGTCAGTTTCAAGTTGCTTCAGTGACCCTTGTGTACCAACAACTTTGTCCACCTGTGTATATTTTTAATAGTTTGACGGGTTTTCTCACTGGATGAATAGCTGATTCATATCAATAATATTATAATACATTAAGTTTGAGTTTTCAGTTTGAGTTTTGTTGGACTAAACCATGTGTCTGTGAGAGGTTTGTTTGAATAGTCTAGTAACACAATGAACCAAAAATGCTTTATTATAAGATGTTTTATTTTAATTAAATGGTTCTTTGACACAACTGAATCTGTAAACTTTATCTTATACATATAAATCTAACAAAAAACTCTATTTCATTCTATCAGGAAATTCAAGGGCACAAAGGTAAGATTAATTTCTCATCTCGAAAGCACATAAAAAATCTCTAGCGGGAGGAGCATTAGATGTTCTTTTAGATTTGTAACTATTCTAGTCTGTTCTAAGTGGGATGACCTGTGACATATTTCAACTCTATTTTTTTTCATCCATCTATTTAACTTGCAGGAATACAACATGTGGAACAGAAAGCTGCGGTCAGGTGAGTCAGAAACCAATGAGTTCTTCACCTGTGTGGTTTTTCAGAATAAAAAGTGAAATCTGTTTTTATGACAACCACCAAATCTCCTCATTTTTAGTATGGGCTTTTAATTAGTTATTTCAGGAGGGAAATGTCTTTTAGTGTTTACTAATAATGAAATGTTATTTAGGTATCTAATCAGAACTTAAAGTTACTTCAGTTCAGTTCAATGTTCCATCATTGTTCTCTCGTGATTTATGAGTCAGAGCTGTTTGTTTTCATGCAGCTCATAAATATTTGTGAACCTAAAACTAATTTTTTTCCCAATTTCTTCTGGGGGATAAAAGTTTAAGATCAGACAAAGATAACCTAAGGTACACAAAAAGCTATCTTCCAATGATCATTTCACTTGCTCCACAAAAAAAGACCCCATCGTCTTGGTAACTAACAAGTTAATCGTCATCGTCCACATTAAAAATAAAGCTGAACTTGCGCCTGTCTCACCACATATGGTAAGTTAAGACATTGAAAAAGAAACTCATCATACTCCAAATAAATTCAAGAGAAGATGAAAAACAATGTCATCTCTTTATATCAGACTAGAAATGGTTACACAACCATTTCTAAAACAGCCCTTTTCAATTATTATTTAATTATTATTTAATTGGTTATTTAAACCAGTTGAAACCAGTTTGATTACCTGAAACATTTAATTGTGATGAGAGTAAAGCCAGAAGAAATGGGCCAGACTTTTTTACAGCACTGTAATTAAGGATAAAGTGAGGAAGAGACATAAAGTGCACCCAAGCTCTAATAAAAATGAATATGTGTTTGGTAAGGAGTCCATTTTTGAAGTTCAAAACTCATGTGAGGATGTCATAAGAAGTTGCCAAACTACCCCAGTCACATACCATGAGATTTCTTTCAAAGTGACAGGATCATCACTCCTTGGTCTTTATAAACCAGTTTTTTTAAAGCCAGGATTACTGGCTTAGTGACAAGGTGAACTCTGAGTTTCCAGTGTCAAAATGAATGTTCGCTTCCTCGTTGCATGAGCTAGACAAACCTGTTCTGGAAAAAACTTGTGGGTGAGTTGAGAAATCAAGAACGCAAACTTAATCTTCTAGAATAAGTTCTGCTGGGAAAATATGTAAATGGACTGCAGGAGAATCTCCTCTAAGACTGCACCACTCCCAAAAAAGCAAGAATGTCAGTGAACGTCACTTGAACATCATTAAGAGCAAAATGCATTTATCCTATTACTCATATTTCATGTTTAATATTTTATGTGTTTTTCCTGACATTTATGGTTCTTGTAGTTCTTAGATATTCTGAGAAATATTTTCCAATTGGCTAATAGAACATTGTTTCCCCACATCAAAAAAATGAATAGAAACTGTGAGTCTGTTTGAACTATAACTCATCTGCCTGAAAGCAAAATACGAGGTAAAGCTACGTCTGGTTTAGATAACGAGATAACGGCAAAAGTAATTTTCAAAAAGTGCAAAGAAAATAAAAAGGAATATACACTATGTCAATAATGAAGAAAAATCTCACATACAGTAATAAAATAAATGCATAAAAAGTAACTTTCAAAAGGTTTATTTATTTAAAAATAGGAGAAAATTAAAGTATAAATAACTTTAATTTGATTTAAAGTTATTTAAATCAAATTGTTTGATTAAGCTACTCCATCTATTACCACAGATTACCTCATGGCTGCTTGCATTTGGGATTTTTTTTCTATTTATAGGTCATGATCTTATCACATGGAGATCAGAATGTACATGTACCAATAAACCAAGAGCTTAACCTTTATGCTGACCTCCGTCTTCACCACAACAAACTGTCACATAACTGCAGTAAAGAATCTAGTTCATTCTGTCAGGCAGTGTTGTAGTCAAGATCACTTAACCCGAGACCAAGTCAAGATCAAGACCAGCACGCTACACGACACAATCAAATGTGAAATATCCTCAAAATTGCTAATCAAATTGATCTGAAAGATTCACATTCCCATAAAAACACCTATTTTTTTAAATACTCAGAGCTGAAATAAATTGAACCAATATTAAAAGCAGAACAAACTCTTTGTTCTGCTTATCTAAAAAGATAACACCCTGGGCATTTGCCCCTATCAGCGCTGTCAGTGAGGCTCCAGCCCTGTCTTCTTCGTAAAGAGTTCAGAAGAATCAGATCGCTCTTGAATGTCACATCACTGCATTACAGACTTTTGGACACAGTGTTGTCCCATATCTGCGACATGTTAGCCAACACCTGCGCACAATAACTCAGCGCAGTGAATGACGGAGCTTACCTTTCTTTGAGCTTCTTTTCTAAGTGATGATTAATTTTGAAGTCTTTCCATAGATTTACATTTGGATTAGTCGTGGTAGCCATTGTAGCACAGGGATGCACTTGAAGCTATTCATGGATTCAACTGTAACTGTTTTTGTGTGTGCAGGGTTGTTTTCCTGCCATCAGGTTTTTTGAGGCCTCATTCTTCCTGGTGTACAGTTGATGAACGAGTGTAGATAAGATTGTGGTTGTGCTATGGTGAATTGCACAGCATATTTCTTGAGAAATTCCAAGCTTAATTTTTTTTTTCTAACCCAATCCTGCAGAACCGTTTTGTCAAAACATCAGACAACTGTGTTCCTTGCTGTTTTGTCACTAATGATATTTAAAAGGGCAGCATTATGCATATTCAATGATTTTGAGATTTATATAATCAAAAACATACCTGGAGTGTTGCTTTGATTCTTCATACATGTTTGAGAAATCCTTTAGCCTCCCATGGCAACCATTCAGTTGTGCAAAACGCCTGGGGTGGACCTAGCTCTGCTTTCAAGAATAAAGCTCCTCGTCAAAGCTGCAGTTTACAAGCTTCCACCTCACTACCCTGCACACACTATTTGCAGTTAGGTGCAAAGTTATTGATTTGACTCACAAATCCAATCAATCAATTTTGATTCGTAAATAATTTCAGCTATATTTTTCAGAGATAAACCATTTAAATTTGATTTGCAGGGATTTCTTAAGAAAAACATTGACTCACATTCATGTACTTTATTTTCTGATACCAAAAAGCAAATAGCATGGGTCATTTGTTGTGACAAATGTGACAAAACAAAAGTCAAAATTCAATAGATTTCTCAGGGGATGGTTAAAGCTGTTGAATGTTGTAACTAAAATGTCCTTTCTGTTAAATGTCCCAAGGAGCCAGACGCGACCTCCCGCTTCCTGCAGTGTGTCGGCTTGCCGTCCACAGACACAGGAAAAGACCACATACAGAGGCTGAAAGTGATGCTTGAGGCCACAATGGACGTGTACACCTTCATGGTATGACTTCTACTGGCACGCAACGCAAAAAGATGCTGCGCATATTCCAGACTGACCAGACCAGTTGTCACTGTTATTGTTTCTGCTTTTTTTTTTCACAAGTCCTCAACACTTGTGAACTTGTGCTTTCGCATCGTGACACACTGCTTGGAAAAGACTTACGACATCTTCCCAGGAACCTTTTCAGAACTTTAATCCATTTTAACCGTTGTTACAGAAATCCAGCATGACGGGTGTGCCGGTCTTGAGCCTGGAAGGAGCTTTGAATTTCAACCCTGGAGCAGATCCTCTCCAGAATGAAGCCCTGGTTCAGATGTGGCTTGAGGTCAAAATCAAACCTCTGCTGGGTTCCATCACCAAACACTTCCTGTCCTGCCTCAGCACAAAGAACTTCAGCTGCTCCTCTTATCAGACTGTGTATGTCTTTATTTTTTTAATTCTCAACTTTATTTTTAGTTTTGATAGTAGCTGTTTGAAAATGTATTTTGATATTTCTGTCTTGCCTTTCAGAGTGAGAGAACTCAGCCAATATTTTTCAGAGATGAATCCAGTCAGACAAAAGTGGATCTACACGTTCTTCATGTATCCCTTCCTGTCTGGAGAAAGAGTTGCAGGTACATGTTGCTAAAGGAAATAAAAGCAACAGAAAAAAGAAATGTATACAAAAAGAGAAAAAGTTGTCTAAATGACTTGTGGGAAAGACCAATTGAAGTCAAAGCAACGTCTAAAGTTGCCAGAAAAACAGAGGACGCTGCATTAGCAGAACAAACAAAGCACACGACACAAATAACAATGAAAAGAAAATATTTTGCGTTATGACTCAACCAACTTTACACCTCTCAAGACCTTTGCCTTTTGCTAGCTAAAGTTCAGTTCTGTTTACTGTTTCTTGTTCTTCATCATTATTTGACCCTTGATATTTTCTAGCTAACCTCTGAAAACTTCACAGAACAGCTGTGTCATCCTGAGACTAGATTAGACATAGATCGAATCCAGATTAAGTTACGTAAGAGGCACTTTAGGACCATTGTTGACAGAAGAAAAATAGATTCAATTACTGCCAAAAAACTGAACAATTTTGGAATTAAGTTCAGAAAGTTTCTAGAATTTTTTTTGGAAGTTTCTGAGTTTCAAAAAGTCCAAAATTTTGAGAAAAAAACTCAAATATTTTGTGATTAATGTCAGAAATATTCTACAGAAGACTTGCTAAATTATTGAGTTTCAAAAGCTGAACATTTTTCTAAATCTTTTCTAGGTTATTTCTCACAATCTCAAACACAATTGGCAAAAATGAACTCCCTTTTTTCTGTCCGCAGTGTCCCTAATATGCCTTTGTAATTACATCTTAAACTAATCTTTTTTAAAATTTTCTTTTTTTTAAGGGTTGCAAGGAGTTTAATAGAAATGCATGGCACACCAGATGGTTTATTTACAAAAAAGAAACCTAACTGCCTCTTCACAGCAATGCACTGCTTTTTGTTGCCAAGTTATTCAAAATTTACATATACATTTCAAAAATTAAAAGTAAACAGGAGTCCAAGGAATCCAAGATGCCATAAATGTAATTTTTCTGTCCTTATTCAAACCTCCTGTCCTGATGCCTATAAACCGTACATCTGCTCCTATTTCTTGATGCATATTTATATGTACTTTATGTGTAGGTTGTATGAACGGCAATGAAAGCAGCGAAGAATGGCTGATGAAGAATTTTGGCGCCTTCAGAGCGATGGCCCAAATGAAGGACTTCACCAGCCTCAACATGGTCTTCAGTGGGGTGAGTCAGACTCACTTCCTATGAATGACTCGAACGGCCGCCTCACTTTAAATAACATTTAACGTTATCATACATGAGTTTGAGCACTCGTGCGATATATGAGTTTTTGTTTGTCACGTCACACCACTCTCTCTGTTTTTGGCCACAGCTGGAGGTTCTCCACCTGCTCTCTCCTGCACAAAAGGCCGAGCTGCTCTTAAAGCCTGAGGTGGCTGGTTTGGACAATGGCACCCTGACCCTGGTCTTCAACAGTCTGCTGCACGGTCAGCAAACGACTCCCAGCCCTGGAAACTCGTCTGTGGTGCCATTTGGTTATTCATCTCCACACAGCACTCTCAAAGAGGTAAACGCACCTTGTTGTATGTAATTGAAGTTCTGTTTCACAGGAATAGAGGGACGGATTTGGCCCGCGGGTCTTGACTTGACACTTGTGTTCTCGAGAAGCCGTGATTCTGTTTACATTTCGTTTGCAGACAGAGCAGAAAGCCCGGGAACACAGGGGCAAATTGTTTCTATGAATAATGAAACAAGTTTTTTTTTCTCTAAAATACATCATCATGTGATTCCTGCAACAAATCACATGCTAACGGTGTCAAGGCCAAACAGTCTGTGAGACGTACAGCTTCCACACTCAAAGGCACGCAGATGCAAAAAAAAAAAAAAACCTTGTAATGAATGTATCTTTTATTCCTGTCATATAGTCCCACTCTTCAATAACTTTTAAATGGGGGTTTTATTGTGCAGAGGATAAAATCACAATGTTTTTAAAAAAAATTAATCAATGTACAATGACACATGTAATTATTGCATCCTCAGCTTTTTTTTAAAGATGATCTGAGTGTCATGGTACTTTTACATATTCAGTTAATGGCTTTTTGGTTCCCTGTGGTATAAACATTAATTATCAGTTTAAATTCCTGTTTGTTAGTTTGATTGGCATCTGTTCAAAATGGAGAGGGTTATTTTTGTTGTTTTTTTTTCTCACAGTTTGTCAGTTTGAAGCAGCTTTGGTTTCTGATATGGGGGATGTGGGCAGCTGGAGGAAACAAGAAACTTCATCACTTCCCATTATTTGTTTTTAAAATTACAGATCGCAAATGGATTTATGACGGCTTTCAGACCGATTGGAAGTTTTGCTCATGAATTTGTTTCGTTTACACGTCAGGTAAATAAACTCACACACACATCCTGAGACGTTGAAGCTCATTGTGACAATAGGAAGTTCAATCGCCCCCTGGCCTCGTGTGTGTCTTACAGAGAGATGTTTCAGAAATAAAAAGCACCACTTTGACTCAGTTCCTGCTCAACTGGACTCTGGCTGAGCTGGCAGACATGTATGAGCCGCCCATGGACCCAGACATCCCCCAGTTTGACGTGACCAACGTGGAGGACTGGTACCAGCAGGTGGTCCTGCCGCTGCTGCGCAGGTTCCTGCCGAACGACGGAGACCTGATGCACCAAAACGTCACGCTCGCTTTTCACGAGCTGTAGTAAGTCAGACTAAGTATAAACTAATTACTCGCTTATTTGACTTCATGTTTACAGGCTTCCCTCTCACACCACTCTTTGTTTGACAAAGATTTTTCTCTTTTAGTCTGTTGGTCCATTTCGCTTTCATCAAAATTGATTTGGTTTGTGTTTTGGATTTGATCTTTTAATTGACAATAATGTAGTCCAGACGTGGATAGTAAGTAGTTACATTTACTTGAGTTATTTTAAACAAATTAAAAAAAAAAATCAACAACCATATATTTCTGCTTGATTCATATTATTTTAACAAAAAGTAACTTTTACGTAAGTATAATTTCTGGATAACACACCAACCGTCATTCAGTTATGTCACTTAATGAAGTACAAACATGTTTAAGCCATAAATGTATGGTGAAACTTTTTGTTTCTCAACAGCCTTTATTGTTTTAATTATATTTTATTTGCTAAGGTGACTCTGGACTCTGGCTCATGCAGGAAACAGTAGATATTGTCACAGAAAGTACTTTCCACTGTTTCAACATGTATTCAATATTAAGTTGGTAATATAGACCTATTTGGTAGGTAAACACGTATTTACAACTGCTTACATATCTGGGTTCAAAAGTTTTATGTGGTGAAAAATTGAGATTTGAAACTCAAGTTTCATCTATTTGAATGTGTTATTTGGTTTTACTCAATTTTAAAATTATTTGTTATTAACATTTACTTTTTACCTTCTAGGAATCTACAGCTATCACATGGTCTCAGATTTTTTTTGTCAAAATGTGAATTGCATAGAAGCCTGGTATCATTGATAGTTTTGTGATTTTTTTTTTTTTGTGAACACACTTACTGTGAAATTCATCTAATCTGCCTCAACTTCTGTGACTGAAGAGTGTAATTCTGAAAGCCTGCAAATAAAATAAAATGAAATCAAACAAACAGTTCTATGTTTCAGTCAGATTTTCTAAATATGCCTTCCAAAAGTGATGTAAGAAGCATACATTTTATTTAATAATAAAAAAAAAAAACTTTAACTTAAGAAAGCAAAAAGAATTGAGTGTCTAACTTTAAATGGAAAAACCTTCAGCCATTTTGTTCGTGTGTGTAATTGAGGCCTTCTCAGTGGCCTACTGTTAATTGCTCATCCACAGTCTCTGGTCATTTTAAAGATGAAAAAATGTCATTTCATTGGTCATCTTTGTCTGAAGCTGTGTATTGTGTTTTTATGCAGTTTTCTGGAACATGGTGGGGAAAATGAATATGATGAACTTCAGGATGTCTGCAGCGTCACTCTTGACAAGAACCCTTGTGGGGTGAGGTTCTGACTTGTATTTTAATTTACTCTGTATTTTAGCTCGATAAAAGAAACCTGCTTTACCTTCTGTCCCATCTTGTTGTTTATGTTGCCCTCAGCTGACCGATGCAGTGGAGAACATAGCCCATATTATGCACTGCGCTGCTAAGAGTGAGCTGACAATGACTGAAGCAACTATCATGAGGCTGATTACTGAGCTGGCTGAACGTCTGAACTCCCTGATCAAAGAATTTACCACAACAGTGAGTATATTAACCTCTCTGGCCTTCTAAACATAAAAGACTTCAGTGTGAATCAGTCACTCTGATAATTCCTCTCTGTTGTCACTGCTGCAACAAAAACTCGAGTCAGTGCTCTTTTGTGTCCTGTAGAACTTTGCGGAGCTGGCATCTGACATTAAGGAGATATTCAACGAGAACGAACCTCCAACTCTGACCCAACATCACCTGGACGACCCCGAATTCATCAAACTCTGGTACCAGATCAAACTGCTCCCCCTGCTGCCAGACGTGAACCCAGACCTCCTCTCCTGCCTGAGCACCAAAAACTTCTCCTGCCCTGTTTACCAAACCCTGTGAGTTCACACATTTTGTGATTTAAAAAAAAAAAAAAAAACGTTGCTGGTTTAGTCACCGTCCTCTTTCTGTTTTCGACATGCAGAGTGGCAGCACTGGGTGAGAGCATGAGGCAAATGGATGCTGACATGATGTACAGTCACAACATCTACAGATATTTCATCTACTCGTTCCTGAATCACAACACCACCGGTAAGCCAAAACATCAGCTGTAGAATTGAAAAAATAACTCGTACACGAAGAAAAGATAACGGTGACCTCAAACACATTGCCCATGTTATTCACCATGCTGCTAAAAGTGAGCTAACAGTGAATGGCGCTGCTCATGGCGGTATGTGATGTCATCAGTTCCATTGTTGCTAAGATACAGACACAATGCCTGAATGTGTTTGTGGCCATATCTGATGATTTTATGCCATAGAATAGAATAGCATTTATTGTCATTGAACAGGATTCAACGAAATTTCTATTGCAACTCCCGTGCAAAAAGTCAAATATATACAATATTAAATAAACAAACACACAATACACCTCTCTGTGTAGCTGGCAAAGAGAAATCCAATCAGTACCCTCAAAACAACCATATTTGGCTTCCTGTGATAACTTTCTTTGTCACTTTTTGAAAAAGTAGTCTTTGAACAAAGGGTTTACATTCAGAGCAGAGAAAAAAAGACTGTAATCTGATTTCCCCAGAAGAGGTGTTTGGTTTTTGATCATTTCCAGGAAGTAGGTGCTTACCCACAGTCATCCTCATCTATCTTTTGTTTGGATAATTTTGAATTAATTTGAGTTACAACATTTAATTTCCCTTTGGGAGAAATTGAGTATTTTGGAATTTTAATTTCACTGGTGATTTTACTAATGTTATGTTGTGTTTAGATTTATTTGTTCCAAACTTACTTCCTGGAAATGATAATTACAAGCTTTAGTTTGATTTATTCAGATAATGAATAATCTTTCTACAAAATTGTTTTTTTTTAGGGTTTTTCTGTGATATTCTAGCCAGACACGAACGAGATGTGAATTTTAACCAGCAACTTATTTTGTAGACTCATGATCTGTTAGGCAATCGTTATTAATTAGTCAAATATATGTTGTTAATTAATGGTATATTTCAGAAACTGTGTATTTACTCGTGTATTATATGGTAAATGTATTTAAGCATCAAAAGATAAATGTAACTTAACATGTTTTATTGTACAACATTGGGGTTCAGAAACCCAGTGCCTCTCTTCAGCCAATCAAAGTGCAGAATGGGTGAAGCTGAACTTTGGGTTCTTCTCAAGCTTTGCCTCCGTCATCGACTTCTACCAGCTCAACCCTGATTTCTCTGCGGTAAGTCTGGGGCCGTCAACGTGCTGGATTAAAAAAACAAACCCTTGTGCTTGTGAGTGAAAACACGTATTTTTTCTCTTTTCCTTTCTCAGTTGGAAGCTCTGCAGGTCCTGACCCCAAAGCAGCTTGCAGAGGTGCTGCTGCTGCCTCTTCCTGGTCTAACGGAGAAAGACACCATTATCCACGCAGTGTTTGACTTCTTGTTGGAGTCACCAGAAGAGAGAAAATTTACCAATGTTCTCCTCTTCATGGTCCAGCTTGCCGGAGAGGTTAATCCTCCCTGCAGTGTCTATCAACTCATGTGAGTTCCTTCTCATGGTTTTAGGTTACACATCTCTAGGTAACTAACTTACTCAAACACTAGCTGTGTTTCCATTACAAATGTAAGAAAACTTTATCAATATGTCAAAACAAACAAAACAATTTCGCAACTGTGGTTCTACCACAGAAAGACGTTAAAATCAGGCGTAAATAAGTTTGTTCACACCTTAAGTCATCAAAAAATAAACACGCCATCATCATCCAACCACTTCTCATTGTTGTCTTCTTCATGTTAAATGAAACCAATTTTTAAAGAGTGGTCCTAAAACACACCTCATCATAGCAGCAAAACTTCTTATCAATAAAACTTTTCTCAATTGGAATGTTTGCTTTTAGTGAATTTATTTTCAAAACATCAAATTCTGCTATTCTATGGTCAAAAAACCCAAAATATAAGAAGTAGAACATTGAGTTTTGATTAAATTTTATTCTTTTCTTTTTCTTTATTTTTTCAAAACATTTTTCATCTTTCACTGAATCCAGTTTTCTTTTGTTTATTTATTTATTTTGCTTGTGGCTTAATTTGTTTTGTTTGTTATTGCGTCAGTTTTGAACGAATGTACAGAGCTGTAATGATGATGCCTCCAGACTTGGAGCCGGTTATTTGGGCGCGCATCGATGATCTGATGGGAGTAGCGCCAGCAGGTGAGTCTCTCCTCAACCTGAAACACCAAAAATGAACTGGCACCCACAAAACGGGCTAAAAGTTCAATTATTGTGGCGTCGTTAACTGACTATATTGTTTTTGTTTGTTTGTTTTTGTTTATGACAGAGTGTGTACCGGCAGAAGTCACGGTGAGTCTTTGATCCTAAAGTTGTTTTCCAGTAACTTTTCTAATTTTTTTGCATGTCGGTAAGAAATTAAGAATTATAACATATCGTTCACAGTGCCAAGACACGCAGATTAACAGTAAGAATTATGTGCTCAGTTTTATTTTATTTTTTATCGAGTTTTTGTATTGTCAAAATATATGAAATCCTACTTTTCCCCTGTTGTTTCACAGGTACTAAAATCTGCCGAAGCATCAACAGGTAATTTTGCCTGATGAGTACAAAATGAAATAAAATCTACCAGGCTCGTTTTTAGACCTTAATAACTAACATTACATGTACTTTTTCAGCTCCGTTCTTCAGTCATACTTCAACAACCACACACATGTTCCATGCAGCTTCACCTTGGAGGAATATGCTTGTGCTCAGGTAACTGTGGCCCAGTGGGTCAAAGTCGGGGTGAAGGTTCTGATGCGCTGCAGGTTTGTCTCACTGTCTTCCACTCACAGCTGAAGGACTTCACGGCCGAACAGCTGGCTTCCCTGATGAGGTGTAATCTGCCCGACAATAGCAGCCATTCCAGGGTCCTGTGGAAGTTGCTGCTGACAAAACTCTCCAGCGTTTTGAACCCAGCGCTGGACATGCTGGCCAACAGGGTCAGCAGCTTTTGGGATCACGGTCTCATTTTCAAGTGTCTTTATTCTTGCGTTACGTGAAACTGGTTTACTCTTCTTACAGTCGGTGGGAATGATCCCTTCAGCGGAGGCCATTTTGGATGTGATTCAGGAAATCAGGCTATCGACGCTGACCAATGGGGAGCTGACGAATAGCAGCCTGATCCGCTTGTGGTTCACAGAGCGTCTAAGCAGCTTCCTGCCATTTGCATCGGGGCGCTTCCTGCTGTGTCTGACCAGCAGGAACTTGAGCTGTCCATCATATCAGCAAATGTGAGTCAGGACACTTTAAGAAAAACCAGCCGATTCACTTGTTTTGTGTTTGAGCAGCATAGCATGTAGGGGTGAGCGATATGGGCTTACAATTTTATCGAAATATTTTGGGCATACAATAAAAATTCAGTTAAAAAAATTGTTACTTCTTTTATAGGAAAGGGTATGTGTCAGTTTTGTTTTTTGTTCTAACATCACTATCTTACTTTATTGAGACAACAACAAATGAGATTTCTTTTCACAATAAGAAATTTGTCAAGATAAGGCTAAACGAGATGATAAATGCCCACCCCTAATAGCATGTTGGGTTTCGTTTCAGTTTTTTTACAGAAATATAAGGACGTAAAGTTTAATAATAATCTACAAAATATACAAACTTACTACAGTTGCTTCTAAGTTGAACTTATTAGAGTTCTTGCTTTGTGAGAGTTCATGTCTGTAGATTTCATCCTTGTTTCTTATTTGAACTGTTTATGTCTAAACCCAAAGTATTTAGTTTTAACTACATCCTTTTGCATTTGTTTTATTCTGAATACATTGTGGGAACTGATATTTGTCCTCAGACTGCAGACATTTGTTAGCCACTTTGAGAAGATGCCCTCCCAACAGCAGCTTCTGGTCCTGAAGGATTTCATCCTCCGTTTCCTTCTGAACGC
The DNA here is from genome assembly GCF_027474105.1 of Poeciliopsis prolifica. Lineage (NCBI taxonomy): Eukaryota > Metazoa > Chordata > Actinopteri > Cyprinodontiformes > Poeciliidae > Poeciliopsis > Poeciliopsis prolifica. The sequence continues at coordinate 939,174 of NW_026562420.1, read as the reverse complement.
TCACTCAGGCACGCACTCTTTAATAAATCTGCATTGATAAGTTTGAGTTATGTTTACATTAAGATGCACATCTTTGAGTTTTTACAAACATTTCTGCTTCTTCCTGATCTGCAACAGGTCCAGGATGTTTGTCCTCCTTCAACAACAGCGCACAGTGGCTGACCGACAACTTCGGTCCATTCTCTGAGTTAGTGGCCGTCAGCGAGCTGATCCGTCTCAACCCTCTCTTCAAACCAGTGAGGATCAGACTGTCAAAAGCAAATCAGTGCTTTAAAAAAAAAATAAGGCCAAGTAACTTTTTTTTGTTCTAGCTCGAGGTCTTACAGCTCCTCACAGCAGATCAGAGAGTGGAGCTGCTGGGACTGACGCTTCCTGAAAACACAGACACTGTCATCAACGCTCTCTTTAATTACATGACCGAAGCACCAGAGGAAAGAAGATTCACACAGTTCCTGTCGTCTCTCGTCATCTTTTCCAAGACAGTAAGAAAAGTCTTTTTTGATTCAGGACTTTTCGTTTTAAGGTCATAGCTCATTTGTCCTCTTCTTGTTTTTATCCAACAGTTGAATCTTTCCTGCTCGTCCTACAAAACACTGTGAGTTCAGATCAAACCTGCAATATATACGATTAAAGTTGTAGCCAGAAATGCTAAATGAGAGTCAAGTTTTGGTAGTTTCTAGACAACATGCTCATCTTAGGAAAGATAATCATGATTATGTCGCAGCATAGAGTCAAAAAGGTCAGCAGCGTTTGTTTTCTTTTCAATGAGTGTCATAAGCTGCGTTTTCATTACAAAAGTGAGTAAAACTTTGTTGAAATTGTGTCAAAAACACAATTTCACAATTGTTTTTTTTTCACATTAAATAAGAAATGCAATTAAAATCACATGTGAATAAGTTTGTTTACACAATAAATCATTCTTGCCTCACAGATTCACCAGACTGGACGACGCCATGGCATCAGCTACTTCTGATGTAACTTCAGCCATCACACACACAAAAGTGGCTTTATTCAAACAGCTACCATCTGGTGAGACTTATATATATATAAAAAAGAGAAATATTTTTAGGATACAAATTGTGTTATTTGTATCATTTCTACTTTCATTTGATTTAATATTTTCCAAACTGTTACACTTTTAATTTCTATTTTGTGTAAAGACTGTGGCAATACGTCTTTACCATGTTATACACAAAAAGACATTCAATATACAAAATGCAGCTTAGTGATTATAGATTGAAGAATTAATTTGATGAGTGTGTATTTGTGTCAAAAGAAATAATTTTTCTTTTGTTTAATAATTAACTCATTTGATTTTTTGTGTGCTTTTATCACAGGTTGCATCATATACAGTGGGCAGGTAAAGATATGTTATGAATTTTTTTCTATTTTTCAAACAAATATTTTTTGAAGATTTATAACCATTTTAATCATTTTCTCTACATAGTGCAATGTAACGATGGCAAATGGTAAGTTTCCTCTCTGCATAATGATCCTCTATTTACTCTTATTTAAAATTATGTATTATTTTCACTTTAACACATTATCTTGTCTTGCATCATTTCACAGAGACAGACATATGCATGGGAGTCAACAGGTAGGGTTGAGAAAGACTTTGTGATATTTCTCCCTTTTCATGTTAAATCAAGGAAACATAAATTATTTTGTGTTACAGCACAGAGCTTCAGATCCACCTGGACAGATCAATGATGACCGGACGTCACTGCAGCTTCTCTGTGGAGGAATTTGCCTGTGCCTCTGTAAGACGTCGCATCATCATCTGTCCTCAAATTGCAGCTGAGAAAAAATAGTTCCATGTTTGGTTCAACATCTGGTCTGTTGTCATTCTCGTCTCCAGCTGTCAGGTTTAACAGCTGGGGATCTGGCAGCCATGTTGGGTTGCGATAGGGTCTCCGACTCAAGCGGCTCCAAACTTGCCTGGAACCTGCTGCTCTCCAAAGCCTCCAAGGTCCTGGATCAAGCTCTGGATCTGCTGAGCAACACCGTAAGACTGGCTTTTGGTTCCAACCAGCGGTGCTCCGGTCGCAGTTTTCAGGCTCATCACCAATATTTAAAGACCTGTCCGGCTGATTCTGATTTTTTGCCCAATTCTTGTTTTTTTTCTGAAAGATGCTAAATGTAGTGATGATGTAGTGAAGTTATTAATGGTGGATTTACTATTGTCCTTTACAAATCTTTCCCACCAGTTATATGGGAAAAAAATATTTATGTGGGATGACCATTTATTTTAATAAAAAGTGCAATAACCCGGACGGACATTTTAAACTCAAATTCGACCAAATCTTTTGTCTAAAGTCATCATTCAGTCTATTTTTATCTCCAATGTAGAACTTTCATTTAGCTAAAAATTTAGCGTAGATCATTTGTTGTTGCAGACGCTCCGCCCCGACCATCATTCTGCCTCCATGATCCTGACTCCATTAGAGAACTCCGGCTGCATGGCGTCAACATGGCCGTCCTCAACGATCCCGCCTTCGTCCAGATGTGGTTCGGCCGCCGCCTTCGTCCTTTCCTGCCAGCTGTTTCCGACGACTTCCTCTCATGTCTCTCCTCCAACTCACTGAACTGCAGCACCTTCCAGTTCATGTGAGAATGAACTCATTTATCCTTTTTAATCAAGTTAAAAATGTATTTGCATCTCTTTTACAATCTGTGATGATAAAATATCTTTTCCATTTTCAGTGTGAAGACATTTAGCCACGTTCAGTCACTCATGTTGCGTGAAAGGCAGCGGTCTGTCTCCACACGTTTCATCACAGCTTTCCTGTCAACAAACAACACTGCAGGTAGGAACCTGCAAAGACACTGATCCATACCATGCATGTTGACATATTCATAAACATCTTATGTAGATCTGAACGATAAACAAGTAAAGGATATTTGGGAAACATTAAGTGTCTTCACTTGAATAATGATTGTCTGTTGTTTCCAAGACAACAAATCTTCCTCATCCTTCAAATCAATTTCACCTGTTAACTGCATGTCAGCTGTTTTATTTCCCCAAGCTTTGCATTGTTTAGCTCATTATTTTGTGGTTAGCAATTTGTAAAACTGTCTTTCAATGTTAAACACACAAACATTAGGATTTAATTAAATTTGAAATATTGTGAATAGTATTCAAAGAAATCAATACTTTTAATTGTTCATAGTGCAAAACAAACAAATCTCCAATTTTTTTTACCTTTTGCAGGTCCAGGATGTTTGTCCTCCTTCAACAACAGCGCACAGTGGCTGACTGACAACTTCGGTCCATTCTCTGAGTTAGTGGCCGTCAGCGAGCTGATCCGTCTCAACCCTCTCTTCAAACCAGTGAGGATCAGACTGTCAAAAGCAAATCAGTGCTTTAAAAAAAATAAGGCTAAATAACTTTTTTTTTGTTCTAGGTCGAGGTCTTACAGCTCCTCACAGCAGATCAGAGAGTGGAGCTGCTGGGACTGACGCTTCCTGAAAACACAGACACTGTCATCAACGCTCTCTTTAATTACATGACCGAAGCACCAGAGGAAAGAAGATTCACACAGTTCCTGTCGTCTCTCGTCTTGTTTTCCAAGACAGTAAGAAAAGTCTTTTTTTATTCAGGACTTTCCGTTTTAAGGTCATAGCTCATTTGTCCTCTTCTTGTTTTTATCCAACAGTTGAATCTTTCCTGCTCGTCCTACAAAACACTGTGAGTTCAGATCAAACCTGCAATATATACGATTAAAGTTGTAGCCAGAAATGCTAAATGAGAGTGAAGTTTTGGTAGTTTCTAGACAACATGCTCATCTTAGGAAATATAATCATGATTATGTCGCAGCATAGAGTCAAAAAGGTCAGCAGCGTTTGTTTTCTTTTCAATGAGTGTCATAAGCTGCGTTTTCATTACAAAAGTGAGTAAAAGTTGTTGAAATTGTATTTCACAATTGTTTTTCTATTAAATAAGAAATGCAATTAAAATCACATGTTAAATAAGTTTGTTTACACAATAAGTCATGATCCTCCATCTACTTCCTGCTGTCCTCTTGTTTGTGGATTCTGCCAGAAGGAGCAACCAGTTATTGATCAGCACTCGTGTGATGCAAAATAAGTGTTTCCACTGCAGTTTGTGAAATCCATCCATTTCAATACGATCATAGAACCATCGCAAACCAGAGCCTAATTTTTATCTAGAACAAGAGTTTTTTTATAATTATGTTTTTATTCAGAAAATCTATTATCAAAATGTCAAGTTTTGAACTTGACATTTTTTAACTCTACCAATGGAAATAATCAAGTTCCATTGGTCTTTTCCATTGACCAATGATATTGTCAATGGAAACGCAGCTACCACATGGACTGACCTCCCTGTGACAAAGAAGCCAACACAAAGCAAAAAAAAAAAGGTGGAATCCTTCTGTGAATACAGTCAGGAACAAAGACAAACATTTTTTTCAGACATTTCTTTTGGATGAAACATTGGATGTCGCAAGATTGAAATATTTGGATAAAGGAAAAAAACCTTGCAACTCTAAGTAGGTCATTCTAAATGAGGAGTATGGCGACGGCAGCAGATTAAATAGCATAAATAAGAAATTTGGAGATATTGAAACAACATTTAACGACATCAAATGGAGAGCAATGTTTTGGATCCAATGTCCCATACGCCGCAAGGAAAAACTATTGTATATATGTATCAAATTCTCAATTTAAATAAAGTAATGAAACTTTAAAATCATCTCTCTGATGTACATTGTTGTTTGCCTCACATCGATGAACAACCACAGAACGAGTTTAGTTTGATTCAATTGAAAATATTCTTGCCTCACAGATTCACCAGACTGGACGACGCCATGGCATCAGCTACTTCTGATGTAACTTCAGCCATCACACACAAAAGTGGCTTTATTCAAACAGCTACCATCTGGTGAGACTTTTATATATATATACATATATATAAAAGAGAAATATTTTTAGGATACAAATTGTGTTATTTGTATCATTTCTACTTTCATTTGATTTAATATTTCCAAACTGTTACACTTTTAATTTCTATCACGTGTAAAGACTGTGGCAATACGTCTTTACCATGTTAAACACAAAAAGACATTCAATATACAAAATGCAGCTTAGTGATTATAGATTGAAGAATTAATTTGATGAGTGTGTATTTGTGTCAAAAGAAATAATTTTTCTTTTGTTTAATAATTAACTCATTTGATTTTTTGTGTGCTTTTATCACAGGCTGCATCATATACAGTGGGCAGGTAAAGATATGTTATGAATTTTTTTTTATTTTCAAACAAATATTTTTTGAAGATTTATAACCATTTTAATCATTTTCTCTACATAGTGCAATGTAACGATGGCAAATGGTAAGTTTCCTCTCTGCATAATGATCCCCCTAAAATTATGTATTATTTTCACTTTAACACATTATCTTGTCTTGCATCATTTCACAGAGACAGACATATGCATGGGAGTCAACAGGTAGGGTTGAGAAAGACTTTGTGATATTTCTCCCTTTTCATGTTAAATCAAGGAAACATGAATCATTTTGTGTTACAGCACAGAGCTTCAGATCCACCTGGACAGATCAATGATGACCGGACGTCACTGCAGCTTCTCTGTGGAGGAATTTGCCTGTGCTTCTGTAAGACGTCGCATCATCATCTGTCCTCAAATTGCAGCTGAGAAAAAATAGTTCCATGTTTGGTTCAACATCTGGTCTGTTGTCATTCTCGTCTCCAGCTGTCAGGTTTAACAGCTGGGGATCTGGCAGCCATGTTGGGTTGCGATAGGGTCTCCGACTCAAGCGGCTCCAAACTTGCCTGGAACCTGCTGCTCTCCAAAGCCTCCAAGGTCCTGGATCAAGCTCTGGATCTGCTGAGCAACACCGTAAGACTGGCTTTTGGTTCCAACCGGCGGTGCTCCGGTCGCAGTTTTCAGGCTCATCACCAATATTTAAAGACCTGTCCGGCTGATTCTGATTTTTTGCCCAATTCTTGTTTTTTTTCTGAAAGATGCTAAATGTAGTGATGATGTAGTGAAGTTATTAATGGTGGATTTACTATTGTCCTTTACAAATCTTTCCCACAGTAATATGGGAAAAAAATATTTATGTGGGATGATCATTTATTTTAATAAAAAGTGCAATAACCCGGACGGACATTTTAAACTCACCTTCGACCAAATCTTTGTCTAAAGTCATCATTCAGTCTATTTTTATCTCCAATGTAGAACTTTCATTTAGCTAAAAATTTATTGTGGATCATTTGTTGTTGCAGACGCTCCGCCCCGACCATCATTCTGCCTCCATGATCCTGGACTCCATTAGAGAACTCCGGCTGCATGGCATCAACATGGCCGTCCTCAACGATCCCGCCTTCGTCCAGATGTGGTTCGGCCGCCGCCTTCGTCCGTTCCTGCCAGCTGTTTCCGACGACTTCCTCATGTCTCTCCTCCAACTCACTGAACTGCAGCACCTTCCAGTCCATGTGAGAATGAACTCATTTATCCTTTTTAATCAAGTTAAAAATGTATTTGCATCTCTTTTACAATCTGTGATGATAAAATATCTTTTCCATTTTCAGTGTGAAGACATTTAGCCACGTTCAGTCACTCATGTTGCGTGAAAGGCAGCGGTCTGTCTCCACACGCTTCATCACAGCTTTCCTGTCAACAAACAACACTGCAGGTAGGAACCTGCAAAGACACTGATCCATACCATGCCATGCATGTTGACATATTCATAAACATCTTATGTAGATCTGAACGATAAACAAGTAAAGGAGTTTTCTGAATCACCATTAACCCGTCACTTCTATCATGATTGTCTAGTGTTTCTACGACAACATCCTTCAAATCAATCTCATCTGTTTAGTTGTTTTTCTTAATTTATTCATCCAAACATTTTGTCTTGTAGCTCTTTATTTGTGCTCGTTAATGTTTTCATTACTTTCCATGTTAGACATTAAAACACAAACTTTTGGATATTATTCTTTCAAAATAGTAAATGCTCAAAGCCATGAACACTTTTTCTTGTTTTTCGTGCAAAACAAACAAATCTCCAATTTTTTTACCTTTTGCAGGTCCAGGATGTTTGTCCTCCTTCAACAACAGCGCACAGTGGCTGACCGACAACTTTGGTCCATTCTCTGAGTTAGTGGCCGTCAGCGAGCTGATCCGTCTCAACCCTCTCTTCAAACCAGTGAGGATCAGACTGTCAAAAGCAAATCAGTGCTTTAAAAAAAACAGAAGGCCAAATAACTTTTTTTTGTTCTAGGTCGAGGTCTTACAGCTCCTCACAGCAGATCAGAGAGTGGAGCTGCTGGGACTGACGCTTCCTGAAAACACAGACACTGTCATCAACGCTCTCTTTAATTACATGACCGAAGCACCAGAGGAAAGGAGATTCACACAGTTCCTGTCGTCTCTCGTCATATTCGCTAAGATGGTTAGAAAAGTCTGTTATGATTAAGGGTTTTTGAGGATTTTGTGTTTAAAGTAGTAACTCATTTTTCCTTTTCTTCCTTTTGTCCAACAGGAAAGCCTTTCTTGTTCATCCTACAAAACACTGTGAGTTCAGATCAAACCTGCAATATAGAAATATGAACAGGTGAAGAGAGAAGATTGGAGGACAAAGAGCCACGTGTTTTGAAGCATCATGTGGATGAAACCACATGATGCAAACAATGTTTGGGTGTAACGACACTTGTTTTATTTAGACAAATGAAGAAAAGCTTTCATGCCTAAGAACGCAATGTTTAATGCGTAGCATGGCAGTAGCAGCATCAAAATAAATGATCAGAAAATAATGATGTATAAACAACATCCAAGATTTAAGGCAATTCTACCAAAACACTGAGGACATGTAGCATGTTTGTTTTAAATTCATCTTCTCTCTGATTATTGTTATTTTTTTATACAAATATAGATGACTTTGGTGATTCTTGCAGACCACAGAATGAGTTTAGTTTGACTAAATTTAAAACATTTTTGACGTGCAGATTCACCAGACTGGACATCGCCATGGCAACCACTTCTCCTGACATAGTTTCAGTCGTCACAAACACTAAAGTGGCTTTGTCCAAACAACTACCACTTGGTGAGTTTTACAAAAAAGAAGAAGCATTTATTAATACAAAAACTGTTATGTTAAATCTCCTCTCAATATTTTCTTCTTTAATTTTATTTTCTTTATATATCATTTTCACAAACTAACATCAATGATGACTTTAGTTGCGCTGAGATAATTTTCTTGTATTTCAATATAAAATTAAATACGAAGAGATAATATTCAATATGCAACTTTTATGATTGTTGGTTCTTGGAAAAAGTAATCAAGAAATTACTTTGTGATTTAAATGTGTGTCAAATGATTTGCTATTTCTTTAAAAATGGACAGTTTTTAAATAATCCACTTTTTGTGCTTTTATCACAGGCTGCATCATATACAGTGGGCAGGTAAAGCTATGTTATAAATTTCTTTTATTTTTCAAACAAAATCTTTTTGAAGATTTATAACCATTTTAATCATTTTCTCTACATAGTGCAATGTAACGATGGCAAATGGTAAGTTTTCTCTCTGCATAATGATGCTCTATTTACTCTTATTTAAAATTATGTATTATTTTTTCTTTAACATATTATCTTGTCTTGCATCATTTCACAGAGACAGACATATGCATGGGAGTCAACAGGTAGGGTTGAGAAAGACTTTGTGATATTTCTCCCTTTTCATGTTAAATCAAGGAAACATGAATCATTTTGTGTTACAGCACAGAGCTTCAGATCCACCTGGACAGATCAATGATGACCGGACAGCACTGCAGCTTCTCTGTGGAGGAATTTGCCTGTGCCTCTGTAAGACGTCGCATCATCATATGTCCTCAAACTGCAGCTGAGAAAAAATTGTTCCATGTTTGGTTCAACATCTGGTCTGTTGTCATTCTCCTCTCCAGCTGTCAGGTTTAACAGCTGGGGATCTGGCAGCCATGTTGGGTTGCGATAGGGTCTCCGACTCAAGCGGCTCCAAACCTGCCTGGAAGCTGCTGCTCTCCAAAGCCTCCAAGGTCCTGGATCAAGCTCTGGATCTGCTGAGCAACACCGTAAGACTGGCTTTTGGTTCCAACCAGCGGTGCTCCGGTCGCAGTTTTCAGACTCATCACTGACATTTAAAATATCTAAGTTGCTGATTCTGATTTTGGCCTAATACTTATTTTTTTTTTTTCTTTTACCTGAAAGTCAGTAATTATAGAGTCAAAAGACTCAGGTGTTACAATTCTAACTGTTTAAAACTTAAAACTGAATATCATGACATAAAATTTCCAAACATTTCTGACCTGTTGTATATCATGTATCCTATATAATTTAACAGAAAATCCAAACATCTTTTAGGTTTCAAAATGTATTATTGTTTTTAAAAGTACAATAACGTTGTTGAATTTTCACAGTAGTGCGTACACAATGAGTTTGTGGTCATTATTTTATGATGTGATTGAAAATAATTTTAAAAACAGGTGACGAGGAATCTTTGTTTTATTTTAGTTTATGCTGATTGTTTCATTCATCTAAAAATTTATTGTGGATCATTTGTTGTTGCAGACGCTCCGCCCCGACCATCATTCTGCCTCCATGATCCTGGACTCCATTAGAGAACTCCGGCTGCATGGCATCAACATGGCCGTCCTCAACGATCCCGCCTTCGTCCAGATGTGGTTCGGCCGCCGCCTTCGTCCGTTCCTGCCAGCTGTTTCCGACGACTTCCTCTCATGTCTCTCCTCCAACTCACTGAACTGCAGCACCTTCCAGTCCATGTAAGAATGAACTCATTTATCCTTTATAATCACGTTAGAAATATACCGTGGTGGGAGGTAACAAAGTACTAATACTTTGTTACTCTACTTAAGTACAATTTTTGTGTACTTATGTGGACCACAAACTCTCAGCCTACATTTAATAATGGATACTTTCAACTTTTACTCCACTACATTTTACATTTAACCCTTTTTAACTTTTCCTCAAGTAAAATGTTAATGTGGTACCTTTACTAGAGTACATTTTTGTCTGTGTATTTGTACTTTTACTTAAGTACACATTTTGAGTACCTTCTCCACCACTGAAAATACATTTGCATCTCTTTTACAATCTGTGATGATAAAATATCTTTTCCATTTTCAGTGTGAAGACATTTAGCCACGTTCAGTCACTCATGTTGCGTGAAAGGCAGCGGTCTGTCTCCACACGTTTCATCACAGCTTTCCTGTCAACAAACAACACTGCAGGTAGGAACCTGCAAAGACACTGATCCATACCATGCATGTTGACATATTCATAAACATCTTATGTAGATCTGAACGATAAACAAGTAAAGGATATTTGGGAAACATTAAGTGTCTTCACTTGAATAATGATTGTCTGTTGTTTCCAAGACAACAAATCTTCCTCATCCTTCAAATCAATTTCACCTGTTAACTGCATGTCAGCTGTTTTATTTCCCCAAGCTTTGCATTGTTTAGCTCATTATTTTGTGGTTAGCAATTTGTAAAACTGTCTTTCAATTAAACACACAAACATTATGATTTAATTAAATTTGAAATATTGTGAATAGTATTCAAAGAAATCAATACTTTTAATTGTTCATAGTGCAAAACAAACAAATCTCCAATTTTTTTACCTTTTGCAGGTCCAGGATGTTTGTCCTCCTTCAACAACAGCGCACAGTGGCTGACCGACAACTTCGGTCCATTCTCTGAGTTAGTGGCCGTCAGCGAGCTGATCCGTCTCAACCCTCTCTTCAAACCAGTGAGGATCAGACTGTCAAAAGCAAATCAGTGCTTTAAAAAAAATAAGGCTAAATAACTTTTTTTTTGTTCTAGCTTGAGGTCTTACAGCTCCTCACACCAGATCAGAGAGTGGAGCTGCTGGGACTGACGCTTCCTGAAAACACAGACACTGTCATCAACGCTCTCTTTAATTACATGACCGAAGCACCAGAGGAAAGGAGATTCACACAGTTCCTGTCATCTTTGGTCATGTTTTCCAAGATAGTAAGAAAAGTCTTTTTTGATTCAGGACTTTTCGTTTTAAGGTTATAGCTCATTTGTCCTCTTCTTGTTTTATCCAACAGTTGAATCTTTCCTGCTCGTCCTACAAAACACTGTGAGTTCAGATCAAACCTGCAATATATACGATTAAAGTTGTAGCCAGAAATGCTAAATGACAGTGAAGTTTTGGTAGTTTCTAGACAACATGCTCATCTTAGGAAAGATAATCATGATTATGTCGCAGCATAGAGTCAAAAAGGTGAGCAGCATTTGTTTCTTTTCAATGAGTGTCATAAGCTGCGTTTTCATTACAAAAGTGAGTAAAAGTTTGTTGAAATTGTATTTCACAATTGTTTTTTCTATTAAATAAGAAATGCAATTAAAATCACATGTTAATAAGTTTGTTTACACAATAAGTCATGATCCTCCATCTACTTCCTGCTGTCCTCTTGTTTGTGGATTCTGCCAGAAGGAGCAACCAGTTATTGATCAGCACTCGTGTGATGCAAAATAAGTGTTTCCACTGCAGTTTTGTGAAATCCATCCATTTCAATACGATCATAGAACCATCGCAAACCAGAGCCTAATTTTTATCTAGAACAAGAGTTTTTTTATAATTATGTTTTTATTCAGAAAATCTATTATCAAAATGTCAAGTTTTGAACTTGACATTTTTTAACTCTACCAATGGAAATAATCAAGTTCCATTGGTCTTTTCCATTGACCAATGATATTGTCAATGGAAACGCAGCTACCACGTGGACTGACCTCCCTGTGACAAAGAAGCCAACACAAAGCAAAAAAAAAAGGTGGAATCCTTCTGTGAATACAGTCAGGAACAAAGACAAACATTTTTTTCAGACATTTCTTTTGGATGAAACATTGGATGTCGCAAGATTGAAATATTTGGATAAAGGAAAAAAACCTTGCAACTCTAAGTAGGTCATTCTAAATGAGGAGTATGGCGACGGCAGCAGATTAAATAGCATAATAAGAAATTTGGAGATATTGAAACAACATTTAACGACATCAAATGGAGAGCAAATGTTTTGGATCCAATGTCCTACATACGCCGCAAGGAAACTATATATGTATCAAATTCTCAATTTAAATAAAGTAATGAAACTTTAAAATCATCTCTCTGATGTACATTGTTGTTTGCCTCACATCGATGAACAACCACAGAACGAGTTTAGTTTGATTCAATTGAAAATATTCTTGCCTCACAGATTCACCAGACTGGACGACGCCATGGCATCAGCTACTTCTGATGTAACTTCAGCCATCACACACACAAAAGTGGCTTTATTCAAACAGCTACCATCTGGTGAGACTTATATATATATATACATATATATATATAAAAAAGAGAAATATTTTTAGGATACAAATTGTGTTATTTGTATCATTTCTACTTTCATTTGATTTAATATTTTCCAAACTGTTACATTTTTAATTTCTATCACGTGTAAAGACTGTGGCAATACGTCTTTACCATGTTAAACACAAAAAGACATTTAATATTCAAAATGCAGCTTAGTGATTATAGATTGAAGAATTAATTTGATGAGTGTGTATTTGTGTCAAGAGAAATAATTTCTCTTTTGTTTAATAATTAACTCATTTGATTTTTTGTGTGTGCTTTTATCACAGGTTGCATCATATACAGTGGGCAGGTAAAGATATGTTATGAATTTTTTTTATTTTCAAACAAATATTTTTGAAGATTTATAACCATTTTAATCATTTTCTCTACATAGTGCAATGTAACGATGGCAAATGGTAAGTTTCCTCTCTGCATAATGATCCTCTATTTACTCTTATTTAAAATTATGTATTATTTTCACTTTAACACATTATCTTGTCTTGCATCATTTCACAGAGACAGACATATGCATGGGAGTCAACAGGTAGGGTTGAGAAAGACTTTGTGATATTTCTCCCTTTTCATGTTAAATCAAGGAAACATGAATCATTTTGTGTTACAGCACAAAGCTTCAGATCCACCTGGACAGATCAATGATGACCGGACGTCACTGCAGCTTCTCTGTGGAGGAATTTGCCTGTGCTTCTGTAAGACGTCGCATCATCATCTGTCCTCAAATTGCAGCTGAGAAAAAATAGTTCCATGTTTGGTTCAACATCTGGTCTGTTGTCATTCTCGTCTCCAGCTGTCAGGTTTAACAGCTGGGGATCTGGCAGCCATGTTGGGTTGCGATAGGGTCTCCGACTCAAGCGGCTCCAAACTTGCCTGGAACCTGCTGCTCTCCAAAGCCTCCAAGGTCCTGGATCAAGCTCTGGATCTGCTGAGCAACACCGTAAGACTGGCTTTGGTTCCAACCGGCGGTGCTCCGGTCGCAGTTTTCAGGCTCATCACCAATATTTAAAGACCTGTCCGGCTGATTCTGATTTTTTGCCCAATTCTTGTTTTTTTTCTGAAAGATGCTAAATGTAGTGATGATGTAGTGAAGTTATTAATGGTGGATTTACTATTGTCCTTTACAAATCTTTCCCACCAGTAATATGGAAAAAAATATTTATGTGGGATGATCATTTATTTTAATAAAAAGTGCAATAACCCGGACGGACATTTTAAACTCACCTTCGACCAAATCTTTGTCTAAAGTCATCATTCAGTCTATTTTATCTCCAATGTAGAACTTTCATTTAGCTAAAAATTTATTGTGGATCATTTGTTGTTGCAGACGCTCCGCCCCGACCATCATTCTGCCTCCATGATCCTGGACTCCATTAGAGAACTCCGGCTGCATGGCATCAACATGGCCGTCCTCAACGATCCCGCCTTCGTCCAGATGTGGTTCGGCCGCCGCCTTCGTCCGTTCCTGCCAGCTGTTTCCGACGACTTCCTCTCATGTCTCTCCTCCAACTCACTGAACTGCAGCACCTTCCAGTCCATGTGAGAATGAACTCATTTATCCTTTTTAATCAAGTTAAAAATGTATTTGCATCTCTTTTACAATCTGTGATGATAAAATATCTTTTCCATTTTCAGTGTGAAGACATTTAGCGACGTTCAGTCACTCATGTTGCGTGAAAGGCAGCGGTCTGTCTCCACACGCTTCATCACAGCTTTCCTGTCAACAAACAACACTGCAGGTAGGAACCTGCAAAGACACTGATCCATACCATGCCATGCATGTTGACATATTCATAAACATCTTATGTAGATCTGAACGATAAACAAGTAAAGGAGTTTTCTGAATCACCATTAACCCGTCACTTCTATCATGATTGTCTAGTGTTTCTACGACAACATCCTTCAAATCAATCTCATCTGTTTAGTTGTTTTTCTTAATTTATTCATCCAAACATTTTGTCTTGTAGCTCTTTATTTTGTGCTCGTTAATGTTTTCATTACTTTCCATGTTAGACATTAAAACACAAACTTTTGGATATTATTCTTTCAAAATGCTCAAAGCAATGAACACTTTTTCTTGTTTTTCGTGCAAAACAAACAAATCTCCAATTTTTTTACCTTTTGCAGGTCCAGGATGTTTGTCCTCCTTCAACAACAGCGCACAGTGGCTGACCGACAACTTTGGTCCATTCTCTGAGTTAGTGGCCGTCAGCGAGCTGATCCGTCTCAACCCTCTCTTCAAACCAGTGAGGATCAGACTGTCAAAAGCAAATCAGTGCTTTAAAAAAAACAGAAGGCCAAATAACTTTTTTTGTTCTAGGTCGAGGTCTTACAGCTCCTCACAGCAGATCAGAGAGTGGAGCTGCTGGGACTGACGCTTCCTGAAAACACAGACACTGTCATCAACGCTCTCTTTAATTACATGACCGAAGCACCAGAGGAAAGGAGATTCACACAGTTCCTGTCGTCTCTCGTCATATTCGCTAAGATGGTTAGAAAAGTCTGTTGTGATTAAGGGTTTTTGAGGATTTTGTGTTTAAAGTAGTAACTCATTTTTCCTTTTCTTCCTTTTGTCCAACAGGAAAGCCTTTCTTGTTCATCCTACAAAACACTGTGAGTTCAGATCAAACCTGCAATATAGAAATATGAACAGGTGAAGAGAGAAGATTGGAGGACAAAGAGCCACGTGTTTTGAAGCATCATGTGGATGAAACCACATGATGCAAACAATGTTTGGGTGTAACGACACTTGTTTTATTTAGACAAATGAAGAAAAGCTTTCATGCCTAAGAACGCAATGTTTAATGCGTAGCATGGCAGTAGCAGCATCAAAATAAATGATCAGAAAATAATGATGTATAAACAACATCCAAGATTTAAGGCAATTCTACCAAAACACTGAGGACATGTAGCATGTTTGTTTTAAATTCATCTTCTCTCTGATTATTGTTATTTTTTTATACAAACATAGATGACTTTGGTGATTCTTGCAGACCACAGAATGAGTTTAGTTTGACTAAATTTAAAACATTTTTGCCGTGCAGATTCACCAGACTGGACATCGCCATGGCAACCACTTCTCCTGACATAGTTTCAGTCGTCACAAACACTAAAGTGGCTTTGTCCAAACAACTACCACTTGGTGAGTTTTACAAAAAAGAAGAAGCATTTATTAATAAAAACTGTTGTTAAATCTCCTCTCAATATTTTCTTCTTTAATTTTATTTTCTTTATATATCATTTTCACAAACTAACAACAATGATGACTTTAGTTGCGCTGAGATAATTTTCTTGTATTTCAATATACAATTAAATACGAAGAGATAATATTCAATATGCAACTTTTATGATTGTTGGTTCTTGGAAAAAGTAATCAAGAAATTACTTTGTGATTTAAATGTGTGTCAAATGATTTGCTATTTCTTTAAAAATGGACAGTTTTTAAATAATCCACTTTTTGTGCTTTTATCACAGGCTGCATCATATACAGTGGGCAGGTAAAGATATGTTATAAATTTCTTTTATTTTTCAAACAAAATCTTTTTGAAGATTTATAACCATTTTAATCATTTTCTCTACATAGTGCAATGTAACGATGGCAAATGGTAAGTTTCCTCTCTGCATAATGATCCTCTATTTACTCTTATTTAAAATTATGTATTATTTTCACTTTAACACATTATCTTGTCTTGCATCATTTCACAGAGACAGACATATGCATGGGAGTCAACAGGTAGGGTTGAGAAAGACTTTGTGATATTTCTCCCTTTTTATGTTATATCAAGGAAACATGAATCATTTTGTGTTACAGCACAGAGCTTCAGATCCACCTGGACAGATCAATGATGACCGGACGGCACTGCAGCTTCTCTGTGGAGGAATTTGCCTGTGCCTCTGTAAGACGTCGCATCATCATCTGTCCTCAAATTGCAGCTGAGAAAAAATAGTTCCATGTTTGGTTCAACATCTGGTCTGTTGTCATTCTCCTCTCCAGCTGTCAGGTTTAACAGCTGGGGATCTGGCAGCCATGTTGGGTTGCGATAGGGTCTCCGACTCAAGCGGCTCCAAACCTGCCTGGAAGCTGCTGCTCTCCAAAGCCTCCAAGGTCCTGGATCAAGCTCTGGATCTGCTGAGCAACACCGTAAGACTGGCTTTTGGTTCCAACCAGCGGTGCTCCGGTCGCATTTTTCAGACTCATCACTGATATTTAAAATATCTAAGTTGCTGATTCTGATTTTGGCCTAATACTGATTTATTTATTTATTTTTTTACCTGAAAGTCGGTAATTATAGAGTCAAAAGACTCAGGTGTTACAATTCTAACTGTTTAAAACTTAAAACTGAATATCATGACATAAAATTTCCAAACATTTCTGACCTGTTGTATATCATGTATCCTATATAATTTAACAGAAAATCCAAACATCTCTTAGGTTTCAAAATGTATTATTGTTTTTAAACGTACAATAACGTTGTTGAATTTTCACAGTAGTGCGTACACAATGAGAGATTTTGGTCATTATTTTATGATGTGATTAAAAAAAATTTTAAAAAACAGATGACGAGGAATCTTTGTTTTATTTTAGTTTATGCTGATTGTTTCATTAATCTAAAAATGTATCGTGGATCATTTGTTGTTGCAGACGCTCCGCCCCGACCATCATTCTGCCTCCATGATCCTGGACTCCATTAGAGAACTCCGGCTGCATGGCATCAACATGGCCGTCCTCAACGATCCCGCCTTCGTCCAGATGTGGTTCGGCCGCCGCCTTCGTCCGTTCCTGCCAGCTGTTTCCGACGACTTCCTCTCATGTCTCTCCTCCAACTCACTGAACTGCAGCACCTTCCAGTCCATGTAAGAATGAACTCATTTATCCTTTATAATCACGTTAGAAATATACCGTGGTGGGAGGTAACAAAGTACTAATACTTTGTTACTCTACTTAAGTACAATTTTTGTGTACTTATGTGGACCACAAACTCTCAGCCTACATTTAATAATGGATACTTTCAACTTTTACTCCACTACATTTTACATTTAACCCTTTTTAACTTTTCCTCAAGTAAAATGTTAATGTGGTACCTTTACTAGAGTACATTTTTGTCTGTGTATTTGTACTTTTACTTAAGTACACATTTTGAGTACCTTCTCCACCACTGAAAATACATTTGCATCTCTTTTACAATCTGTGATGATAAAATATCTTTTCCATTTTCAGTGTGAAGACATTTAGCCACGTTCAGTCACTCATGTTGCGTGAAAGGCAGCGGTCTGTCTCCACACGCTTCATCACAGCTTTCCTGTCAACAAACAACACTGCAGGTAGGAACCTGCAAAGACACTGATCCATACCATGCATGTTGACATATTCATAAACATCTTATGTAGATCTGAACGATAAACAAGTAAAGGATATTTGGGAAACATTAAGTGTCTTCACTTGAATAATGATTGTCTGTTGTTTCCAAGACAACAAATCTTCCTCATCCTTCAAATCAATTTCACCTGTTAACTGCATGTCAGCTGTTTTATTTCCCCAAGCTTTGCATTGTTTAGCTCATTATTTTGTGGTTAGCAATTTGTAAAACTGTCTTTCAATGTTAAACACACAAACATTAGGATTTAATTAAATTTGAAATATTGTGAATAGTATTCAAAGAAATCAATACTTTTAATTGTTCATAGTGCAAAACAAACAAATCTCCAATTTTTTTACCTTTTGCAGGTCCAGGATGTTTGTCCTCCTTCAACAACAGCGCACAGTGGCTGACCGACAACTTCGGTCCATTCTCTGAGTTAGTGGCCGTCAGCGAGCTGATCCGTCTCAACCCTCTCTTCAAACCAGTGAGGATCAGACTGTCAAAAGCAAATCAGTGCTTTAAAAAAAACAGAAGGCCAAATAACTTTTTTTTTGTTCTAGCTCGAGGTCTTACAGCTCCTCACACCAGATCAGAGAGTGGAGCTGCTGGGACTGACGCTTCCTGAAAACACAGACACTGTCATCAACGCTCTCTTTAATTACATGACCGAAGCACCAGAGGAAAGGAGATTCACACAGTTCCTGTCATCTTTGGTCATGTTTTCCAAGATAGTAAGAAAAGTCTTTTTTGATTCAGGACTTTTCGTTTTAAGGTCATAGCTCATTTGTCCTCTTGTTTTTATCCAACAGTTGAATCTTTCCTGCTCGTCCTACAAAACACTGTGAGTTCAGATCAAACCTGCAATATATACGATTAAAGTTGTAGCCAGAAATGCTAAATGAGAGTGAAGTTTTGGTAGTTTCTAGACAACATGCTCATCTTAGGAAAGATAATCATGATTATGTCGCAGCATAGAGTCAAAAAGGTCAGCAGCATTTGTTTTCTTTTCAATGAGTGTCATAAGCTGCGTTTTCATTACAAAAGTGAGTAAAAGTTTGTTGAAATTGTATTTCACAATTTTTTTTTCTATTAAATAAGAAATGCAATTAAAATCACATGTTAATAAGTTTGTTTACACAATAAGTCATGATCCTCCATCTACTTCCTGCTGTCCTCTTGTTTGTGGATTCTGCCAGAAGGAGCAACCAGTTCTTGATGATGTTGCGTGTGATGCCATTTTGATCATTTTACCATCGCAAACAAACCTAAGCCAGAGCATCGCAAACCAGAGCCTAATTTTTATCTAGAACAAGAGTTTTTTTATAATTATGTTTTTATTCAGAAAATCTATTATCAAAATGTCAAGTTTTGAACTTGACATTTTTTAACTCTACCAATGGAAATAATCAAGTTCCATTGGTCTTTTCCATTGACCAATGATATTGTCAATGGAAACGCAGCTACCACGTGGACTGACCTCCCTGTGACAAAGAAGCCAACACAAAGCAAAAAAAAAAGGTGGAATCCTTCTGTGAATACAGTCAGGAACAAAGACAAACATTTTTTCAGACATTTCTTTTGGATGAAACATTGGATGTCGCAAGATTGAAATATTTGGATAAAGGAAAAAAACCTTGCAACTCTAAGTAGGTCATTCTAAATGAGGAGTATGGCGACGGCAGCAGATTAAATAGCATAATAAGAAATTTGGAGATATTGAAACAACATTTAACGACATCAAATGGAGAGCAAATGTTTTGGATCCAATGTCCTACATACGCCGCAAGGAAACTATTGTATATATGTATCAAATTCTCAATTTAAATAAAGTAATGAAACTTTAAAATCATCTCTCTGATGTACATTGTTGTTTGCCTCACATCGATGAACAACCACAGAACGAGTTTAGTTTGATTCAATTGAAAATATTCTTGCCTCACAGATTCACCAGACTGGACGACGCCATGGCATCAGCTACTTCTGATGTAACTTCAGCCATCACACACACAAAAGTGGCTTTATTCAAACAGCTACCATCTGGTGAGACTTTTATATATATATATAAAAGAGAAATATTTTTAGGATACAAATTGTGTTATTTGTATCATTTCTACTTTCATTTGATTTAATATTTTCCAAACTGTTACATTTTTAATTTCTATCACGTGTAAAGACTGTGGCAATACGTCTTTACCATGTTAAACACAAAAAGACATTCAATATACAAAATGCAGCTTAGTGATTATAGATTGAAGAATTAATTTGATGAGTGTGTATTTGTGTCAAAAGAAATAATTTTTCTTTTGTTTAATAATTAACTCATTTGATTTTTTTTTGTGTGCTTTTATCACAGGCTGCATCATATACAGTGGGCAGGTAAAGATATGTTATGAATTTTTTTTATTTTCAAACAAATATTTTTTGAAGATTTATAACCATTTTAATCATTTTCTCTACATAGTGCAATGTAACGATGGCAAATGGTAAGTTTCCTCTCTGCATAATGATCCTCTATTTACTCTTATTTAAAATTATGTATTATTTTCACTTTAACACATTATCTTGTCTTGCATCATTTCACAGAGACAGACATATGCATGGGAGTCAACAGGTAGGGTTGAGAAAGACTTTGTGATATTTCTCCCTTTTCATGTTAAATCAAGGAAACATGAATCATTTTGTGTTACAGCACAAAGCTTCAGATCCACCTGGACAGATCAATGATGACCGGACGTCACTGCAGCTTCTCTGTGGAGGAATTTGCCTGTGCTTCTGTAAGACGTCGCATCATCATCTGTCCTCAAATTGCAGCTGAGAAAAAATAGTTCCATGTTTGGTTCAACATCTGGTCTGTTGTCATTCTCGTCTCCAGCTGTCAGGTTTAACAGCTGGGGATCTGGCAGCCATGTTGGGTTGCGATAGGGTCTCCGACTCAAGCGGCTCCAAACTTGCCTGGAACCTGCTGCTCTCCAAAGCCTCCAAGGTCCTGGATCAAGCTCTGGATCTGCTGAGCAACACCGTAAGACTGGCTTTTGGTTCCATCCAGCGGTGCTCCGGTCGCAGTTTTCAGGCTCATCACCAATATTTAAAGACCTGTCCGGCTGATTCTGATTTTTTGCCCAATTCTTGTTTTTTTCTGAAAGATGCTAAATGTAGTGATGATGTAGTGAAGTTATTAATGGTGGATTTACTATTGTCCTTTACAAATCTTTCCCACCAGTAATATGGGAAAAAAATATTTATGTGGGATGATCATTTATTTTAATAAAAAGTGCAATAACCCGGACGGACATTTTAAACTCACCTTCGACCAAATCTTTGTCTAAAGTCATCATTCAGTCTATTTTTATCTCCAATGTAGAACTTTCATTTAGCTAAAAATTTATTGTGGATCATTTGTTGTTGCAGACGCTCCGCCCCGACCATCATTCTGCCTCCATGATCCTGGACTCCATTAGAGAACTCCGGCTGCATGGCATCAACATGGCCGTCCTCAACGATCCCGCCTTCGTCCAGATGTGGTTCGGCCGCCGCCTTCGTCCGTTCCTGCCAGCTGTTTCCGACGACTTCCTCTCATGTCTCTCCTCCAACTCACTGAACTGCAGCACCTTCCAGTCCATGTGAGAATGAACTCATTTATCCTTTTTAATCAAGTTAAAATGTATTTGCATCTCTTTTACAATCTGTGATGATAAAATATCTTTTCCATTTTCAGTGTGAAGACATTAGCGACGTTCAGTCACTCATGTTGCGTGAAAGGCAGCGGTCTGTCTCCACACGCTTCATCACAGCTTTCCTGTCAACAAACAACACTGCAGGTAGGAACCTGCAAAGACACTGATCCATACCATGCATGTTGACATATTCATAAACATCTTATGTAGATCTGAACGATAAACAAGTAAAGGAGTTTTCTGAATCACCATTAACCCGTCACTTCTATCATGATTGTCTAGTGTTTCTACGACAACATCCTTCAAATCAATCTCATCTGTTTAGTTGTTTTTCTTAATTTTTCATCCAAACATTTTGTCTTGTAGCTCTTTATTTTGTGCTCGTTAATGTTTTCATTACTTTCCATGTTAGACATTAAAACACAAACTTTTGGATATTATTTCTTTCAAAATGCTCAAAGCAATGAACACTTTTTCTTGTTTTTCGTGCAAAACAAACAAATCTCCAATTTTTTTACCTTTTGCAGGTCCAGGATGTTTGTCCTCCTTCAACAACAGCGCACAGTGGCTGACCGACAACTTTGGTCCATTCTCTGAGTTAGTGGCCGTCAGCGAGCTGATCCGTCTCAACCCTCTCTTCAAACCAGTGAGGATCAGACTGTCAAAAGCAAATCAGTGCTTTAAAAAAAACAGAAGGCCAAATAACTTTTTTTTGTTCTAGGTCGAGGTCTTACAGCTCCTCACAGCAGATCAGAGAGTGGAGCTGCTGGGACTGACGCTTCCTGAAAACACAGACACTGTCATCAACGCTCTCTTTAATTACATGACCGAAGCACCAGAGGAAAGGAGATTCACACAGTTCCTGTCGTCTCTCGTCATATTCGCTAAGATGGTTAGAAAAGTCTGTTGTGATTAAGGGTTTTTGAGGATTTTGTGTTTAAAGTAGTAACTCATTTTTCCTTTTCTTCCTTTTGTCCAACAGGAAAGCCTTTCTTGTTCATCCTACAAAACACTGTGAGTTCAGATCAAACCTGCAATATAGAAATATGAACAGGTGAAGAGAGAAGATTGGAGGACAAAGAGCCACGTGTTTTGAAGCATCATGTGGATGAAACCACATGATGCAAACAATGTTTGGGTGTAACGACACTTGTTTTATTTAGACAAATGAAGAAAAGCTTTCATGCCTAAGAACGCAATGTTTAATGCGTAGCATGGCAGTAGCAGCATCAAAATAAATGATCAGAAAATAATGATGTATAAACAACATCCAAGATTTAAGCCAATTCTACCAAAACACTGAGGACATGTAGCATGTTTGTTTTAAATTCATCTTCTCTCTGATTATTGTTATTTTTTTATACAAACATAGATGACTTTGGTGATTCTTGCAGACCACAGAATGAGTTTAGTTTGACTAAATTTAAAACATTTTTGACGTGCAGATTCACCAGACTGGACATCGCCATGGCAACCACTTCTCCTGACATAGTTTCAGTCGTCACAAACACTAAAGTGGCTTTGTCCAAACAACTACCACTTGGTGAGTTTTACAAAAAAGAAGAAGCATTTATTAATACAAAAACTGTTATGTTAAATCTCCTCTCAATATTTTCTTCTTTAATTTTATTTTCTTTATATATCATTTTCACAAACTAACAACAATGATGACTTTAGTTGCGCTGAGATAATTTTCTTGTATTTCAATATAAAGTTAAATACGAAGAGATAATATTCAATATGCAACTTTTATGATTGTTGGTTCTTGGAAAAAGTAATCAAGAAATTACTTTGTGATTTAAATGTGTGTCAAATGATTTGCTATTTCTTTAAAAATGGACAGTTTTTAAATAATCCACTTTTTGTGCTTTTATCACAGGCTGCATCATATACAGTGGGCAGGTAAAGATATGTTATAAATTTCTTTTATTTTCAAACAAAATCTTTTTGAAGATTTATAACCATTTTAATCATTTTCTCTACATAGTGCAATGTAACGATGGCAAATGGTAAGTTTTCTCTCTGCATAATGATGCTCTATTTACTCTTATTTAAAATTATGTATTATTTTTTCTTTAACATATTATCTTGTCTTGCATCATTTCACAGAGACAGACATATGCATGGGAGTCAACAGGTAGGGTTGAGAAAGACTTTGTGATATTTCTCCCTTTTCATGTTAAATCAAGGAAACATGAATCATTTTGTGTTACAGCACAGAGCTTCAGATCCACCTGGACAGATCAATGATGACCGGACGGCACTGCAGCTTCTCTGTGGAGGAATTTGCCTGTGCCTCTGTAAGACGTCGCATCATCATCTGTCCTCAAACTGCAGCTGAGAAAAAATAGTTCCATGTTTGGTTCAACATCTGGTCTGTTGTCATTCTCCTCTCCAGCTGTCAGGTTTAACAGCTGGGGATCTGGCAGCCATGTTGGGTTGCGATAGGGTCTCCGACTCAAGCGGCTCCAAACCTGCCTGGAAGCTGCTGCTCTCCAAAGCCTCCAAGGTCCTGGATCAAGCTCTGGATCTGCTGAGCAACACCGTAAGACTGGCTTTTGGTTCCAACCAGCGGTGCTCCGGTCGCAGTTTCAGACTCATCACTGATATTTAAAATATCTAAGTTGCTGATTCTGATTTTGGCCTAATACTGATTTATTTATTTATTTTTTTACCTGAAAGTCAGTAATTATAGAGTCAAAAGACTAAGGTGTTACAATTCTAACCGGTTAAAACTTGAAACTGAATATCATGACATAAAATATCCAAACATTTCTGACCTGCTGTATATCATGTATCCTATATAATTTAACAGAAAATCCAAACATCTCTTAGGTTTCAAAATGTATGTATTGTTTTAAAAGTACAATAACGTTGTTGAATTTTCACAGTAGTGCGTACACAATGAGAGTTTGTGGTCATTATTTTATGATGTGATTAAAAATAATTTTAAAAACAGGTGACGAGGAATCTTTGTTTTATTTTAGTTTATGCTGATTGTTTCATTCATCTAAAAATGTATCGTGGATCATTTGTTGTTGCAGACGCTCCGCCCCGACCATCATTCTGCCTCCATGATCCTGGACTCCATTAGAGAACTCCGGCTGCATGGCATCAACATGGCCGTCCTCAACGATCCCGCCTTCGTCCAGATGTGGTTCGGCCGCCGCCTTCGTCCGTTCCTGCCAGCTGTTTCCGACGACTTCCTCTCATGTCTCTCCTCCAACTCACTGAACTGCAGCACCTTCCAGTCCATGTAAGAATGAACTCATTTATCCTTTATAATCACGTTAGAAATATACCGTGGTGGGAGGTAACAAAGTACTAATACTTTGTTACTCTACTTAAGTACAATTTTTGTGTACTTATGTGGACCACAAACTCTCAGCCTACATTTAATAATGGATACTTTCAACTTTTACTCCACTACATTTTACATTTAACCCTTTTTAACTTTTCCTCAAGTAAAATGTTAATGTGGTACCTTTACTAGAGTACATTTTTGTCTGTGTATTTGTACTTTTACTTAAGTACACATTTTGAGTACCTTCTCCACCACTGAAAATACATTTGCATCTCTTTTACAATCTGTGATGATAAAATATCTTTTCCATTTTCAGTGTGAAGACATTTAGCCACGTTCAGTCACTCATGTTGCGTGAAAGGCAGCGGTCTGTCTCCACACGCTTCATCACAGCTTTCCTGTCAACAAACAACACTGCAGGTAGGAACCTGCAAAGACACTGATCCATACCATGCATGTGACATATTCATAAACATCTTATGTAGATCTGAACGATAAACAAGTAAAGGATATTTGGGAAACATTAAGTGTCTTCACTTGAATAATGATTGTCTGTTGTTTCCAAGACAACAAATCTTCCTCATCCTTCAAATCAATTTCACCTGTTAAACTGCATGTCAGCTGTTTTATTTCCCCAAGCTTTGCATGTTTAGCTCATTATTTTGTGGTTAGCAATTTGTAAAACTGTCTTTCAATGTTAAACACACAAACATTCGGATTTAATTAAATTTGAAATATTGTGAATAGTATTCAAAGAAATCAATACTTTTAATTGTTCATAGTGCAAAACAAACAAATCTCCAATTTTTTTACCTTTTGCAGGTCCAGGATGTTTGTCCTCCTTCAACAACAGCGCACAGTGGCTGACCGACAACTTCGGTCCATTCTCTGAGTTAGTGGCCGTCAGCGAGCTGATCCGTCTCCCTCTCTTCAAACCAGTGAGGATCAGACTGTCAAAAGCAAATCAGTGCTTTAAAAAAAACAGAAGGCCAAATAACTTTTTTTTTGTTCTAGCTTGAGGTCTTACAGCTCCTCACACCAGATCAGAGAGTGGAGCTGCTGGGACTGACGCTTCCTGAAAACACAGACACTGTCATCAACGCTCTCTTTAATTACATGACCGAAGCACCAGAGGAAAGGAGATTCACACAGTTCCTGTCATCTTTGGTCATGTTTTCCAAGATAGTAAGAAAAGTCTTTTTTGATTCAGGACTTTTCGTTTAAGGTCATAGCTCATTTGTCCTCTTCTTGTTTTTATCCAACAGTTGAATCTTTCCTGCTCGTCCTACAAAACACTGTGAGTTCAGATCAAACCTGCAATATATACGATTAAAGTTGTAGCCAGAAATGCTAAATGACAGTGAAGTTTTGGTAGTTTCTAGACAACATGCTCATCTTAGGAAAGATAATCATGATTATGTTGCAGCATAGAGTCAAAAAGGTCAGCAGCATTTGTTTTCTTTTCAATGAGTGTCATAAGCTGCGTTTTAATTACAAAAGTGAGTAAAAGTTTGTTGAAATTGTATTTCACAATTGTTTTTTCTATTAAATAAGAAATGCAATTAAAATCACGTTAATAAGTTTGTTTACACAATAAGTCATGATCCTCCATCTACTTCCTGCTGTCCTCTTGTTTGTGGATTCTGCCAGAAGGAGCAACCAGTTATTGATCAGCACTCGTGTGATGCAAAATAAGTGTTTCCACTGCAGTTTTGTGAAATCCATCCATTTCAATACGATCATAGAACCATCGCAAACCAGAGCCTAATTTTTATCTAGAACAAGAGTTTTTTTATAATTATGTTTTTATTCAGAAAATCTATTATCAAAATGTCAAGTTTTGAACTTGACATTTTTTAACTCTACCAATGGAAATAATCAAGTTCCATTGGTCTTTTCCATTGACCAATGATATTGTCAATGGAAACGCAGCTACCACGTGGACTGACTCCCTGTGACAAAGAAGCCAACACAAAGCAAAAAAAAAAAGGTGGAATCCTTCTGTGAATACAGTCAGGAACAAAGACAAACATTTTTTTCAGACATTTCTTTTGGATGAAACATTGGATGTCGCAAGATTGAAATATTTGGATAAAGGAAAAAAACCTTGCAACTCTAAGTAGGTCATTCTAAATGAGGAGTATGGCGACGGCAGCAGATTAAATAGCATAATAAGAAATTTGGAGATATTGAAACAACATTTAACGACATCAAATGGAGAGCAAATGTTTTGGATCCAATGTCCTACATACGCCGCAAGGAAACTATTGTATATATGTATCAAATTCTCAATTTAAATAAAGTAATGAAACTTTAAAATCATCTCTCTGATGTACATTGTTGTTTGCCTCACATCGATGAACAACCACAGAACGAGTTTAGTTTGATTCAATTGAAAATATTCTTGCCTCACAGATTCACCAGACTGGACGACGCCATGGCATCAGCTACTTCTGATGTAACTTCAGCCATCACACACACAAAAGTGGCTTTATTCAAGCAGCTACCATCTGGTGAGACTTATATATATATAAAAAAGAGAAATATTTTTAGGATACAAATTGTGTTATTTGTATCATTTCTACTTTCATTTGATTTAATATTTTCCAAACTGTTACATTTTTAATTTCTATCACGTGTGAAGACTGTGGCAATACGTCTTTACCATGTTAAACACAAAAAGACATTCAATATACAAAATGCAGCTTAGTGATTATAGATTGAAGAATTAATTTGATGAGTGTGTATTTGTGTCAAAAGAAATAATTTCTCTTTTGTTTAATAATTAACTCATTTGATTTTTTTTGTGTGCTTTTATCACAGGCTGCATCATATACAGTGGGCAGGTAAAGATATGTTATGAATTTTTTTTTATTTTCAAACAAAATCTTTTTGAAGATTTATAACCATTTTAATCATTTTCTCTACATAGTGCAATGTAACGATGGCAAATGGTAAGTTTCCTCTCTGCATAATGATCCTCTATTTACTCTTATTTAAAATTATGTATTATTTTCACTTTAACACATTATCTTGTCTTGCATCATTTCACAGAGACAGACATATGCATGGGAGTCAACAGGTAGGGTTGAGAAAGACTTTGTGATATTTCTCCCTTTTCATGTTAAATCAAGGAAACATGAATCATTTTGTGTTACAGCACAGAGCTTCAGATCCACCTGGACAGATCAATGATGACCGGACGGCACTGCAACTTCTCTGTGGAGGAATTTGCCTGTGCCTCTGTAAGACGTCGCATCATCATCTGTCCTCAAACTGCAGCTGAGGGAAAATAGTTCCATGTTTGGTTCAACATCTGGTCTGTTGTCATTCTCGTCTCCAGCTGTCAGGTTTAACAGCTGGGGATCTGGCAGCCATGTTGGGTTGCGATAGGGTCTCCGACTCAAGCGGCTCCAAACTTGCCTGGAACCTGCTGCTCTCCAAAGCCTCCAAGGTCCTGGATCAAGCTCTGGATCTGCTGAGCAACACCGTAAGACTGGCTTTTGGTTCCATCCAGCGGTGCTCCGGTCGCAGTTTTCAGGCTCATCACCAATATTTAAAGACCTGTCCGGCTGATTCTGATTTTTTGCCCAATTCTTGTTTTTTTTCTGAAAGATGCTAAATGTAGTGACGATGTAGTGAAGTTATTAATGGTGGATTTACTATTGTCCTTTACAAACCTTTCCCACCAGTAATATGGGAAAAAAATATTTATGTGGGATGATCATTTATTTTAATAAAAAGTGCAATAACCCGGACGGACATTTTAAACTCACCTTCGACCAAATCTTTGTCTAAAGTCATCATTCAGTCTATTTTTATCTCCAATGTAGAACTTTCATTTAGCTAAAAATTTATTGTGGATCATTTGTTGTTGCAGACGCTCCGCCCCGACCATCATTCTGCCTCCATGATCCTGGACTCCATTAGAGAACTCCGGCTGCATGGCATCAACATGGCCGTCCTCAACGATCCCGCCTTCGTCCAGATGTGGTTCGGCCGCCGCCTTCGTCCGTTCCTGCCAGCTGTTTCCGACGACTTCCTCTCATGTCTCTCCTCCAACTCACTGAACTGCAGCACCTTCCAGTCCATGTGAGAATGAACTCATTTATCCTTTATAATCACGTTAGAAATGTATTTGCATCTCTTTTACAATCTGTGATGATAAAATATCTTTTCCATTTTCAGTGTGAAGACATTTAGCGACGTTCAGTCACTCATGTTGCGTGAAAGGCAGCGGTCTGTCTCCACACGCTTCATCACAGCTTTCCTGTCAACAAACAACACTGCAGGTAGGAACCTGCAAAGACACTGATCCATACCATGCATGTTGACATATTCATAAACATCTTATGTAGATCTGAACGATAAACAAGTAAAGGATATTTGGGAAACATTAAGTGTCTTCACTTGAATAATGATTGTCTGTTGTTTCCAAGACAACAAATCTTCCTCATCCTTCAAATCAATTTCACCTGTTAACTGCATGTCAGCTGTTTTATTTCCCCAAGCTTTGCATTGTTTAGCTCATTATTTGTGGTTAGCAATTTGTAAAACTGTCTTTCAATGTTAAACACACAAACATTAGGATTCAATTAAATTTGAAATATTGTGAATAGTATTCAAAGAAATCAATACTTTTAATTGTTCATAGTGCAAAACAAACAAATATCCAATTTTTTTACCTTTTGCAGGTCCAGGATGTTTGTCCTCCTTCAACAACAGCGCACAGTGGCTGACCGACAACTTCGGTCCATTCTCTGAGTTAGTGGCCGTCAGCGAGCTGATCCGTCTCAACCCTCTCTTCAAACCAGTGAGGATCAGACTGTCAAAAGCAAATCAGTGCTTTAAAAAAAACAGAAGGCCAAATAACTTTTTTTTTGTTCTAGCTCGAGGTCTTACAGCTCCTCACACCAGATCAGAGAGTGGAGCTGCTGGGACTGACGCTTCCTGAAAACACAGACACTGTCATCAACGCTCTCTTTAATTACATGACCGAAGCACCAGAGGAAAGGAGATTCACACAGTTCCTGTCATCTTTGGTCATGTTTTCCAAGATAGTAAGAAAAGTCTTTTTTGATTCAGGACTTTTCGTTTTAAGGTCATAGCTCATTTGTCCTCTTCTTGTTTTTATCCAACAGTTGAATCTTTCCTGCTCGTCCTACAAAACACTGTGAGTTCAGATCAAACCTGCAATATATACGATTAAAGTTGTAGCCAGAAATGCTAAATGAGAGTGAAGTTTTGGTAGTTTCTAGACAACATGCTCATCTTAGGAAAGATAATCATGATTATGTCGCAGCATAGAGTCAAAAAGGTCAGCAGCATTTGTTTTCTTTTCAATGAGTGTCATAAGCTGCGTTTTAATTACAAAAGTGAGTAAAAGTTTGTTGAAATTGTATTTCACAATTATTTTTTCTATTAAATAAGAAATGCAATTAAAATCACATGTTAATAAGTTTGTTTACACAATAAGTCATGATCCTCCATCTACTTCCTGCTGTCCTCTTGTTTGTGGATTCTGCCAGAAGGAGCAACCAGTTATTGATCAGCACTCGTGTGATGCAAAATAAGTGTTTCCACTGCAGTTTTGTGAAATCCATCCATTTCAATACGATCATAGAACCATCGCAAACCAGAGCCTAATTTTTATCTAGAACAAGAGTTTTTTTATAATTATGTTTTTATTCAGAAAATCTATTATCAAAATGTCAAGTTTTGAACTTGACATTTTTTAACTCTACCAATGGAAATAATCAAGTTCCATTGGTCTTTTCCATTGACCAATGATATTGTCAATGGAAACGCAGCTACCACGTGGACTGACCTCCCTGTGACAAAGAAGCCAACACAAAGCAAAAAAAAAAGGTGGAATCCTTCTGTGAATACAGTCAGGAACAAAGACAAACATTTTTTTCAGACATTTCTTTTGGATGAAACATTGGATGTCGCAAGATTGAAATATTTGGATAAAGGAAAAAAACCTTGCAACTCTAAGTAGGTCATTCTAAATGAGGAGTATGGCGACGGCAGCAGATTAAATAGCATAATAAGAAATTTGGAGATATTGAAACAACATTTAACGACATCAAATGGAGAGCAAATGTTTTGGATCCAATGTCCTACATACGCCGCAAGGAAACTATTGTATATATGTATCAAATTCTCAATTTAAATAAAGTAATGAAACTTTAAAATCATCTCTCTGATGTACATTGTTGTTTGCCTCACATCGATGAACAACCACAGAACGAGTTTAGTTTGATTCAATTGAAAATATTCTTGCCTCACAGATTCACCAGACTGGACGACGCCATGGCATCAGCTACTTCTGATGTAACTTCAGCCATCACACACACAAAAGTGGCTTTATTCAAACAGCTACCATCTGGTGAGACTTTTATATATATATATAAAAGAGAAATATTTTTAGGATACAAATTGTGTTATTTGTATCATTTCTACTTTCATTTGATTTAATATTTTCCAAACTGTTACATTTTTAATTTCTATCACGTGTAAAGACTGTGGCAATACGTCTTTACCATGTTAAACACAAAAAGACATTCAATATACAAAATGCAGCTTAGTGATTATAGATTGAAGAATTAATTTGATGAGTGTGTATTTGTGTCAAAAGAAATAATTTCTCATTTGTTCAATAATTAACTCATTTGATTTTTTTGTGTGCTTTTATCACAGGCTGCATCATATACAGTGGGCAGGTAAAGATATGTTATGAATTTTTTTTTATTTTCAAACAAATATTTTTTGAAGATTTATAACCATTTTAATCATTTTCTCTACATAGTGCAATGTAAC
The DNA here is from genome assembly GCF_027474105.1 of Poeciliopsis prolifica. NCBI lineage: Eukaryota > Metazoa > Chordata > Actinopteri > Cyprinodontiformes > Poeciliidae > Poeciliopsis > Poeciliopsis prolifica. The sequence continues at coordinate 907,612 of NW_026562420.1, read as the reverse complement.
GATGGCAAATGGTAAGTTTCCTCTCTGCATAATGATCCTCTATTTACTCTTATTTAAAATTATGTATTATTTTCACTTTAACACATTATCTTGTCTTGCATCATTTCACAGAGACAGACATATGCATGGGAGTCAACAGGTAGGGTTGAGAAAGACTTTGTGATATTTCTCCCTTTTCATGTTAAATCAAGGAAACATGAATCATTTTGTGTTACAGCACAAAGCTTCAGATCCACCTGGACAGATCAATGATGACCGGACGTCACTGCAGCTTCTCTGTGGAGGAATTTGCCTGTGCTTCTGTAAGACGTCGCATCATCATCTGTCCTCAAATTGCAGCTGAGAAAAAATAGTTCCATGTTTGGTTCAACATCTGGTCTGTTGTCATTCTCGTCTCCAGCTGTCAGGTTTAACAGCTGGGGATCTGGCAGCCATGTTGGGTTGCGATAGGGTCTCCGACTCAAGCGGCTCCAAACTTGCCTGGAACCTGCTGCTCTCCAAAGCCTCCAAGGTCCTGGATCAAGCTCTGGATCTGCTGAGCAACACCGTAAGACTGGCTTTTGGTTCCAACCAGCGGTGCTCCGGTCGCAGTTTTCAGGCTCATCACCAATATTTAAAGACCTGTCCGGCTGATTCTGATTTTTTGCCCAATTCTTGTTTTTTTTCTGAAAGATGCTAAATGTAGTGATGATGTAGTGAAGTTATTAATGGTGGATTTACTATTGTCCTTTACAAACCTTTCCCACCAGTAATATGGGAAAAAAATATTTATGTGGGATGATCATTTATTTTAATAAAAAGTGCAATAACCCGGACGGACATTTTAAACTCACCTTCGACCAAATCTTTGTCTAAAGTCATCATTCAGTCTATTTTTATCTCCAATGTAGAACTTTCATTTAGCTAAAAATTTATTGTGGATCATTTGTTGTTGCAGACGCTCCGCCCCGACCATCATTCTGCCTCCATGATCCTGGACTCCATAAGAGAACTCCGGCTGCATGGCATCAACATGGCCGTCCTCAACGATCCCGCCTTCGTCCAGATGTGGTTCGGCCGCCGCCTTCGTCCGTTCCTGCCAGCTGTTTCCGACGACTTCCTCTCATGTCTCTCCTCCAACTCACTGAACTGCAGCACCTTCCAGTCCATGTGAGAATGAACTCATTTATCCTTTTTAATCAAGTTAAAAATGTATTTGCATCTCTTTTACAATCTGTGATGATAAAATATCTTTTCCATTTTCAGTGTGAAGACATTTAGCGACGTTCAGTCACTCATGTTGCGTGAAAGGCAGCGGTCTGTCTCCACACGCTTCATCACAGCTTTCCTGTCAACAAACAACACTGCAGGTAGGAACCTGCAAAGACACTGATCCATACCATGCATGTTGACATATTCATAAACATCTTATGTAGATCTGAACGATAAACAAGTAAAGGAGTTTTCTGAATCACCATTAACCCGTCACTTCTATCATGATTGTCTAGTGTTTCTACGACAACATCCTTCAAATCAATCTCATCTGTTTAGTTGTTTTTCTTAATTTATTCATCCAAACATTTTGTCTTGTAGCTCTTTATTTTGTGCTCGTTAATGTTTTCATTACTTTCCATGTTAGACATTAAAACACAAACTTTTGGATATTATTTCTTTCAAAATGCTCAAAGCAATGAACACTTTTTCTTGTTTTTCGTGCAAAACAAACAAATCTCCAATTTTTTTACCTTTTGCAGGTCCAGGATGTTTGTCCTCCTTCAACAACAGCGCACAGTGGCTGACCGACAACTTTGGTCCATTCTCTGAGTTAGTGGCCGTCAGCGAGCTGATCCGTCTCAACCCTCTCTTCAAACCAGTGAGGATCAGACTGTCAAAAGCAAATCAGTGCTTTAAAAAAAACAGAAGGCCAAATAACTTTTTTTGTTCTAGGTCGAGGTCTTACAGCTCCTCACAGCAGATCAGAGAGTGGAGCTGCTGGGACTGACGCTTCCTGAAAACACAGACACTGTCATCAACGCTCTCTTTAATTACATGACCGAAGCACCAGAGGAAAGGAGATTCACACAGTTCCTGTCGTCTCTCGTCATATTCGCTAAGATGGTTAGAAAAGTCTGTTGTGATTAAGGGTTTTTGAGGATTTTGTGTTTAAAGTAGTAACTCATTTTTCCTTTTCTTCCTTTTGTCCAACAGGAAAGCCTTTCTTGTTCATCCTACAAAACACTGTGAGTTCAGATCAAACCTGCAATATAGAAATATGAACAGGTGAAGAGAGAAGATTGGAGGACAAAGAGCCACGTGTTTTGAAGCATCATGTGGATGAAACCACATGATGCAAACAATGTTTGGGTGTAACGACACTTGTTTTATTTAGACAAATGAAGAAAAGTTTTCATGCCTAAGAACGCAATGTTTAATGCGTAGCATGGCAGTAGCAGCATCAAAATAAATGATCAGAAAATAATGATGTATAAACAACATCCAAGATTTAAGGCAATTCTACCAAAACACTGAGGACATGTAGCATGTTTGTTTTAAATTCATCTTCTCTCTGATTATTGTTATTTTTTTATACAAACATAGATGACTTTGGTGATTCTTGCAGACCACAGAATGAGTTTAGTTTGACTAAATTTAAAACATTTTTGACGTGCAGATTCACCAGACTGGACATCGCCATGGCAACCACTTCTCCTGACATAGTTTCAGTCGTCACAAACACTAAAGTGGCTTTGTCCAAACAACTACCACTTGGTGAGTTTTACAAAAAAGAAGAAGCATTTATTAATACAAAAACTGTTATGTTAAATCTCCTCTCAATATTTTCTTCTTTAATTTTATTTTCTTTATATATCATTTTCACAAACTAACAACAATGATGACTTTAGTTGCGCTGAGATAATTTTCTTGTATTTCAATATACAATTAAATACGAAGAGATAATATTCAATATGCAACTTTTATGATTGTTGGTTTTTGAAAAAGTAATCAAGAAATTACTTTGTGATTTAAATGTGTGTCAAATGATTTGCTATTTCTTTAAAAATTGACAGTTTTTAAATAATCCACTTTTTGTGCTTTTATCACAGGCTGCATCATATACAGTGGGCAGGTAAAGCTATGTTATAAATTTCTTTTATTTTTCAAACAAAATCTTTTGAAGATTTATAACCATTTTAATCATTTTCTCTACATAGTGCAATGTAACGATGGCAAATGGTAAGTTTTCTCTCTGCATAATGATGCTCTATTTACTCTTATTTAAAATTATGTATTATTTTTTCTTTAACATATTATCTTGTCTTGCATCATTTCACAGAGACAGACATATGCATGGGAGTCAACAGGTAGGGTTGAGAAAGACTTTGTGATATTTCTCCCTTTTCATGTTAAATCAAGGAAACATGAATCATTTTGTGTTACAGCACAGAGCTTCAGATCCACCTGGACAGATCAATGATGACCGGACGGCACTGCAGCTTCTCTGTGGAGGAATTTGCCTGTGCCTCTGTAAGACGTCGCATCATCATCTGTCCTCAAATTGCAGCTGAGAAAAAATAGTTCCATGTTTGGTTCAACATCTGGTCTGTTGTCATTCTCCTCTCCAGCTGTCAGGTTTAACAGCTGGGGATCTGGCAGCCATGTTGGGTTGCGATAGGGTCTCCGACTCAAGCGGCTCCAAACCTGCCTGGAAGCTGCTGCTCTCCAAAGCCTCCAAGGTCCTGGATCAAGCTCTGGATCTGCTGAGCAACACCGTAAGACTGGCTTTTGGTTCCAACCAGCGGTGCTCCGGTCGCATTTTTCAGACTCATCACTGACATTTAAAATATCTAAGTTGCTGATTCTGATTTTGGCCTAATACTGATTTATTTATTTATTTTTTACCTGAAAGTCGGTAATTATAGAGTCAAAAGACTCAGGTGTTACAATTCTAACTGGTTAAAACTTGAAACTGAATATCATGACATAAAATATCCAAACATTTCTGACCTGTTGTATATCATGTATCCTATATAATTTAACAGAAAATCCAAACATCTTTTAGGTTTCAAAATGTATTATTGTTTTTAAAAGTACAATAACGTTGTTGAATTTTCACAGTAGTGCGTACACAATGAGAGTTTGTGGTCATTATTTTATGATGTGATTAAAAATAATTTTAAAAACAGGTGACGAGGAATCTTTGTTTTATTTTAGTTTATGCTGATTGTTTCATTCATCTAAAAATGTATCGTGGATCATTTGTTGTTGCAGACGCTCCGCCCCGACCATCATTCTGCCTCCATGATCCTGGACTCCATTAGAGAACTCCGGCTGCATGGCATCAACATGGCCGTCCTCAACGATCCCGCCTTCGTCCAGATGTGGTTCGGCCGCCGCCTTCGTCCGTTCCTGCCAGCTGTTTCCGACGACTTCCTCTCATGTCTCTCCTCCAACTCACTGAACTGCAGCACCTTCCAGTCCATGTAAGAATGAACTCATTTATCCTTTATAATCACGTTAGAAATATACCGTGGTGGGAGGTAACAAAGTACTAATACTTTGTTACTCTACTTAAGTACAATTTTTGTGTACTTATGTGGACCACAAACTCTCAGCCTACATTTAATAATGGATACTTTCAACTTTTACTCCACTACATTTTACATTTAACCCTTTTTAACTTTTCCTCAAGTAAAATGTTAATGTGGTACCTTTACTAGAGTACATTTTTGTCTGTGTATTTGTACTTTTACTTAAGTACACATTTTGAGTACCTTCTCCACCACTGAAAATACATTTGCATCTCTTTTACAATCTGTGATGATAAAATATCTTTTCCATTTTCAGTGTGAAGACATTTAGCCACGTTCAGTCACTCATGTTGCGTGAAAGGCAGCGGTCTGTCTCCACACGCTTCATCACAGCTTTCCTGTCAACAAACAACACTGCAGGTAGGAACCTGCAAAGACACTGATCCATACCATGCATGTTGACATATTCATAAACATCTTATGTAGATCTGAACGATAAACAAGTAAAGGATATTTGGGAAACATTAAGTGTCTTCACTTGAATAATGATTGTCTGTTGTTTCCAAGACAACAAATCTTCCTCATCCTTCAAATCAATTTCACCTGTTAACTGCATGTCAGCTGTTTTATTTCCCCAAGCTTTGCATTGTTTAGCTCATTATTTTGTGGTTAGCAATTTGTAAAACTGTCTTTCAATGTTAAACACACAAACATTAGGATTTAATTAAATTTGAAATATTGTGAATAGTATTCAAAGAAATCAATACTTTTAATTGTTCATAGTGCAAAACAAACAAATCTCCAATTTTTTTACCTTTTGCAGGTCCAGGATGTTTGTCCTCCTTCAACAACAGCGCACAGTGGCTGACCGACAACTTCGGTCCATTCTCTGAGTTAGTGGCCGTCAGCGAGCTGATCCGTCTCAACCCTCTCTTCAAACCAGTGAGGATCAGACTGTCAAAAGCAAATCAGTGCTTTAAAAAAAACAGAAGGCCAAATAACTTTTTTTTTGTTCTAGCTTGAGGTCTTACAGCTCCTCACACCAGATCAGAGAGTGGAGCTGCTGGGACTGACGCTTCCTGAAAACACAGACACTGTCATCAACGCTCTCTTTAATTACATGACCGAAGCACCAGAGGAAAGGAGATTCACACAGTTCCTGTCATCTTTGGTCATGTTTTCCAAGATAGTAAGAAAAGTTTTTTGATTCAGGACTTTTCGTTTTAAGGTCATAGCTCATTTGTCCTCTTCTTGTTTTTATCCAACAGTTGAATCTTTCCTGCTCGTCCTACAAAACACTGTGAGTTCAGATCAAACCTGCAATATATACGATTAAAGTTGTAGCCAGAAATGCCAAATCAGAGTGAAGTGCTCGCAGTTTCGAGGAGACATGCTTATCTTGGGAAAGTTAAGCATGATTATGTCGCAGTATAGAGTAAAAAAGGTCAGCAGCGTTTGTTTTCTTTTCAATGAGTGTCATAAGCTGCGTTTTAATTACAAAAGTGAGTAAAAGTTTGTTGAAATTGTATTTCACAATTTTTTTTTCTATTAAATAAGAAATGCAATTAAAATCACATGTTAATAAGTTTGTTTACACAATAAGTCATGATCCTCCATCTACTTCCTGCTGTCCTCTTGTTTGTGGATTCTGCCAGAAGGAGCAACCAGTTATTGATCAGCACTCGTGTGATGCAAAATAAGTGTTTCCACTGCAGTTTTGTGAAATCCATCCATTTCAATACGATCATAGAACCATCGCAAACCAGAGCCTAATTTTTATCTAGAACAAGAGTTTTTTTATAATTATGTTTTTATTCAGAAAATCTATTATCAAAATGTCAAGTTTTGAACTTGACATTTTTTAACTCTACCAATGGAAATAATCAAGTTCCATTGGTCTTTTCCATTGACCAATGATATTGTCAATGGAAACGCAGCTACCACATGGACTGACCTCCCTGTGACAAAGAAGCCAACACAAAGCAAAAAAAAAAAAGGTGGAATCCTTCTGTGAATACAGTCAGGAACAAAGACAAACATTTTTTTCAGACATTTCTTTTGGATGAAACATTGGATGTCGCAAGATTGAAATATTTGGATAAAGGAAAAAAACCTTGCAACTCTAAGTAGGTCATTCTAAATGAGGAGTATGGCGACGGCAGCAGATTAAATAGCATAATAAGAAATTTGGAGATATTGAAACAACATTTAACGACATCAAATGGAGAGCAAATGTTTTGGATCCAATGTCCTACATACGCCGCAAGGAAACTATTGTATATATGTATCAAATTCTCAATTTAAATAAAGTAATGAAACTTTAAAATCATCTCTCTGATGTACATTGTTGTTTGCCTCACATCGATGAACAACCACAGAACGAGTTTAGTTTGATTCAATTGAAAATATTCTTGCCTCACAGATTCACCAGACTGGACGACGCCATGGCATCAGCTACTTCTGATGTAACTTCAGCCATCACACACACAAAAGTGGCTTTATTCAAGCAGCTACCATCTGGTGAGACTTATATATATATATATAAAAAAGAGAAATATTTTTAGGATACAAATTGTGTTATTTGTATCATTTCTACTTTCATTTGATTTAATATTTTCCAAACTGTTACACTTTTAATTTCTATCACGTGTGAAGACTGTGGCAATACGTCTTTACCATGTTAAACACAAAAAGACATTCAATATACAAAATGCAGCTTAGTGATTATAGATTGAAGAATTAATTTGATGAGTGTGTATTTGTGTCAAAGGAAATAATTTCTCTTTTGTTTAATAATTAACTCATTTGATTTTTTTGTGTGCTTTTATCACAGGCTGCATCATATACAGTGGGCAGGTAAAGATATGTTATGAATTTTTTTTTATTTTCAAACAAAATCTTTTTGAAGATTTATAACCATTTTAATCATTTTCTCTACATAGTGCAATGTAACGATGGCAAATGGTAAGTTTCCTCTCTGCATAATGATCCTCTATTTACTCTTATTTAAAATTATGTATTATTTTCACTTTAACACATTATCTTGTCTTGCATCATTTCACAGAGACAGACATATGCATGGGAGTCAACAGGTAGGGTTGAGAAAGACTTTGTGATATTTCTCCCTTTTCATGTTAAATCAAGGAAACATGAATCATTTTGTGTTACAGCACAGAGCTTCAGATCCACCTGGACAGATCAATGATGACCGGACGGCACTGCAACTTCTCTGTGGAGGAATTTGCCTGTGCCTCTGTAAGACGTCGCATCATCATCTGTCCTCAAACTGCAGCTGAGGGAAAATAGTTCCATGTTTGGTTCAACATCTGGTCTGTTGTCATTCTCGTCTCCAGCTGTCAGGTTTAACAGCTGGGGATCTGGCAGCCATGTTGGGTTGCGATAGGGTCTCCGACTCAAGCGGCTCCAAACTTGCCTGGAACCTGCTGCTCTCCAAAGCCTCCAAGGTCCTGGATCAAGCTCTGGATCTGCTGAGCAACACCGTAAGACTGGCTTTTGGTTCCATCCAGCGGTGCTCCGGTCGCAGTTTTCAGGCTCATCACCAATATTTAAAGACCTGTCCGGCTGATTCTGATTTTTGCCCAATTCTTGTTTTTTTTCTGAAAGATGCTAAATGTAGTGACGATGTAGTGAAGTTATTAATGGTGGATTTACTATTGTCCTTTACAAACCTTTCCCACCAGTAATATGGGAAAAAAATATTTATGTGGGATGATCATTTATTTTAATAAAAAGTGCAATAACCCGGACGGACATTTTAAACTCACCTTCGACCAAATCTTTGTCTAAAGTCATCATTCAGTCTATTTTTATCTCCAACGTAGAACTTTCATTTAGCTAAAAATTTATTGTGGATCATTTGTTGTTGCAGACGCTCCGCCCCGACCATCATTCTGCCTCCATGATCCTGGACTCCATTAGAGAACTCCGGCTGCATGGCATCAACATGGCCGTCCTCAACGATCCCGCCTTCGTCCAGATGTGGTTCGGCCGCCGCCTTCGTCCGTTCCTGCCAGCTGTTTCCGACGACTTCCTCTCATGTCTCTCCTCCAACTCACTGAACTGCAGCACCTTCCAGTCCATGTGAGAATGAACTCATTTATCCTTTATAATCACGTTAGAAATGTATTTGCATCTCTTTTACAATCTGTGATGATAAAATATCTTTTCCATTTTCAGTGTGAAGACATTTAGCGACGTTCAGTCACTCATGTTGCGTGAAAGGCAGCGGTCTGTCTCCACACGCTTCATCACAGCTTTCCTGTCAACAAACAACACTGCAGGTAGGAACCTGCAAAGACACTGATCCATACCATGCCATGCATGTTGACATATTCATAAACATCTTATGTAGATCTGAACGATAAACAAGTAAAGGAGTTTTCTGAATCACCATTAACCCGTCACTTCTATCATGATTGTCTAGTGTTTCTACGACAACATCCTTCAAATCAATCTCATCTGTTTAGTTGTTTTTCTTAATTTATTCATCCAAACATTTTGTCTTGTAGCTCTTTATTTTGTGCTCGTTAATGTTTTCATTACTTTCCATGTTAGACATTAAAACACAAACTTTTGGATATTATTTCTTTCAAAATAGTAAATGCTCAAAGCCATGAACACTTTTTCTTGTTTTTCGTGCAAAACAAACAAATCTCCAATTTTTTTACCTTTTGCAGGTCCAGGATGTTTGTCCTCCTTCAACAACAGCGCACAGTGGCTGACCGACAACTTCGGTCCATTCTCTGAGTTAGTGGCCGTCAGCGAGCTGATCCGTCTCAACCCTCTCTTCAAACCAGTGAGGATCAGACTGTCAAAAGCAAATCAGTGCTTTAAAAAAACAGAAGGCCAAATAACTTTTTTTTTTGTTCTAGGTCGAGGTCTTACAGCTCCTCACACCAGATCAGAGAGTGGAGCTGCTGGGACTGACGCTTCCTGAAAACACAGACACTGTCATCAACGCTCTCTTTAATTACATGACCGAAGCACCAGAGGAAAGGAGATTCACACAGTTCCTGTCGTCTCTCGTCATATTCGCTAAGATGGTTAGAAAAGTCTGTTATGATTAAGGGTTTTTGAGGATTTTGTGTTTAAAGTAGTAACTCATTTTTCCTTTTCTTCCTTTTGTCCAACAGGAAAGCCTTTCTTGTTCATCCTACAAAACACTGTGAGTTCAGATCAAACCTGCAATATAGAAATATGAACAGGTGAAGAGAGAAGATTGGAGGACAAAGAGCCACGTGTTTTGAAGCATCATGTGGATGAAACCACATGATGCAAACAATGTTTGGGTGTAACGACACTTGTTTTATTTAGACAAATGAAGAAAAGCTTTCATGCCTAAGAACGCAATGTTTAATGCGTAGCATGGCAGTAGCAGCATCAAAATAAATGATCAGAAAATAATAATGTATAAACAACATCCAAGAACATCAAATAGCAGATTTAAGGCAATTCTACCAAAACACTGAGGACATGTAGCATGTTTGTTTTAAATTCATCTTCTCTCTGATTATTGTTATTTTTTTATACAAACATAGATGACTTTGGTGATTCTTGCAGACCACAGAATGAGTTTATTTTGACTAAATTTAAAACATTTTTGCCGTGCAGATTCACCAGACTGGACATCGCCATGGCAACCACTTCTCCTGACATAGTTTCAGTCGTCACAAACACTAAAGTGGCTTTGTCCAAACAACTACCACTTGGTGAGTTTTACAAAAAAGAAGAAGCATTTATTAATACAAAAACTGTTATGTTAAATCTCCTCTCAATATTTCTTCTTTAATTTTATTTTCTTTATATATCATTTTCACAAACTAACAACAATGATGACTTTAGTTGCGCTGAGATAATTTTCTTGTATTTCAATATAAAGTTAAATACGAAGAGATAATATTCAATATGCAACTTTTATGATTGTTGGTTCTTGGAAAAAGTAATCAAGAAATTACTTTGTGATTTAAATGTGTGTCAAATGATTTGCTATTTCTTTAAAAAATTGACAGTTTTTAAATAATCCACTTTTTGTGCTTTTATCACAGGCTGCATCATATACAGTGGGCAGGTAAAGCTATGTTATAAATTTCTTTTATTTTTCAAACAAAATCTTTTTGAAGATTTATAACCATTTTAATCATTTTCTCTACATAGTGCAATGTAACGATGGCAAATGGTAAGTTTTCTCTCTGCATAATGATGCTCTATTTACTCTTATTTAAAATTATGTATTATTTTCGCTTTAACACATTATCTTGTCTTGCATCATTTCACAGAGACAGACATATGCATGGGAGTCAACAGGTAGGGTTGAGAAAGACTTTGTGATATTTCTCCCTTTTCATGTTAAATCAAGGAAACATGAATCATTTTGTGTTACAGCACAAAGCTTCAGATCCACCTGGACAGATCAATGATGACCGGACGTCACTGCAGCTTCTCTGTGGAGGAATTTGCCTGTGCCTCTGTAAGACGTCGCATCATCATCTGTCCTCAAACTGCAGCTGAGAAAAAATAGTTCCATGTTTGGTTCAACATCTGGTCTGTTGTCATTCTCCTCTCCAGCTGTCAGGTTTAACAGCTGGGGATCTGGCAGCCATGTTGGGTTGCGATAGGGTCTCCGACTCAAGCGGCTCCAAACCTGCCTGGAAGCTGCTGCTCTCCAAAGCCTCCAAGGTCCTGGATCAAGCTCTGGATCTGCTGAGCAACACCGTAAGACTGGCTTTTGGTTCCAACCAGCGGTGCTCCGGTCGCAGTTTTCAGACTCATCACTGACATTTAAAATATCTAAGTTGCTGATTCTGATTTTGCCTAATACTGATTTTTTTTTTTTTTTTTTTACCTGAAAGTCGGTAATTATAGAGTCAAAAGACTCAGGTGTTACAATTCTAACTACTTAAAACTTAAAACTGAATATCATGACATAAAATGTCCAAACATTTCTGACCTGTTGTATATCATGTATCCTATATAATTTAACAGAAAATCCAAACATCTTTTAGGTTTCAAAATGTATTATTGTTTTTAAAAGTACAATAACGTTGTTGAATTTTCACAGTAGTGCGTACACAATGAGAGTTTGTGGTCATTATTTTATGATGTGATTTTAAAAAATTTTTAAAAACAGGTGACGAGGAATCTTTGTTTTATTTTAGTTTATGCTGATTGTTTCATTCATCTAAAAATTTATCGTGGATCATTTGTTGTTGCAGACGCTCCGCCCCGACCATCATTCTGCCTCCATGATCCTGGACTCCATAAGAGAACTCCGGCTGCATGGCATCAACATGGCCGTCCTCAACGATCCCGCCTTCGTCCAGATGTGGTTCGGCCGCCGCCTTCGTCCGTTCCTGCCAGCTGTTTCCGACGACTTCCTTTCATGTCTCTCCTCCAACTCACTGAACTGCAGCACCTTCCAGTCCATGTAAGAATGAACTCATTTATCCTTTATAATCACGTTAGAAATATACCGTGGTTGGAGGTAACAAAGTACTAATACTTTGTTACTCTACTTAAGTACAATTTTTGTGTACTTATGTAGACCACAAACTCTCAGCCTACATTTAATAATGGATACTTTCAACTTTTACTCCACTACATTTTACATTTAACCCTTTTTAACTTTTCCTCAAGTAAAATGTTAATGTGGTACCTTTACTAGAGTACATTTTTGTCTGTGTATTTGTACTTTTACTTAAGTACACATTTTGAGTACCTTCTCCACCACTGAAAATATATTTACATCTCTTTTACAATCTGTGATGATAAAATATCTTTTCCATTTTCAGTGTGAAGACATTTAGCGACGTTCAGTCACTCATGTTGCGTGAAAGGCAGCGGTCTGTCTCCACACGCTTCATCACAGCTTTCCTGTCAACAAACAACACTGCAGGTAGGAACCTGCAAACACACTGATCCATACCATACCATGCATGTGTGCATGGTAAGCATGAAATGAAGGAGTTCCTGCAAAACTAAACCGGGAAACATCTGAATATAATTACATTAAAGTGACCAAAACATCCAACTGAGAAATTTTGGTCTTAGAGAAATGGTTTGAATTATTTTCTGAAAGATAGCCCTATTTAGTATTGTCTTGGGACAGAACATGTATCTACCTTTTTAATATTTTGAGGGACAAAATTATGAAATTGTTTAGAAATGAATATAAACAAAATAAAAACAAATATTTAACAAAGCCCAACACCCAATTGATCTAAAAAAACGTAAAGACGAAGACCAGTTTTCTAGTCCACTTAAGTAATTACGGTGTAAAATATACGCTTCTGATTATCTATTTTGTTTCAAATAAAATCAATAAGATGATGATTTTCATGTTCGTGAAATCATTTGTTGTCAACTTTGTGAAACTTGTACTTTTCCCCAAGCCAAGTCCCAACAAATCTACCATTCTGCAAGTTGACACCGAAAACCATGTGAACATCTTTCTTGTCTTATGTGATGAAATACAAAAGTATATAGAAGTAGTCGGCATCTCCTCAGGAGGGTAACGAGTCGCTTAGCATGTGTGTTTGTTTTGCTCAGATCCGGCCTGCAGCTCCAACACAGTCAGCAGCAGCGACTGGCTGCAGAAGAACCTGGGAGGCTTTTCTGTTTTCATCTCCGTCCAGGAGCTTCAGAAGCTCTACCCCAACTTTTCACCAGTAAGTTCTGTCGCATGGCTTCTTTTCATGTTATTTCAGGGCTTTTTAATGTCTGTGTTTACGTCAAAACTCGGGCGTTACTGTAAACATGGATGAATTTGAATGTGTGCAGATGGAAGCCCTGGCCTCTCTGTCTGTCGGACAGCTGGCCGCCTTATCCACCAGACCTGGGCTGCTCACGACTCCTGACCAGGTTGCCACGGTGATGAAATACGTCCCAGACCAAACGTTGGCCGTCTTCTTCGATGAGTTCTCAGTTGCCATTAGGGTACGTAAAACATCTTACCTTAACCAAAGTGTTGGCTGGCGTAATTTAATCCGTATTAAAAATGTTAATTTGTAGATAGTCTGATTTTGTTGTTGTTTTTCCTGCAGGGGAATGAACACACGCTGCCCTCCGCAGTGAGGTCTGCCATGCTGGAGGTTGTGTTCGTACGTGCGAACCTGTCCCATCCCTCAGTGCAGGACTCAGTGGTATCTGAGTGGCTCAGTAATCGACTGCCTCCCCTGGTCATGAGCCTGATCCCCTCCCAAGTCAACTCATATTTCCAGATACTGGTGGGAAGAAACTGCAGCATTGAGCAGCAGGGGTACGTAGAAAGCCAGCAAGCACTAGACTCAAGATATGCATATACTATATACTGCTTTACAAGCAGAATTTTTGAAGTTTTATCACATGACACGCTGCATTTTTAAACTGCAATTATCACATTTTTTTTTCTAAATTTTATTTTTATTTATTTTTAACAACACATGTCCACAGTTGCATTCTTCTGTCTCTTACTGACATATATCTTCTGCATTATAACTTGACAAAACAAGATGATTATCACATTTTTAAATCCATTTAAGTCATTGTTCTGGCTCTGAAAGGTAAAGAAATTTGGCTAAGAAGGTGGAAAGATTCTGTTCTCCATTTCTTTGGTCTGAATTTCTCGTTATTGTAAATTTGTAAACAAGTAAATTTTGTTTTACTTGTCTATTTTAGTGTAAGGCTTCTTAATTCAACAATCCCAACACTCACTGCGGATTCCCAGAAAGAAATCTACAACCACATTGTTCTGGCACTGAAAGGTAAAAAAACTGCTTGTCAAAACTCTAGAATGTAAACATCTTTGTTAAATCTTTACAGTAAGCTTGTTTCATATCTATAAAGTCAGAAGTATTTTGAGATCCAACTCAGACCGCAAACCGTTTAGCTGAGCGCTACATTGAGGCTGGTGGCGAACAGACGTAAATAGTCAGAGTGAACAAACTACAGCGAATCATTGAAAATCAGTGTATATAATGTTAGTGATATGTCTCCAAAAACAAAACCTAAAAATCACCTGTTTTGTTGATAGCCCCTCCAGCTCTCCGTTGCTACGCCCAGAGCAGCTTCTACAGCTTTGTCAAGGATTCGTTCTTGGGATTCCAGTTCCCCAACCTGACCACCTTCCTGTCCCTCATGCCTCCTGACCAAAAGCGTCTGGTGTGTTGAGATAAAAGCTTTTGAGTATTAGCAGAGCTAAGGACGACCAAATCAACTTTAATTATGTAACTTCTGGTCTTCCAGCTGGTGAACTCCATGCCTCCGTCACATCTGGGGAACCTGCTGCGTCGGCCAGGCGTCGTCGACAACGAAGCGCAGCTCTGTGGTCTCTACAGCAGCTATGTCCAGACACCAGTGTTTTTGGAAACTGTACGTAACACACCTGTTGGAATCTCATACACATCATCGGGATGATGTGTATGCAAACACAACAACCTGTTAATTCACTGCAGGAGTCCCTGCCGGTAGACGTCAGGCGTCCCACCCTGACCTGCGTTTGGCCCATGGCCCTCCGCAGCGCCAACAGGTCAGAGGTCAATGCTTGGTTTGACCGAAGCCTCCAGAACTACTTGGTCTTCCTCTCAAAGAGTCTGATCAGTCCAGATGTTACACACAACAGCTCGTGTCTGGCCTTCCAGAAACTGTATGTTTCCACGCAGCTTTTTTTTATTCTCTCTCTTTTTGAAGTTTATGTTTTTTGTTTCTGATTGAACCTTGTGTCGTTTCAGTGTCTCGGTTCTGGGTAAATACAACTACACGGCGGTGGATTTTGTGCGGGAAGACGTGTTCAACACCATCAGGGATTACCTCCAATCAGGTGAGTTCGAACGCAGCAACAAAGTAACATTAAATTTGGTAATTTTTCTTTTTTTTTTAATCATTTCACTTTTAAGTTGTCAATTTGTAATTCTGATACCTGCAAAGGGTCCATGTAGGGTAGATATGAGGTTTGCTGTAAAAGGTAACAAGTCTTCTGATAGTACAGCCAGGTTCCTATCAATATTAAGTTTTTATATCTATAGCTATGCTGTATCACCATGGATACTTGTTAAATGAAGAAAGTTTCCTCTGAAGATAAGCAAGTCCTCAGAAATGCCTTTTAGTCAAACCCAACCTGCAACTCTTGTAAATACCCTATAGACAAACTCAATTACCCTGCAAAAATATATTCCATAGGTATCTCCTGTAAATACCCTTAATGTGTATCAGAAACATTTATACCCAAAAAGTATCAATGTCTCTATAAACAGGTAACCTTTAAGAACCTTGTAAATACACACCAGTATCTGAAAACAACTCATAAGTTGGCGAATTACTCTTCATTTGTCATAAATATAAAACCTGGAACCTAAATATTTTTAACCTGTCACCATAGCAACACCAAGATGTTACGACCCCAACAACCCAGAGCTGAACTCCACGGCTTGGTTTGCTGAGTACATCGGCCCTTTCATGCCGTTCCTCACTCTTGAGATTCTTCGGACATTCGGATCAGAAGCGGTACTGAATCTGGAGTTTATCTCTAAAATGAGAAATAATAAGAGACAGAAATATTATATTGTCCCTGCTTTTATTGTTCCTGCTCTTTATAGATCCTCAAGGTGTTCACGGTGAACCCCCTGAACATTGCACTCCTCAACCACTCGGCTTTGCCTCAGAACCTCACCGACTACTACACTGGGCTGATCTACCAACAAGACAGTAACTTCAACCCCCTTCTGTGCGTTTATCACCAATTATCAAAATGTTGCAAAGGTGTTGCTTTTTTTTTGTCTTCATTGTGTTATTTTGATCAATTCTCTGCAGACTTCCTCTGTTGTGCCGGTGCGTCGCTCCTGGCATGGCATTCACCCAGCTGACTGCAGGAGAGAGTTTGATAATGTTGCAGAACCTCACCATTGTCTGCCAAAATCTTGATCCACAGGTAACAAGAACACAGAGGGAAATAACTTTGTTTCTCAGGATGCTTTTTATAGGCATACAGTCATCTTTTGACAAAAGCACCAGAGACGATGTAAAGAACTTAAAAACGTGAACAGTCAGTAGCTGCATTTCCGTTAAAACAATATGCAAAACTTTGTGGATCTTCCGCTTGCATTGGAATTGGCGTATTTCCATTAAAAAAGAAAATATGTATGTTCACACAAGTCACGCAATCTGCGCCATAATCTTCCTACCACATCCTGGCGACTGCTTCGTCTTTTTCTGCAGTAGAAACATCCGGTTGTTGTTTACGACTCGTGATTCGAAAAAAGTGTCTAAACCACATAGCGCAAAAATGTTCTATCAAAATTGTTTTCCAAAATTTATTTTGGAAAAAAATAGCGTCTCCGAAACGTTTATCTTGGAGAAATAAACGTTACCTTTAAATGTGGAGCCACATTATCCTGCTAGCTTAAAAAGGAAACCCAGCAGATTGCATTGAGTCAGTTATGAATAATATTATTATGTACCAAAATAAGAGCTAAAACAGAAAAATTGCCTGCATAATACAACTTCCTGTCGAAGAAATGAAAAAGTCCATCTTTCCTTTGCATCTGTAGATTTCTGCTGCTCTGACGAACAACTTCGGTGATAACATCAACTCCAACACCATCGCTGCTCTCGGCAATGAGAGCACCAGCATGTCCACAGGTCAGATCAAGGCCATCCGTCCACAGGAGCTGATCAACTCCCTGTTCACACTCAGCAACGTGATAGGCTGGAAAGAAGGACAGGCTAAGAGCATCATTGAGTCTCTGATGACAGTGATGAAGGTATAGTCTCCCATCGGCTGATTCATCTTTCCCATGACCAATTTTATGCTCAACACTCTCCAATTACTTCCTTTATCCTGCCAGATCAATGGCTCTTCATCACTTTTTACGCTGGGTAGTCTCGTCATTGGTGTCCCCTCCAGAGTTTTCAGGGAAATCCCCGGCTCTGAGATTTTGGTCGCCTCCAGAAACCCCTCGCTTGTGGGACACATGATGTCCGCTCCGAAGATCGTCCAGCAGATTTTTGTCACCCAGGTAGGCCTGCATGATTTACGGTACGAGTTTTCATTATCAGGAAAAAAATTAAAGGGGCAGAATTATGTAAAATCAACTTTTTTGAACTTTGCGTTGTGTTACAATATTTTTCCCTCATCAATAACATACCTGGAGCATTGCCTTACTTCTTTCATGAATGTTTGACAAAATCCTTGTCTCTCCATGGCAACAATTCAGATGTCCAAAACGCCCGGGTGTACGTAGCTCTGCCTTTGAGAATGAAGCTAATCTGAGCTTCACTTTCCAAGCTTCCAAGTTTCCGTCTTGCAGTCCAACTGTTTCCCACTACTCCCCCACTCAGCTCCTTCAGACTAGCCAGCAGTAATTAGCAAACACCTGGTGGAACCGAACATCATCTGGCCATAGGAGCTACTTCTCAGTGAAACGCTGGTAAAAACGTTGTTAAAAGGTTAATAGAGGAGCCATGCTGTGATAGCTTCCTGAAAGCTGAGTTTCATAAAAAGTGGGAGCTTCTTTAAGAGACAAAAGCCCAATTTCAGATACAAAGTCTAATTTATTTTCAGTCATATTTGAAATTATGCAGCATTTTTATAACAACTGAAGTTAACAGAGGTCATCGATTGTGGCTGGAAAATACATAATCCTCTCTCTTTAAATGAAACTAAAATGGATTTAAACAAAGTTTGATTTGAACCTTAATTTTGGATTCAGTTAAGTTTGGATAACTTACCACTGGATGCTCATCATCCTTCTGTCAGATTTTATCAGTGAACAGCACCAGTGAGGCGATCATCCAGAACGTTCCGGACGAAATGGCCACTGAGATCCCTCGGGTTTTCCTGCAGAGCATTACAACCAGCAGCATCACAAAACTCAACACGAAGAAATGGAAACGCCAGCAGGTAGAGGAGATTTTTCTTCACTAAAAACTAGCAGATTTTTTTTTTCTCTCATTTGTACTTTATCAGAAGAACAGCAACTTCAGTTCACAACTTTGTTTCGTCAGGCCGAGCTGTTCTTTGGCGTAATCGCAGTGGAAAGCGCCACGGCTGTCCTGGGCAGCGCAAACAAGTAGGTTTAAACAATATTTTTACCAGTCCAGTGTGAAAACGTGGTCTTTTCTTTGTGTGTGTTCAGTGATCACAACGTGTCTGTGTGTGTTTGTGTAGCCTGTCTTCCTCAGTGCTGCAAGGATTCACATGCACAAGTGTGAGAACGATTGAGAAGGTGCAGGTCAAAAACCTGGTCAAAGCCTGTCGGCGCAAAGGCAAAGACAAAGTCAAACTGGTGGAGTCTCAGGTGAGAGTCTGGGAGTATAACTGTATTGATGGTGTTAAGAGAAAAATCTAAACACTCTTTGAATGTTAATGACTATTTGCCAACTTAGTTGAAAATCAGAAGATTTATTATCAATCATTTTTGTTGGTGATCTGAAAAATCAGGCTTTTTAATCCTGCTGCCTTTTGTGCTTTTGCATCAGACTTAAATGTCCCAGATTATGAGGCAAGTTGATATTAGAGTAATGTAACCTAAATAAATGCAAAACGCAGTTTACAAATGAAGTTTTTGTTTTATGGAAAAATCTATCCAATGCAACCTCTTTTAGATTAAAACTTCCTTATGCACTTAGCTAATTTATTGTTTTATATTTAAATATGTTTTACAGTCTGAAACATTAATATGTGACACAAACAAAAAAAGTTTTCTCTTAGGTTAAAAATGCTTTTTGTTTTGTTTTTTTCATTTTCCTGCAAAGTGGAACATTTTATTTCACACAAAATTTCTTAGTATTAAAACCAATGTATAAAAAAGCGAGATTGTATAGTAATAGTATTTTGTACAAGTCTGTAGCAGAAAATGATGTACAATTATTAGAAACAGGCATATCAAACCCACAGTCCCAGGGATTTGCCTGAGAGTCAAATTATGTTTCCATAAATGTACATATTTTTTCTAGAACTATAGAAACACAGCTTGCAGAACTCCACATATCTTTGCAGACATTGTACCCAGATGTTTAACGCTGTAATACCTCCAAATTAACTTAGTCATTTCTATTTCTGAGTAAGCAGTGAAGGGAATATGCAACACGATTTGGTAACAAGTAAATGCATTTTGTCTCATCAGTTGACCTGCATGTTCAACCGCATCAGAGGAGATTCAGACATCACCAGCTTTGATCTTTTCCCTCCAGATGTGCTGCTCTACTATGAGTAAGTCCTCTTGCAGTGTCTAACTAGTTTTGGACTCCTGGTTAAATGCTGACTTGTTCATGTCCTTCTCCCTGCCCAGCTACTCTCTGGTGTCGCAGAGCAACTGCAAGCTCTACTTTGAACAGCTCAGCGACGCCGACTTCTCGGTGTTCTCCTCCCAACTCAGCTACAAACGGGATGCTCTGTTCAATAACGCCAGGAACTGCCTGGTAAGGCCACTCAAAAAACTATCGTTGATCACAAGAATCAGTGTCTTCATAATTTAATGCTCTGTAATTCTAAAAAATGGAGATTAAAGAAAATGATGTTGAAAAAAAGACGTAGGCCATCGTTTGTCACACATTGATTAGCATTATGTCCACAGATGTCAGTAGATGACAGAAATGCTCCTTTTGTTGTTTTACAGATGCCATTAATAACATATTTTTTGTTCATTGTTTCAAATGTATTTTTTTCAAAATATAGATATTGTGTATCAGTTAATATTTAAATCTGAATACATGTTATCAAAAGCAAGGAGCTAATTTATATCTCTAGTCCAACTAGCTGGTTGATGTATGTGATGTTTACCTTTGCAAACCTATAGACAATATTTTTACAAATCTATAAAAATTTACTTTTGAATAACTTTTCTCACTTTTATTCTGCATTTTCAATTATTAACATAAATGCAGCCTCATATAGTTTGATGTTAATAAGCTAAGCTAAATGATCAAATTTACTGGCAGCCAGTCAGAAAGATAAATATGCCAAAGAACATTTGTTTTAATTTATATTTTACAATGATGATTAAAAAGTAGGTCGGATTTGGTGATTTAAAAAATTTCTGATTAGAAAATATATTAGATTAAAAAAATTTTTCCTCATCTTTCCTCAGTTTTCTGAGGCCCACCTTACCACCATGTTCTAATGTTATGTTGCTCATGTCTGACTCTTTATCTCAGGGCATAACAACCACAAACCTGACTAAAGCTCAAATAACAGTTCTGGGAAACATGTGCTGCTACCTGAACACCTCTTACATCCTGAACTCTGATGAATCCATCTTGGAGAAACTGAAGACCTGCCCGGATCTGTCTGCCACTCAGGCGGCCGCAGTGGAGACCCGTCTGACTCGTGGGACCGTTAGATATCGGTAAGGATCTGTGTCTTTGGCAGAAATTTGTTGCCTTTGTTGGCCTTTAAAAAAAAAAAAAAAAAAAAAACGTTTTTTTTTTTTTTATATACAGAGTTGCTGCGACGTGGACTGAAACAACCCTGCGGAACCTCGATACATTTCCTCTGTACATGTCTTCTGATTTCTTTGACAACTTTGACAAAGTAAGTCACTGCTTCAAAAAAAAAACGTGTGTATGCAGATGAAAGAACATGAACGATTAAATTTTTTTTCTCTTGATTTTCCTGTTTCTCCTGCTTGCAGGACATGAAACGCTCTTTCTTAAAGTACTACCTGAAAGTTCTCAGAACTAATGGAGTCAGCAGAGCGAAGATAAGGGCAATGAAATCAGAAATAACACAATCAATTAGACGCAGACTTAAGCGACAGACAGGTCAGCTGATAATCCTTTCATCTGTTTTTTTTTTTATGCTTGTTCATCCAGTAATGACTGATTTTCACAGTTCTTCTTCTTGTTCCAGTCACTGAATGCACAGCAGGAGAAATCAACAAGATCATAATCTATGATGGCACCTTCCCCTTCGACTACCCCGACATCAATCAGTTCAACAGCTGTCTCAGTGCTGTGGTCGTCAGGGACAACCTGGAGGTCATCACCCAGAAGGTGGATCAAAAGGATTACCTTAAGATTGTTCTCAGCAAGCTGCAGGAGGTGAGCACATTCAGCGTGATGACGTATCAACCAGTCTAACGTTAGGCTAACCTTAGCATGCTTTCTCTTCATTTTTATATGACTTGTTGATAATTTGACTTGCAGCATATTTCAGTGCAGCTCAGGTTAAACTTTGGCAAAAAAAAAAAAAGATTCTGCTGTTTTTCTGTATTGCATGTTTTCCACATTATGTGGGTCCCAAATGAGTATTAAGAAAATAAAAATCCATTTTTTATACACGGGGTCAATTTGAAACCCATTGACAATCCCATCTGAGTTGAATTTTCCAGTCCATTTCCGACTCACATGGATCACACTGTAAATGTTTCACAGCAATCTTTCATTTTACTAGATTCTCTTTTAGTCTTTTTGTATTCTTGGTAGGGGAAGAGAGACTCAGTTTGTGGTCATTCAGGTTACATTTTGTGTACTATTTGATTTGTGCTGTTCAAAAACAAATGTTTACCATTTTTATTTTGTCCACTATGATGGAAACTGATGCACCATGGAAACAAAACCTAAGGATTTTAATTTTAACTTCTAAAAGGGCAGAATTAAAAGCCATTACATCATATTGATTATTAAAAGACAAAGATAAACCCATCCTCAGTGTGTACCTTAATTTCTCCTTTAATTCTTTGCATAACTTTCTGTATCTAGGCATACAGCACCATCATCCCTGGAGACCAGGTCCAGGTCTTGGGCCCGGCGTCGCGCGTTGCCTCGGTAGATCAGATTGATACATGGAACATCAGTCAGGTGGACACGCTCGCATCTTTGATGGACACAGCAAACGGAGCGCTGGATCCAAGCTTGGTGGGCAAACGGTTAAATGTGCTGTGCTCGTATTTGCCGTCGGTACGCCTGTTTGTTCACATCAGTGCTTTCTGCTGTTTCAGGCTAAAGCTATCATCTCTAAGTATCTGAGCGTGGAAGGCAACAAACTGGAGAGCGTGGCGCTTAATGCTATCGGAGGGCCAAACCTGTGCTCTGTGGACGCTGAGGTTCTTCGCAACATCTCTCAGCAGAGCTTGAGGTAAGTACTCATTGTTTTGGGTTTGCTCGACTCTTAATCTCACTGTATTGTCTGGGTCAGGGTGAGGTAAAATTGAGGATTGCCTTTTCTGAGGTTGCAGAACCATAACCACATTTTATAAAATAAAGTTCATCACAAAGTTTATGCAGTGACATTAGTATAATTAAAATGTAGCATAAATGTATTTCGGCATGGTTCATAATCAGACGGTGTAAAAGCAGGTTTTTTAATGTTGCAGCTGATTAACATGGAAACTATTTTATTTTATTTTGAATTATTTTTAAGTATCAGTTGAGAGTTTTTTGCCACTGTGGTTAGAAAGAAATCAATAAAATTCCACTAAAAAAAACTCAAATTTTGTGACTGGTCTTAGAAATTATCCAGAAAAAAATGTGAAAATGTTTTTGAGTTTGACAAGTGAAAAATTTATGATTTTTGAAAGTCAGAACATTTACAAAAGTCAAAAATGTTCAACTTCTGAAACTCAGAAATTACCCCATTTTTTTTTCAGAAAGTTTCTAAGATTAACCTCAAAATTTCAACGTTTTTGGCAAACATATAATCCTCCTTTTTTCTGTCTATTATATCCTAACACGCATTCATCATTTGCTCGTTATTGTCTAACGTTGATATGATTGTTGTGAAGCAGTTTGGTCAGCTGATACTGTTGTAAATGTGTTGCATAAATAAACTTTGACTTGACTAAATTTATTGGATCTATTTTTGATCCGGTTCATAGTTCCTGCCAAAAGGAACACAAGCCCCGAGTTTCAGGCGATATTGAAGTCGTCTTCCACTTGCTGGTTGTTCTGGCCAACAAAAACAACTTTTAAAAGCATTTACCAAAATATTGTTACTCTGATTAAATTACATGTTTCGACTTATTAAAGTCTGATTTATTGAAAATATAGTGTTTCACTGAGACATTTCAAACATATTTTTTTGCACTTTTTGCTGCCTCAGAGATGCCAATGCTTTGGATGTGTCCAACTGCACCAGTGACAAACTCAAAGTGCTCTTCAACATCGCCCTGCAGGCGTTTCAAACCACCACTAGGTCAAGCATTCCACTGTACCAGCTCATACAGCCGTACCTGGGTGAGAAGACAAACACATGCATACACACACACACACAGACATACAAACCTGCAGCAGTAAATAGAAAACATCTCTTAAAGATTGAGCAAAACGTAAACACAATTTCTTTTTTGTCCTTTAGGAGGGGCACCTTCTGAGTTTGTTAAAAGTTTGGCAGCCTCCAACATCAATATGGACCTGCAGACATTTGTTAACCTGGACGAGAGTGTGGTTCTGGTCAGTGTCATCTGGTTTTTTTTATTTGTTCTGGTAATGGTGTGATGTAATAATGAACAAAAATGGGTGCAGATATTGTTCTTGCGATACTTAATTCTTTCAAACCTTTTATGTCTTATCTACAATACCGAGTATAAAATTTGACCTGCTTTGCTCTCCACAGAGTCTCCTTGTTAATGAAGTTAGAAGTCTTCTTGGTGACAACCTGCCTGACTTAAAAAGCTTTGAAAATACACCGATAGTGAGGAACTGGATCTCAAGTCAGCTACAATCAGAACTCGACAAGCTAAACATTGGGCTTACAGGAGGCCGAGCTGACAGCTCCGTCTCTCCCAACTTGAGTTCTGACACAACCACCCCTCCTGCTACCACAGCTACAACAGTCACAACTGTCAAAACCACCAAAGGTGAGTCTTCTTCAAAGACGTTCTCAGTGGAAGCAATAGCCAGAACGAATGATTTCACTGACAGAGAGCTGTGTTGTTGACATCGATGGAAGGATGTTGCAACAAAACTTAACAGTAGCTGTGTTTTCATTACAGATGAGCGCAAAGCTTTGCCAATATTCCACTAATATCTAAAAAAAACAAAACAGTGGGATATTGCTTGAACATTGCAATTGAGAAACGCAGTTAAAATCACATATGTCCATTTCAGTGGGATAGAAACCAACAGTCGCTGTAACCGCTCCTTAGCCGTATTGGATTCACACTCTATCCTCAGTTTCATTAAACATATAATTGTGAAAATAAATTTACTGAAGGGACCCATAGCAATAAAAAAAAACAAAAACACCTTTTGATAAAGTGTTTTGTGCTCAGATGGGGTGTTTTTGTGTCTGTATGAAATTTTTTTTCACATCATACGAGTCGTGATCTACAACCGAATGTTACTATGGAAAAGACGGAGAAGATGACAGGAAGTGGTGGGAGGACGATGGTGTGGCACGCTTTACTTTAATGAATAAACATATTCACAAGTGATTTGAACTGTGTTTCTTGTCAAACGGAGACACTGCAATTGCAATAGTTTTTTTGACATTAGCAGAACGTCAACAAAGTTGTGCGCACATTGGTCAACATAGAAATAGTGACCAATTTTGAATATTTTTATTCATATTTAATAGTGAAACACACAATATTGCATGTCATTAAACACAAAGTTTGAAAGTTTTATTGAAGAAAAACAAATTTTTGTCAATCTATATTTCAAATAAAAAGCAGAAACAAACTTTAGTTGCAAATCTCTAATACGGTGTAAATTTCCTTACTTTTTTTTGTTTTTGCAAAATTATGCTTTGAACCTTTGACAATTTGAAGATTTGACATGCTCCCCAGATGTTTTATTGAGAAGTATAAAGCAGTTTCCAGTTGTTCAAGTTTTACCTTTAAAGCCTCAAAACTGACTCAGCATTTTACCAGATGACAAAGCAGATAGTTGCGTTTTTTTTTCTTTAGTAAACGATTCCTAGGAAATGCATATACAGGATATTTTCTGGTTAAAATGAGATTATTAGTATTTTTATGTGAAACTGTTGGAGGGAAATTTGAACTGTTCTGAGTGTCTAAAACCCGTTTCTGTTTTAGGCGCCGGGGCCCGGATCCATGGAGACGTCGCTGGCTTCACTTTCTTCGTTTTCCTTGCGCTCCTCGTCTCGTCCAATCAGGTTTTGATCTGATGAAACGCGCGTCTGATGATCAAACATGCACTGCAGGCTAAAATCAGTGCTTGGATTAAAGGGTGAAATTATTTCTAGCTATATGTCTAATTGAAAGTAAATACTGTGCTGATTATGTTGTTTATAATGAAGAAAAATATTTCCTGAAAAATATTTGCACAGAAATGGGTGCAAATATTATGATTGTGATTACTTAATTATTTACTTAAAAACATTTTATGTTTCATCTATAATACAAAATGTACTTATATTGCAATTTGCAGTAGGGGTATTTGTGAAGGGGGAGATATTCTGTATTTTTATTCTCCATATTTAACTTCTGATACCTCATATGAAGGATGCTTCTGTTAACACTTACTGAAATAAAATACTTTTCTTGAGTAACCTCTGCACTTTACTAATCATGATGCTTTATCTTTGCATTTCCCTCTGTAAACCTTTAAATCCTCTGAGCTGCGGTTTCTGCCTCACAGAGCAGCGCTCCCTTTGGTCTCCCCGACTCAGCTCCTTCAGACTAGCCTTCAGCAATTAGCAAACACCTGGTGGAACTGGACATTTGCTGAGCTCATTACACGAGCTACTTCTCATTGCAACTCTGCTAGAAGCGTTAAAGGGTCAATAGAGGAGCCATCTGGTGGTGACCTCCTGAAGGCGGAGTTTCAGAAAAAGAGATAGAGGCCCAATTTCATGGTGTCAAATTACAAGGTCAAATTTCTTCTAAGTCATACTTGACATATATTGCATGTTATAACAACTGAAGATAACAAGGTTACTTGATTGTGCTATAAAAGGACACTATATGAAAACACATAGCACAGCCACTTAAAAAAATGACTTAGAAAGCAGATGATCCTCTGCTTGTGGCAAATGGACATCCAAAGAAAATCAAAACTAGAATAAAAGACTGTTGATCATAAATATTTCGATCAAATATGGCAGAAGAACAGCCATCTACCACCATTTCTAAATATTTACTTAAAAAATCAAGGTGACCGTTTCTGTTGTCTGTTTTAACTAAACCAAATCCCACTGTCTTCAACAGACACACGACTCAAAGGTTCATTCTGTGATTGATAATACATGAATGAATGCAGACAACCATTCATTGCGCCCGATTTACTTGCGGTCAAAAGAGTGAACATTTGTAGCAATCATATAGTTTAACTCTTGCAAGATAATCAAAAAAAAGTTTATTAAAAACTCTCCATGAACAGGACAGTCTTGACGTTGAGGGTTTAGATAACATCTGCTCTGATAAGATTTTTTTTTAAAAAGGGACAAGCATTTAAAACAATCTGAACCTCTCTGTTGATCAGAAGAACAAAGAAAAAGTTGTTGCAGATTAGTCTCATTTAGGATTAGATGATGAATCAATGAGCCGCCAGCGGTTATAAGCGTCTATGAACTCCCAGGACAGTCTTGCAGGTTGGACAGCGGTGCTTGGCGTCTTTCAGGCTGTCCATGCAGAACGGGACGAGGCAGCATCCGAGCACACATCTGGAGGAGAAAGTGGACGCATTCAGAACCTCCCACTCACATCGGCGCAGCAAATTCACAATCACCACCTGACGGCGTTACTTAAACTCGCTGACTTTATATGCAGGCCCAGAAACTAATCATTTTAGTTGTGACGATCTGTAAACCTGTAAATCCTCTGGAGCTGCAAACATGATATTCAAATTAGCATTGATTATTAATTTCTAAAAACAAATATGAAAAATGAAATAACATTTATAAAATATAAAATAACAACAAGGTACCAACATATGAATCTCTAAAGGAAAGTATGGCCTTGGATGTTGCTTGTAAAATAATTTTAGAAATTTTAATAGTTCCCCATGGACTGAGGGTGTATGTATGAAAATCTGTAATTTGGAAACATTCTTCTTTTTTTAGATTATTTTATTTATAATGTTGTACAAAATGACATACAGAACAAAGAAAAAACAACTCAACAATACTTAAGACAAAGGACCAAACCCAAACCCTTCCCACAAAAAGAAAAAAATTAAAAGTGGATCTGGGGTTAGTGCACATCATGACAAA